>NC_134732.1:26583486-26901293 GCF_049634645.1 Pelodiscus sinensis
TCATTCTTCACACTTCTATATAGAAATGGAATGTTGTTCAGTTACAAGGAAATGTTAAATTGCTTGTGTTTAAATGAAAATCTACTTTTTCTATACAGTTCAAATTTAAACTCATTCATATTCATTTTCCATACACAAGATTTTCCATTGTTACTCATTGACTGTGTCTTCACTGCTTTAGAATAATAAGGCTAATATTCAATATTAAGGTTTTTATAAAATGTCTTTTATTCTGGTAAATCAGAGTTGTGTTGCCTCCAGTAAGAGATTCTAAGATTTTCCCACATGAGCATATAGTTTCCAGGTTCTTAAACCAGACATTTACTCAACAGAGGGAAAACCTTGTGTCTTGATAGGTGGGAATTGGCAATGTTATCACAAGATTTGCATGCTGGAAGCTTGTGATGCAAAGTGCAGATGGAGACTAAAAGTGCTTTCCTTTGTTCTCACACAGCAATATGTGGGCTTGCATATCTGTAGACCATCCAGTTTGTCAATGTATGTTAAATACTTTTGGGGGGCAAAAGTCTTTGGCTGATTTTTCTCTTTCTTTTGGCCAGTATGTCTCTGAAGTGTGTAACTCATATTTGGAAATTTTTCACAATATTTTGTTTGACATTATGTGGCTGTAAAAACAGGAGCGATTGAGAGTTGGAGTTCTGGATAACTCATTTTCTCTCTCTATATATATTCCCGTATTGTTACATCTGACTATAAATACTGTATAAATATGTGGTAACTTGAACCTGTCTGAGGGTATGTCTGCCCAGCAGGGCTAAAGTCGAATTAAGCTATGCAACTTCAGCTACATTAATACAGCAGGAAGTTGAAGGAAGCACACTCTTCCTTTAACTTCCCTTACTCCTCGTAAAATGGGGATTACAGTAGCTGGAGAAAGAAGTCCTCCAACTTGACATTATTCTGAAAGAAAGGCTTGGAGTATAGATGCACTCTTTATTATTTCGGGATAACATCAGTTATTCCGAAATAACGCTGCTGTGTAGATGTACCCTACAGTATTCAGAGATGCATAAAACAATCACTTGAAAATAGACACATTTTTCTTTGCAAATCTGACCATGTAATTATAGTCTAATTTCTTTCAATGCATAACTGTTAAATATTAGTATATCTCATTTAAAAAAATAGTAAGAGTTGTCTGAACTGTCCCCTATATTTGTAGCACTCTTGACACACACACAGAGCTCTATGGGGCAAAGATGGGAGATTAAGAGGATGGCTAGTACCCTTCCCTTTATGGACAGCCAATTTGTGGGGGTGGAGGTTAAGGTCCAAAGTCTTTCAGTTGCTCGCCAGAATATTGTGTGGCCAATCTGAAGCTCTATGAATCTGCTTAGGCAATATATTAAAATTCCAGTGCAATGCCAGAGCCACATACAAGCAAACCCATCCTCAACCACACACAAAAAATCAATGTTAGGTATTTAGTGTACCATAATAAAAATGATATAGGGAGAAACCACAGTGAAATTGGGAGTTATTTTTGTTCTTTTCCATTATAGCTCTTTCTTGAGTTCTGATGGTATATGACTTGATAATTATTACAATATTCAGGTTTTTGGTATTAGATGTGTGTTGCTTCCAAGTGAACAAAGCAATAGAAAATACATTTTTGGGAAGAAAGTAAATGTGTGGGGGAGGGTCACTTAGCAGCCACTTTTTGTGATTTTGGCAACATTTTGCAAAAAAAGTCAAGTGAAGTCTAAATGTTTAAAACATTGAGTTTTGTGATTGAAATTTGCAAGGTTCTGAGTGTGTGAAAAATTTAAAGTTGTTAATACTGTTTGACTAGCTTGACTCTAGCCTGCCTGATCATGCTTACCTATATTTTTATTTCACGTAATTTCAAGACAAAGTAAGGAATCTAAAACAAACAGTTTATTAGACATTTTCATAAGTCCTGAAAATAGATGCATTCCCTGTTGTGGTTTGTTCTAGTCAGTAGAGTAACAAAGGTATTGTGGAAACAGAATCAATTAAAAACATTGTTTATTTAAATCACATTTTAACTTAAACTAAGTGCATTTTTATTTGAAGTGAAATTTTAATTTATGACAAGCTATATTAAAGGCTAAACTTACTATAACAAATTCATTTAAATTAAAAAAAATAAGCAGTATGTTTTTGTTGCCAAAGTGTTTTAAAGAAAATTAAACCTGTGAACTGATGGAACTCAACAGCTAAGCATCTGGAACCAGAATTTATTTAAGCCTTCTGATTCTGATATTCTTTTTCAGGTTAAGAGAATGTTTTCTTCATTTCAGTTTGCTCAACTAGTTCAGCTCAATGATTTGTTCATTCGAAGTTAAGAAACCAATTGGGAGTTTAAAAAGCAAGGATGCTCTTCCAATTTGTGAATAAAAACTAAATATGAGGACGAGATCTACAATGCCATATACAGTGCAGTATCCAGTTATAGAATTATAAAGCCTCCCTACCGCCTACTTGATATTTTCCTTTTTAGACAACTATTTGTTCTGTTAGCCAGCATATCACACTGAGGCTATGTCTACATTGCAGGCTTTTTGCGCAAGAACTAGTGTTCTTGCACAAAAACTTGCAGAGTGTCTACACTGTACGCACGTTCTTGCGCAAGTAAATTTACAGTACAGCGTCAGAAAACAGGGTTTCTTGTGCAACAGTTATTCCTCTCCCCATGAGGAATAAGCCCTTTGTGCAAGAGCTCTTCCACAAGAAGGCAGTGTAGGCAGGCAACAGGGGTTTCTTGCGCAAGAAAGTCCTATGGCTAAAATGGCCATCAGAGCTTTCTTGCACAAGAGAGCGTCCACACTGCCATGGACGCTCTTGTGCAAAAGCACGTGGCAGTGTGGATGCACTCTTATGGAAAACCTTTTGCACAAGAACTCTTGCGTAAAACAGTTCTTGCGCAAGAAGCCTGCATTGTAGACGTAGCCTGAGAGTTCAAGTTCAGTTCTTTATCCACTCTCACCTCTAAATCCCTTTCTAAGTCACTGCTTTCCAAATGAGTCTCATCCTCTGAATATGACCTACATTCTTTCCTAGATGTATTACCTTGTTTGCAGAGCATAAAATTATTAGCCCTCAGGAAATCATAACAAATACAATAGTATGCCTTCCCAGCAATACAAGTTACAGCAAACACATGAAGTTTGTCCTCTGCTTCTGACATTGGCTCTCTGTAATGGGATGATACTTCTTAATCACCACCTGGTGTCTGGATGTGATAATGTAATCCTTTTCCTGTTCCTGGAATGCTCTGTAGGTTGTCCTCTTAGCTTGGCAGTCTTCAGTAGCTTGACATTCTGGCCTCATAAAAATATAAGAATGGCCATACTTGATCAGAACAAAGGTCCATTTAACCCAGTATCTTGTCTTCTGATAGTAGCCATTACCAGATGCCACAGAGGGAATGAACAAAACAGATAACCATCAAGTGATCCACCCCTATCACGCATTCCCTGCTTCTGACAAACAGAGGCTAGATACACTACTCCTGTCCATCATGGCTAATATCCATGGATGGACTTATCCTTCATGAATGTGTCTAATACTTTTTGAACCCTGTTATAGTCTTCATCTTCCCAGCATCCTCTGGCAAGGAGTTCCACAGGTTGCCTGCGTGTTGTATGAACAATTATTTCTATTATTTGTTTTAAACCTGCTTCCTATTTATTTCATTTGGTGACCCCCTCATTCTTGTGTTATGGGAAGGAGTAAATAACTCTTCTTTATTCACTTTCTCCACACCATTCATGATTGTATAGACCTCTATCATATCACCCCTTAGTTGTCACTTTTTTAAGCTGAAAAGTACCAGTCTAATTAATCTCTCCTCATACGGCAGCCATTTCATTCCCCTAATAATTTTTGTTGCCTTTTTCTGAACTTTTTTGAATGCCAAGATATGTTTTTTGAGATGAGGTGACCACATCTGCATGCAGTATTTGAAACGTGGGCAGACAATGGATTTATATGGAGACAATAAGATATTTTCTACCCCTTTCTTAATGCTTCCCAATGTTCTGTTTGCTTTTTTGACTGACAATGCACATTGAGTGGATGTTTTCAGAGAACTATCTAAAACGACTCCAAGATCTCTCTCTCGAGTGGTAACAGCTAATTTAGACCCCATCTTTTTATATGTATAGGTGGGATTATTTTTCCAATAAGCATTGCTTTACATTTATCAACATTACACTTCATCTGCCATTTGTTGCCCAGTCACCTAGTGTCGTGAGATCCTTTTGAAGTTCTTCAGAGTGCTTTGGCTATCTTGAACAGTTTTGTATCATCTGCACATTTTGCCTCCTTATTGTTTACTATGAATATGTTGAATAGGATTGGTCTCTGTGCGGACCTTTGGGGCCTCGCTGTCCATTCAAAATGAACTGCTACCAGGACAGCAGGGAGTCCAGAAAAGACTGTCTGACTACCCTGAGCCTAGTTCTGGGCCTTTCATATTCAGCCGTACGCTCAAGCTTCAGAACAATCCTTTTCCTTCTCTTGGGGTTTATTATTCACGTTTACTGTTGGCCAGAGTGGGAATCTGGGCTTACTCATTATTTTGGGTTTCAACCCTATAAAAAGCAGCCATGTATCATTCTCTTCAATTTGTTGCTTCTACTTCTTTGGGGCTCTTCCTGCTTGGTCTCTTTATCTTCACCCCTTAACACAGGGTTGTAGTGCTCAGGTCTTTCTTCCAGCTTAAGCAAATGCAGTGAGAAACAAAATGTGGTTATCCCTTTGGCCAGAAAGGAGCATCCTTATTTGTCCCTCTGGTACCAGCCAGGAACTGACCTGCTAAGACCTGTATCTCCTTTAATCTGAACCTGCTGGACTCCCTGCTTCTGTGAGGCCTCTCTAGGCAGGCCTGGAGGACTCACTTTCACTGCTGCTTTCTTAGGGTAGGATGTAGTAGGATTATGGGACCTTTTATAGGAATTCCTAAGGGACAGGAACACCCTAACACTCTTTGCATACAACACTGTATCATATTAAACTCTGCTGTTCTTATTTTCAGGGCATTTAGTTGCCAGGGCCTGGGATATCTAACAGGTTACCTGAAGCTCTGGTACAAAGACCACAGTAGATACTTTGACACAGTAGAATTGTCTACTGAAAGTATAAAATTCATCTGTGCAGAAAACAGATATTTCTTGGGAACCACTCATAGACTTAGGCAACAAACTCACTAAGGATTTGAAACTGCTAGAACCTTACTGTTTTAGAACATAAGAATGGCCATACTGGGTCAGACCAACGGTCCATCTAGCCCAGTATCCTGTCTGATAACAATGGCCAATACCAGATGCCCCAGAGGGAGGAAACACAACAGGTAATCCTCATGTGACCCTCCTTACTAGAGTATAGAGAGGATCATGTGAGAATCTCTATTAACAGACTCTCCACGTGACCTAACCTCTATGAATTTATCTAGCTCTTTTTGAACCCTGTTAAAGTCCTAGTCTTCACATCCTCTAGCAAGGAGTTCCACAGGTTAACTGTGTGCTGAGTGACGAAAAACTTCCTTTTGTTTGTTTTAAACCTGCTGCCTATTAATTTAATTTGGTGGCCCTAGTTCTTATATTGTGTGAGTAAGTAAATAACTTTCTCTTATTCACTTTTTCCACGCCAGTCATGATTTTATAGATCTCTATCATCTCCCCCCTTAGTCTCCTCTTTTTTAAGATGAAAAGTCCCAGTCTTTTTAATCTCTCTTTGTATGGGACCTGTTCCAAACCCCTAATAATTTTTGTTGCCCTTTTCTGAACTTTTTCCAATGCCAATATATCTTTTTTAAGATAAGGCAACCACATCTGGACGCAGTATTCAAAATGTGGGCATACCATGGTTTTATATAGAGCAATAAGATATTTTCTGTCTTATTCTCTATTCCTTTTTAATGATACCTAACATTCTATTTGCTTTTTTGACTGGTGCTGCACATTGAATTGATGTTTTCAGAGAACTATCTACAATGGCTCCAAGATCTTTCTCTTGAGTAGTTGTAGCCAAATTAGTCCCCATCAAATTGTATGTATAGTTGGGATTATTTTGTCCAATCTACATTACTTTACATTTATCGGCATTAAATTTCATTTGCCATTTTGTTGCCCAATCACTTAGTTTGGTGAGATCTTTAAGCTCTTGACAGTCTGCTTTAGTCTTAACTATCTTGAGCAATTTGGTATCATCTGCAAATTTTGCCTCCTCACTGTTTACCCCTTTTTCTTGATCAGTTATAAATACGTTCCATAGGATTGATCCCAGGACAGACCCTTGGGGGACCCCACTAGTTACGTCTATCCGCTCTGAAAACTGACCATTTATTCCTACCCTTTGTTTTCTGTCTTTTAACCAGTTATCAGTCTACGAAAGGACCTTCCCTCTTACCCCATGACATCTTTACTTAAGAGCCTTTGGTGAGGGACCTTGTCAAAGGCTTTCTGGAAATCTAACCATACTATATCCACTGGATCCCCCTTGTCCACATGTTTGTTGACCACCCTCAAAGAACTCTAGCAGATTAGCAAGGCATGATTTCCCTTTACAGAAACCATGTTGACTTCCCCCCAACAAATTATGTTCATCTCTGTGTCTGTCAATTTTATTCTTTACTATAGTTTCAACCAGTTTCAAAAGGTCAACCGGTTACCTGGTAAGCATTTGGCTTATCCCAGTGAATAGTAGGTATCTGATTAACCAGATTGCCAGCCCCATTGGCTAGCTGTCAGAACCTGCCAGGTCAGGGGAATCTCAGCCCTGGCTGCACTGCTGCACTGTCAGCCTCACCGCAATTGCCCCAGAGCGGGCAGGCAGGGAGGACCTTGGCCACTCTGTGGCGGTCCTGGCACTGGCTGTGCTGCAGCACCTCCAACCCTGCTGTGACAGCACTGGAGGGGACAGGCAGAACCCGTACCATGCTATGGCAGCCCCCGTGGGACCCAGGTGCTGGTCATGCCACAGCAGCTACAGTGAGGCTGCCAGGACCCTGGCTGCACTGCGGCAGCCCCATCTCTGAGGCCCCAGTGGTGAGATCGTTTTGAAGCTCTTCATAGAGTTGTTGTTAATGGTTCTAAATCCTGCTGGAAAGGGATAACAAGTGGAGTTCCTCAAGAGTCTGTTTTGGGACCCGTACTGTTCAATATCTTCATCAATGACGTAGATATTGGGATAGAGAGTACGCTTATTAAGTTTGCAGATGATACCAAACTGGGTGGGGTTGCAACTTCTTTGGAGGATAGGGACATAATTCAAAATGACCTTAGCAAGTTAGAGAAATGGTCAGAGGTAAACAGGATGAGGTTTAATAAAGAGAAATGCAAAGTACTCCACTTAGGAAGGAACAATCAGTTCCATACATACAAGATGGGAAGCGACTGTCTAGGAAGGAGCATGGCGGAAAGGGATCTAGGGGTCATAGTGGACCACAAGTTGAATATGAGTCAACAGTGTGATGCTGTTGCAAAAAAAGCAAATATGATTCTAGGTTGTATCAACAGGTGTGTTGTAAGCAAAACTCGTGAAGTCATTCTGCCGCTCTACTCTGCACTAGTTAGGCCTCAGCTGGAGTACTGTGTCCAGTTCTGGGCGCCACATTTCAAGAAAGATGTGGAGAAACTGGAAAGGGTACAGAGAAGAGCAACAAGAATGGTTAAAGGTTTAGAGAACATAACCTATGAAGCCAGGCTTCATGAACTGGGCTTGTTTAGTTTGGCAAAAAGAAGATTAAGGGGGGACATGATAGCGGTTTTCAAATATCTAAAAGGGTGTCACAAGGAGGAAGGAGAAAATTTGTTCCTCTTGGTTTCTGAGGACAGGACAAGGAGTAATGGGCTTAAAGTGCAGCAGGGGAGGTTTAGATTGGACATTAGAAAAAAATTCCTAACTGTCAGGGTGGTCAAATATTGGAATAAATTGCCAAGGGAGGTGGTGGAATCTCCCTCTCTAGAGATATTTAAGAACAGGTTAGATAGACATCTGTCAGGGATGGTGTAGACGGAGCTTGGTCCTGCCTTGAGGGCGGGGGGCTGGACTCGATGACCTCTTGAGGTCCCTTCCAGTCCTATTATTCTATGATTCTATGATTCTATAGTCTGCTTTGGCCTTAAGTATCGTGAGGAGTTCTGTATCATCTGCAAATATTTCCACTTCACTGTACCCCCTCCCTCCAGATAAATGAGCTAAATAGAATTTGTTTCAAAATGGACCCTTAGGGAGCACCACTAGTTACCGCTCTCCATTCTGAAAAATGAACTTTTATTCCTACCTTTTGTTTCTTTTAACCAGTTATCAGTCTGAGAAAGGACCTTCCCTCTTATCCCATGACATCTTAAGAGCCTCTGGTGAGGGACCTTGTCAAAGGCTTTCTGGAAATCTAACCATACTATATCCACTGGATCCTCCTTGTCCCCATGTTTGTTTACGCCCTGAAAGAACTCTAAGGGTGTGTCTACACTACAAAGTTAATTCAAACTAACAGCCGTTAGTTCGAATGAACTTTAATGGGGCTACACATACAAATCGCTAGTTCGAATTTAAATCGAACTAGCGGAGTACTTAATTCGAACTAGGTAAACCTCATTCTACGAGGACTAACGCCTAGTTCGAATTAAGTCGTTCGAATTAAGTAGTTCGAATTAAGGGCTGTGTAGCCACTTAATTCGAACGAGTTGGAGGCTATCCCTTCCCAGGTTGCCCTGGAGGCCACTCTGAGCCAAACCAGGGAAACTCTTCTGCCCGCCTCCCGGCCCCGGAGCCCTTAAAGGGGCACGGTCTGGCTACAATGCTTGTGCCAGTTGCAAGCCAGTCAGCAGACCCTGCACCTGGCACGGCACGAGCCAGCAACCTACTGCCACCCAGCCCTCCACCTCTTCCTAGGACCAGGCTGGCAGCTCCCTGGAGCCTGCCCGGGGCCACAAGAAGTGGGCGCCTTCCTGGTCTAGTGTGGAGATCGTGGACCTCATCCAGGTTTGGGGGGAGGCCTCCAACGTTCATGATCTCCGCACTAGGCACAGGAATTCGGCCGTCTACAGCCGCATGGCTGACAGCCTGGCCACCAGAGGCCACATGCGGACCCGGGAGTAGGTTTGCATGAAAATCAAGGTGGTCCAGTGAGACCCCCGACGCTGAGCCCTGAACTTAGAACATAAGAATGGCCATAGTGGGTCAGACCAAAGGTCCATCTAGCCCAGTAGCCTGTCTGCTGATAGCGGCCAGCACCAGGTACCCCAGAGGGGATGGACCGAAGACAATGACCAAGCGATTTGTCTCCTGCCATCCATCCCCAGCCTTCCACAAACAGAGGCCAGGGACACCATTCCTTCCCCCTAGCTAATAGCACTCCATGGACCTAACCTCCATGAATTTATCTAACTTCTCTTTAAACTCTCTTATAGTTCTAGCCTTCACAGCCTCCTGTGGCAAGGAGTTCCACAGGTTGATTATGTGCTGTGTGAAGAAGAACTTTCTTTTATTAGTTTTAAGCCTGCTATCCATTAATTTCATTTGGTGTCCTCTAGTCCTTATATTATGTTAACTAATGAATAACTTTTCTTTATTCACCCTCTCCACACCACTCATGATTTTATAGACCTCTATCATATCCCCCCTCAGTCTCCTCTTTTCTAAGCTGAAAAGTCCCAGTCTCTTTAGTCTCTCTTCATATGGGACCCGTTCCAAACCCCTGATCATTTTAGTTGCCCTTTTCTGAACCCTTTTCAAGGCCAAAATATCTTTTTTGAGGTGAGGAGACCACATCTGTACACAGCACTGAAGATATGGCGTACCATAGTTTTATACTTCCCCTCCTTCTTCCCCTGGCTTCCCCCTTCCAGCTCCCTCCTCCCAGGTTTCCCTCTCCCACCCTCTCTCTTCCCCTCTCCCACCTCCTTTTCCCCGTCTCCCCAGAGGTTAATCCGCCCCCCCCCTTCCAGTTTTGTTAAACAAAGAGAGTTTCTATTTTTGAACACACCTGTCCTTTATTTTTTACATCAGGAAGGGGGGCTAGGGCGGAGTAAGTGGAAGGAGGTGAGGGAGGAATGGGGCACGAGCTCCCGGTGTGGAGGACTGGGGTGGCTCTGCGGGCTCCTCGGGGTGGAAGCTATCCTGCAGGGTCTCCTGGATCCTGACAGCCCTCCAATTGACCCTCCCCCCGCTCCCGGATGGCAGCCTGCAGCAAGTGCAGCCGGGCTGATGGCCGAGTTGTGTGAGGTGCCGAGAGTGGGCACTCAGGGCACTCCAAGACAGGACTGCTTTGCTGTCTCTCATCGAGTTAGACAAGCAAGCGGGGAACCCTGATAACTATCTGTCCGGGGTGGGGGTCAGGTCCCTTTAAGCACAGCCCTCGGCTAGCCTGAGGCAGCAGCTCCACGCTCTAAGTCCTAACCTGATGCCCTGCCGGCACTGGTTCCGGCCAGCCTTAACTTCGGTTCAGGGTCCACTCAATGTGGACATGCTAGTTCGAATTAGCAGAATGCTAATTCAAATTAGTTTTTAGGTCTAGATGCACTAATTCGAATTAACTTATTTTGAATTAACTAATTCGAATTAAGTTAGTTCGAATCAGTGCTGTAGTGTAGACATACCCTAACAGATTAGTAAGGCATGATTTCCCTTTACAGAAGCCATGTTGACTTTTCCCCCAACAAATTATGTTCATCTGTGTCTGAGAATTTAATACTTTACTATAGTTTCAACTAATCTGCTTGGTACTGACGTGAATTTACCAGTCTGTAATTGCGAGGATCACCTCTAGAGCCCTTTTAAAATATTGGCATCATGTTAGCTATCTTCTAGTCATTAGGTACGGAAGCTAATTTAAAGGATAGGTTACAAACCACAGTTGTTAGTTCCAAAATTTCACATTCGAGTTCTTTCGGAACTTGTTATTGTTAAGTTTATAAATTTCTTCCAAAACCTCCTCTAAAAACACCTCAATCTGGGATAATTCCTCAGATTTTCTATTTTAAGTATTCTTTATCTGGTATTGGCCACTGTCGGCAGACAGGATACTGGGGTAGAGGGACCTTTGATTCGGACACAGTATGACTGTTCTTATGTTCTTACGTACTTACTACTTGGCCTTGCGTCTGTTAAGAAAAACCTGTAGTATTTCTTACATAGATAAACAGTAAGGCTGCGTCTAGACTGGCAAGTTTTTCCACAAAAGCAAGCACTTTTGTGGAAAAACTTGCCAGCTGTCTACACTGGCTGCTTTGAATTTGCGCAAGAACACTGACGATCTAATGTAAGATTGTCAGTGTTCTTCTGCAAATACAATGACTCTCCCATTCGGGAAAAAGCCCTCTTGTCCAAATGCTTTTGTGTAAGAGAGCCAGTGTAGACAACTGAGAACCGTTTTGTGCAAAAAAGCCCCGATGGCGAAAATGGTGATCGCGGCTTTATTGCGCAAAACCGCGTCTAGATTGGCATGGATGCTTTTGCGCAAAAAGTGCCAATCTAGACGCTCTTTTCCACAAATGCTTTTAACGGAAGAACTTTTCCGTTAAAAGCATTTGAGGAAAATCATGCCAGTCTAGACGTAGCCCATAAGTGTTAAATACTTGTTCAGTGTTCCCTTTGGTGAAAGGGAGGGAGAAAGATTGCAAGAATACATTAAGTGATATCATGATGTAGTCTAGCTAGGGCATAATTCTGTGACACTTTTATAGTCAAATGCTTTGTATGCCTTGTGTTTTAACACAGACTCTTTTTTAATTCAAGTATGAGTTCATAAGAGAGGAAGTTCATAGAAAGGACACTTATTAAATTTGAAGATCATGCCAAGCTGGGAGGGGTTGCAAGTGCTTCAGAGGATAGGGTCATAATTCAAAATGATCTGGACAGACTGGAGAAATGTTCTGAAGAAAATAGGATGAAGTTTAATAAGGACAAATGCAAAGTACTCTAATTAGGAAAGAAGAATCAGAATGGGGAGTGACTGTCTAGGAAGGAGTACAGCAGAAAGGAATCTAGGGGTCATAGTCGGCCACGAGCTAAATATGAGTCAACAATGTGATACTGTTGCAAGAAAAGGAAACATGATTCTGGGATGTATTAACAGGAGTGTCGTGAGCAAGACATGAGAAGTCATTCTTTTGGTCTACTCTGCACTGAGTAGGCCTCAGTTGGAGTATTGTGTCCAGTTCTGGGCAAGACATTTCAAGAAAGATTTGGAAAAGGTCCAGAGAAGAGTAGCAAAAATTATTAAAAGTCTAGAGAACGTGATTTATGAGGGAAGACTGAAAGAATTAGGCTTTTTTTATTTAGAATGCAGGTGTGTGCATTTACCCTGCATGCTGCACCACTGTGAAAGGGTGAGGTCACAGAAGGCCCCTTGGGGGGAAGGGCTGACACCGCCACTACCACTCACTTTCCCACTGTCTGGGGCTCCTCACTGCTTGATCCTGCTGGGCCAGCTGCCTGGTCTCCCCCAGCCAAGACACTGAACTGAGATCAGTGCCCTGCTGTGAAGCAGTACAGACACTGAATCTCTTCAGATCCAAGGAAAGGGGAGTTTAGGACCCAGCTTCCAAGGATACCACTCCCCAAATTGGATCAAAAAACCCCAGTGAATTACTTGGGTAAGCCCCCTTTAATAATGAAAGGGGGAATGAACACACTGGCTGCCCCCCTCAGGTAACAATAATTTACACTGGGCTTGATAGAAAAGAAAAGTGACTATTAAGTACAAGAAGTAGGATTTAAGTGGTAATAAGTGAGAACCGGCAGAACAAAGTAGGTTACAAATCAAAAGTAACAATAAACGCTTTGCTAATTCTGACACTAAAATCCTCAGCACCAACTTCTTATAAATTCACCCTGAAACTGTTTCTGTTCCCGCTGCCTTCCAGACCAGGGTCATCTCCCCTCCCCTGGGGTCTCTGGTTCACTCTCCTTGGATGTGTCCAGCCATCCAAAGACGAAAGATTCCTACCTTCCTATTCTTTTTAAAGAATTTCCTTATTGCATGGGGAGTCACCTGGCCACTCCCTACCAACCGCTGCTAAGACTTAAGGTCAAAAGGCTGTTTGCATAGGATTGTCCAGACACTGAGGTCTCCCTTGATAACTTTCATTCATGCATTTAAAACACATAGGCTTCATCTAGACTTGCATGATTTGCTGCAAATGCTTTTAACGGAAAAGTTTTCCGTTAAAAGCATTTGTGGAAAAGAGCATCTAGATTGGCACGGATGCTGTTCCGCAAAAGCACTGTTTGCAGAAAAGCATCCATGCAAATCTAGATGCGCTTTTGCGCAAAAAAGCCCCGATCGCCATTTTCGCGATCGGGGCTTTCTTGTACAAAACAAATCTGAGCTGTCTACACTGGCCCTTTTGCACAAAAGGACTTTTGCCTGAACGGGAGCAGCATAGTATTTCCACAGGAAGCACTGATTTCTTACATGAGATCGTCAGTGCTTTTGCGTAAATTCAAGCAGCCAGTGTAGACAGCTGGCAAGTTTTTCTACAAAAGCAGCTGCTTTTGTGGAAAAACTTGCCAGTCTAGACACAGCCATGAAGTATTCCCTACTACTATGTATGTCTAATTTTATACATAAGAATGATACATACACCAAAATAAGATAAACAGATGCAGTGGATTAAGGCATGAAGATGGATGATCGTTTACATGATGTATTTTTCTTCAAGTGGTCCCCGTGGGTGCTCCACTCGTGGTGTCGGGCTCGTCCTGGTGCTGTGGATCGGAGACTTGCATAGCCGTGCTCCGCCGGATCATGCATGTGTGAGCAACAGCTCACGCCGTTCACGCCTTTGATCTGTTGCACTTGGTCCGGCCCCCGCTCAGTTCCTTCCAACCGCCCTTGGTCACGGATGCAGCTCCATCTCTCCCTCAGAGTTCTCCTTACCTCAGATCTGTATATAGTTACTGCCATACCAAATTTCCCTTACCCTTAGTTGATTCTTGTTCTCGTTGAACGTTCTTCCTAAAATATGTGTGTGTGTGTGTGGGCGCGCGCGCGCGCGCACACACACACACACACACACACACACACACACACACACACACAGGACTCGACAAACAATGTAATCTACTCGCCCGTGGCAAGTAGATTACACCCCAGAAGAGCCAGCGCAGAATGATCTGCGCATGTGCAGAACAATCTGCGCATGTGCAGAGCGCAGAACCGTGTGACTGGCGAGCCCTGTACGTACGTACGTACACACACACACACACACACACACACACACACACACACACACACACACACACACATTTTTTTCCCCTCAACGGGAAATAGACTGCAAGAATACCTGGTTCCCCAGGCTTTAAGAAATGTACAGTCTGCTGGGAGCCCGTGCAAGTGTCAGATGGGCATAAGGCATGCATACAGTGCTTGGGAGAGGCACACGTACCACAGTGCTGTCAGCTGACAGCCAGAGCCCGTAAAGACTGGGAGAGGCATTTGAAAATGCTCTCTATGGACAAGGCGCTACAGCCTGCTGAGCTGTCTACCTCCTCAGGGCACAAGCGCATAATGTCTACTTGCAGGATGTCTGCCCCAAAAAAGCTCAAGCCATCCCCAACCCGGTCTCTTCCAGCTGCTCTTAGTGCCGGATGAGGCTTAAAGGATGTCCCGGGCATGTCAGGGACAGCTGCTGCAGGGTCTCGGCAGGCGCTGGACCCTAACAGAAAAAAAAGCTGCCTGCGGCACCGAGAGCACAGTCGGCTCTGGTGCCATCGGCAATGTGGAAATTGACAGCTGCACCAGCAGCAAGAGTAGCCTTGCTGCCTGCGGCTCCGGTGCCACTGGCACCAGCAACTTCCAAGCCTCAGACCTCAACCTTGCTGGCACCAGAGCAAGCGTATTCGGCACCGCATTCCCCAGCACTGCTGCAGAGCACGGCAGCACCGGAGGAAGCCCCTGCACATACCACCGTGCACCCAGGGCTCATTTCTCCTTCCCCAACTTTCTCCCCAGGGCCATCTCCCTCTCCGCAGTTACGTTACCAGCATCGCCATAGAGCACGCAGCCCAGTGTCTCCTGATTGCTACTCCTGCTATAGGGAGCCAAGATATAGAGAGAAGAGGCTGTTTATCTCACTGTTCCCGTCTCCATGTCGTTCATTACACTATTCACGATTGCCTACTAGGACACCAAGGTGTCATTACCATACCAGGCATAGTAGTGTGTTATCTTCTTGACACTCATCACCATCATGCTCAGAATAATACTATGGCTGTTACCATAGGGTGTACTATGACCCTACTCATCATGATTGGACCTCCCACTGCTACAGGAGACGCACATGTTGCTGTTTATCTCCCGATTCTCGACACTTACCTCCAGTACCCCAACGTGATCACTAACCGCCTCCTCCTCCAAAGAGCCCAACGATTCAGTTGGAACAGTCGGAGCTGGAAAAAGGACAGTTGTCTGATCCAGAGGACTCTCAGCAAGGCGTATCGCCAACAGACCACTCATCATCCTTTCCAGATGATGCGGTGACTCCAGGAGACATTTCCCCACCAGATGACCTGAAACAATTTCAGGATCTCTGCATACGTGTTGCAGATAGCCAAGAGGTACAGTTAGCAGCTGTTCGAATGAAACAACACCATCTCTTGAAGAATCTACGCCCACAGCACCGGAGTAAAATTGTATTTCCCATTGATGAGGTGATCATGGAGGTTGCAGAAGAAATATGGCAGACTCCAGCATCTGCTCCTCCCATGAGTAAAAAAAGCAGATAAGTATTTTGTCCCTTCTAAGGGCTTGGATTTTCTGTTTAACCACCCCCAGCCTAACTCATTGGTGGTTGATGCGGTACAGCATAGATCAAAAGTACCACAGTACAGAAATACTGTTCTAGAGAAAGAAAATAAAAAGTTGCATATTTTTGGAAGGAAAGTGTATTCTTCAGCCACGTTACTACTGCGTATTGCTAATTATTCTGCTCTCCTTTCCAATCATAACTTTGACAATTATTCAAAATGGGCAGACCTTCTGCAGCATCTCCCTGACTCAAAAAGACCATTGCTCAAATCCATAGTGCAAGAGGGATATGCATCATGCAGAATGGCACTACAAATCGCCACGGATGTGGCGGACATTGCCGCAAGAGCCACTGCTACAGGAGCGGCAATGAGAAGGTCTTCATGGTTAGCAGCAGCAGCAGTCCCAAAGGAACTCCAGAATAAGGTTGAGGACTTGCCCTTTGATAAACACAAACTTTTTGGTAACAAAACGGACAAGGTCCTGCACTCAGGGAAGGATTCCCGAACTACGCTTCGCATGCTGGGGATGTATACACCCCCCCTTCAGACAAAAGTGCTATTATACTTACCAAAGACTATATGATTTCTCCTTCCATAGGCAGCAACCTCGCACCCAGGAGCATCAACGATTCCGTCAGCGTCTGCAGCGGAGGCAACAACAGCCTAACCATACCTCTAATCAATCATCTACAAAACAGCTAATTTGAAGGTGAAGTCGAGGATGCGAACAAACCTCCCATCCTACTCCTTTTTCAACATCGTCTAAAACCCTATTACTATCATTGGTCTACTGTCACCACGGACAAATGGGTGTTGGAAATTGCAGTTTCCGGTCTCACCATTCCCTTCATTTCACTTTCCCCAGCCACCCCACCCATCCTGTCCCTTTTCAGGGATCCTTCTCACGAGGACTGGTTAAAACAAGAGATCCATCGCTTGCTCACCATTGGAGCAGTAGAGAGAGTGCCTAAGGAATTCCAGGGAAAAGGGTTTTACTCTTGATATTTCCTCACTCCAAAGAAAAATGGAGGATGGAGACCCATCTTGGACCTATGAAATCTAAACCGATACCTCCGGAAGCAGCGGTTCAAAATGGCCACCTTAGCTACAGTTATACCGGCTCTCAACAAGGGAGATTGGTTCTCAGTCCTCGACTTACAGGATGCTTACTTCCACATTTCAATACACGTGGCACACAGACGATTTCTTTGGTTTACAATAGCAGACGAACATTTCCGGTACAAAGTACTTCCATTCGGGCTCGCTTGTACTCCCAGGGTATTCTCAAAGACCTTAGCAGTGGTAGCAGCCCACTTGCGCAAAGCAGCGGTGACAATTTTTCCCTGTCTGGACGATTACCTCCTCAGGGGTAGCACTTATGCAGAGACAAGCGAGGCAGTGGAAATAATGACCCGAACATTCAATTACCTTCGTCTCGTTATAAACACACAATAATCATCTCTGGAACCAACTCAGAACTTGATTTTTATAGGAGTGCAATTAGATACGAAGGCAGCTCGGGCATACTTACCAGCAGAACGCTTCCGGTCAATCAGGGACCTAGTAGATACCATCTCGCACCCTACAACAATGCCAATGCACATGTGTTTGCAGTTGATGAGTCACATGGCAGCTGCCACTCTCATTGTTCGCCATGCAAGGTTACATTTCAGATGTCTCCAGCATTGTCTTGCCTCTGTCTACACTCCAGCGAAACAGAGTATCAGAAAGTTGGTAGTGTTGCCACCACACATCAGGACATCCCTTCAGTGGTGGACCAAACCAGAAAGTCTCTTGCAAAGTGTCCCTTTTCATCACCTCCAGACATCAAAGCAAATAACCACCAATGCCTCCTTTATGGGGTGGGGCGCCCATATGGACAACCTGTCAGTTCAAGGCAAGTGGTCCAAACCAGAAATGTTACTGAACATCAATATACTCGAACTGCGGGCAGTATTTCGAGCATGCAAGCTTTTCAAATAGCACTTAAGGGGCACAACAACCAGAGTGCTCACGAACAATGTCGCAACCATGTAGTACATCAACAGGCAAGGCGCAGACCATTCTCGATCTCTTTGCACAGAAGTGATTCAGTTGTGGAATTGGTGTATCCACAATAATACATTCCTCATAGCGTCATACTTACCTGGAGTCAACAGCGTCATTGCGGATTCACTAAGCAGGCAGTTTCCTCATGATCAAGAATGGGAGATTCTAACCGACGTCCTGTTCCAGATCTTTCAGCATTGGGGTTTTCCATCAATAGACCTGTTTGCAACACAAGACAACGCAAAGTGTCCCAAATATTGTTCCAGAGCGGGAATAGGCTGTCACGTCTTGGGGGATGCCTTTCTCCTTCATTGGGGAACATCTCTACTTTCTGCCTTTCCGCCAGTGGTCCTTGTACCCAGGATCATAGAGAAAATTACTATAGATGCGGCTCGCGTGATCCTCAAAGCCCCAGCTTGAGCTTGCCAACCATGGTACTCGATGCTTTATCAACTGTCAATCAAAATCCCGTACCATCTTCCCATTGCCCCGAATCTACTGACGCAACAGAATGGCTTACTACATCACCCAAGACCTGAAATCCTACAGCTGACCACTTGGATGCTAAGTGGTACACGACTGCTGAGAACCTCTGCTCCGATCCAGTCAGACTGTACTAATGTCCAGCAGGGAGGGCTCCATGCAGGCCACATATGCTGCCAAGTGGACTAGATTTCAGGCTTGGTGTGCCGGAAATGATATCGACCCTCACACTTCACCGTTGCACAGGGTTCTCGACTATATACTATACCTCCAACAAGGGGGGTCTATCTATAGCCTCCTTACGAGTACATTTATCAGCAATTACTGCCTTTCACCACACAATAGACGGTTTTTTCATGTTTTTTCATCCCATGACAAAACAGTTTCTGAGGAGTACAGCTAGTTCGGATTAGGAAGCCTAATCCGAACTAGCTGCTCCGTGCCGCGTGTATTATAGTATAATTTACTAATCATGTTTAAAATATTTAGTGCCTGAATCAGTAAGTTTTATTTAGGCAAATTGCATGTTTCAGATCTTCATTGTGAAGATAAATGAGCTCCATAAAATTCAGTATGTGGAAATTTAAAAACAGGATCACTTAAGCGGTGGATGTATTTATGTTGAAAAGTCCATGATGCATTTTGTGGGAGTAGCGCTTGCCCAAGTTTCCATTACAAAAAGGAAATGACTTCCTTCCTCCATATTTTGCAGCATCCTGTGCACTTTTTGACTATGGCCTTTCATCTCAGAGGTAGCCGAAGTTCCTTTTAATACATTGTGTGTGTAATTAAGTACTTAAGTATTAAAATTCCAACATGAAAGTACAATAGTATTTTACAGAGAATCAGAAGGGAGGCTTTATTGTGATAGCCCTCCAGAAAATGCCCTAGCCTAAGAATAGTGAATGGTAATGATAAGTTAGAAAGTGTTATAGTAAATTCTATTTAATGGAAATGAAATTAGAAATAAGTCATTAAATAATTATTAGCCAACTGTTCAATTGGTGCAAAATCTTGAGCTCTAGTCTATGATATAAGTTGCCAAGTAAACATTATATAGCATATTTCTGGCTACTTGCAAGGCTTTGGTTGAGGGTGGCTAGCTTCTGATGGTTCAAACTTATGATTGTCGATCACTAGGCAAATTTAAATGAAGGATTCTTTTCCATTAGCGTGATATATAATTTGAGACCATCTCAACTGTGGTCCAGCTTCATCTCTTTAAATGCTCTTAAATTTACAGTTGCTGAAGTAATAAATTTAAATTTGGCTTGTTTTGTAAATCTCATGAGACAAATATCATGCCAAATCTAGAGATCAAATATACTGTAAGGCTACGTCTACATTGGCCCCTTTTCCGGAAGGGGCATGCTAATTTTTCAGATCGTAATAGGGAAATCCGCGGGGGATTTAAATATCCCCCCGCGGCATTTAAATAAAAATGTCCGCCGCTTTTTTCCGGCTTTTAGAAAAGCCGGAAAAGAGCGTCTACACTGGCCCCGATCCTCCGGAAAAAAGCCCTTTTCCAGAGGATCTCTTATTCCTCTTCGAAGTAGGAATAAGAGATCCTCCGGAAAAGGGCTTTTTTCCGGAGGATCGGGGCCAGTGTAGACGCTCTTTTCCGGCTTTTCTAAAAGCCGGAAAAAAGCGGCGGACATTTTTATTTAAATGCCGCGGGGGGATATTTAAATCCCCCGCGGATTTCCCTATTACGATCTGAAAAATTAGCATGCCCCTTCCGGAAAAGGGGCCAATGTAGACGAGCCCTAATTGATTGTAGATAGTGTTGTTAATTAGTTTTATTATAAATTGTATTAATTGACAAGCTATAATATTGAGACAGCTTAGTTCTGTTACAAGCACAGGATGCAGAGAACCTGAGCTTTACACCCCGGCTGTGTCTACACTGGCATGAATTTCCGGAAATGCTTAAAATGGAATACTATTCCGTTTTCAGTTTTTCCAGAAAAGGAGCATCTACATTGGCAGGCTACTTTTCCGGAAAAGCGTCTGTGGCCAATGTAGATGCGCTTTTCCGGAAAAGAGCCCTGATCGCCATTTTCGCGATCGGGGCTTTTTTCCGGAAAAGACTACTGGGCTGTCTACACTGGCCCTTTTCCGGAACAGTGTTCTGAAATAAGGACTTATGCCCAAGCGGGAGCAGAATAGTTTTTCCGGAATAGCGGCTGATTTTGTACAGTAGAGCATCGTTGCTTTTCCAGAAATTCAAGGGCCAGCGTAGACAGCTCGCAGCTTATTCCGGAAAAGCGGATGATTTTCTGGAATAAGTGGCCCAGTGTAGACACAGCCCCCAAGTCTGCACTGATTTAACTCTGCTTCCAGGCACTAGACCTTTAATTTTTTCTCAATTCTAACATTGCTTTATTACTAAAGCTTTTGCATGGAGTAAGATAATAGTGTGTGAGTAAAGCTCTAAGTACCCTATCCAGCAGTGAGTGCCTCCTGGTAGATGCCTGTGGCTGTGAGAGTCTCATTTGAACTGGAATCTGTGAGGGTATGTCTACACTACCCTCCTAGTTCGAACTAGGAGGGTAATGTAGGCATACCGCACTTGCAAATGAAGCCTGGGATTTGAATTTCCCGGGCTTCATTTGCATAAGCGGGGAGCCGCCATTTTTAAATCCCCGCTGCTTCGAACCCCTTACTGATTCAGGCACGAGGTGTACCGGTAGTTCGGAATAGGAACCTATTCCGAACTACCTAGTTCGAGCCCCGTGTAGCCGCGCTGCACGGGATTCGAAGCAGCGGGGATTTAAAAATGGCGGCTCCCCGCTTATGCAAATGAAGCCCGGGAAATTCAAATCCCGGGCTTCATTTGCAAGTGCGGTATGCCTACATTACCCCGCTAGTTCGAACTAGCGGGGTAGTGTAGACATACCCTGAGGGAGAAGTGCTCAGGTAGAACTGAGGCATTAGATACTTCAGAGATGAGGTTCATTTATTGTGTGTGTGTGTTTCCAACTGATGGAGAAGATTATTCACAGCAAATACATAAGTATGGAGGAGAAAGAGAAATTTTATAGGGTACTTGTCATGGAATTAGGGCCTTTATAACTGCAATGTTTGATGTTTTGGAAATGCCAATGATCATTATTACTCTTGCATCCATTTCTTTGCTTCTCACTAATGGCATTTCAATTTAGCTTCCTTACATTGGAACTCAAAGATAATATTTCAACATTGTTATATTAAAAAAAAAAAACGGTTGTATCCCTTTAAAAAAGTTATAAATAGTGAAACAGCGTTTTGGTGTCTTTTCTAGGAACTAGCCAGCTGTGGATGGAATAAGAAAGAAAAACACATTCTTGCCCCTAATATTGTTGCCTTTACGAGGAGGTTCAATCAGGTAAATAATCTAATCAGGTTTACAGAATTAACACAGTCCATCTGAATTTAACAAGAATTGAACTTGTTACCTCAACAATGTACATATATGTGCCGCACCTGAATGCTATTAATACGGTGCTTTGATGGATTAGTAATCATGAAAGAATTAGATTTCTTTTGAGTTGCTGGCTTTAAAAGAGATCAGTATGGTTGTAGCAAATGTTGTGTTGATTGTAACTGACTTGTAATTCTTCATATTAGAGCTACATTTCAATGATGGAAAGATATAAAATAAGGTCTTTTTAAGGTAAGTATAACATGATATTGAATGGACAGGAAGAATAATCATGGATTTCATTGCCTTGTTTATTTATTTTGCTCTTTTTTATGCGGGATTTTATTTCTTTAATAACAGATGTGAAAACAAATTGCTGAATGCCAAGGGAATATTTTTATTTTTGATAAAGAACATCTGATTATATTCCAGTTCAATAACCTTCTCTCAAACAACAAGGTTTCTTCCTGAAACTTTCTGAGATTCTGATGTAACCCTCACTGAACACACAAACAGTCACTTTGGAGCATTGTTTCATTTGAATCTATTATGTATGTTTATTATATAGATGTGTGCATATATTCACCAGCTTTATTCTGAAAAAAAGAGCAGAAGACAATAGTTTTCAAAATAAGTCATGCCAGCATTTCTTTAACTGGGGTCTGTAGACACCTGGGCCCCCCAAGGGTATTGTAGGCAGGCCCTACCAAGCAACTCTTCTTCTCCCATCCTGGTGTCTTCAGGTTGCTAAAATTTGAGAACTGCTGAGCTACGTCAGAAGCTGAGAATGAGTGACAGGGAGGGATCACTTGATGATTATCTGTTCTGTTCATTCCCTCTGACACACCTGGCATCGAGCACTGTTGGAGGACAGAATACCGGGCTAATTGGACATTCGGTCTGACCCAGTCTGCCCATTCTTCTGTTCTATGTACAGTTCCTTTTCTCAGCTTGCAAACAGCCACTCTTATATTCTGCCTCAAAGACAGTAAACTTGTTCATCAGTGCTTTTACTGATGCACCCCTTATGAGAGTAGGAATATGGTTCTAAAAATTCATTCACTCCAAAAGTAGAGGGATGATTCATGCTTCCTTTTCATAGTCTGATACAGAATGGCCAGTGCTCCCTCATTATTACTATCTGCTTTCCCTACTGTATGTTAGGCAGCCAGAAACTATTGTGAATATTTAAAGACTGAAATACATAAAATGGTATGAAGATACAGCTAAGAGTGCCAAACTCAGGACTGACTTATAAAGTTAAGGCAGACACACCGCAAACTGGTGGTTATTCTTATATTAAATTCACCAAAAATAGGCTTCTGTATCAGTACACTGGTTAACATGAAACTAAACATAGTCTCCTGAGGCAATCCAGCCCTTCTTGTGATCCAGACACTTGCTCTTTATTATAAGAAGTTACTGAAGACCAGATTAATAATTTGTAAAATTCTTCCAATCCCAAAGGATAAGCCACTTCCCTAGGTCACTAAATTACCCAGGTCTTACCCCAAAGTTACATTTATAGCCATTCCTTATTGGCTAATAACTAAAAGTTTTATTCTATAAAAAGAAAAGAAGAGATTTATTAAATGATTAAGCATTCATATATGCTACAATTTAGTTTTAGACAGAATCATAGTAGTGATGTTAAATCCGGTATGTGTCTCTGCTTTTACCCAAGCAGGTTAGGGATCATTTAGTTCCTTGTTCAAAACTTCCTTAGAAAATTATGATCCAGAGATGAGAAACAAACAAAGACAGAGAAAATGATGTCTCCCTTTTATATGTTCATCCCAGATGCATAGAAGATTACTGGCAGAAGATGGAGCCTTAGGTCACATGTCCTTACATATATCAGTGCATCACTGGGCTCATTGTATATTTAGTTTCCTCACTGGCCTATTGTGAATGCTTTTAACAGACCATCAACACATGACTGTCTAATCCTGAAGTAAATCTATCTGTGGGGGTGTCACCCAGGAATCATAACATGTATTTGAGATACAGATACCTGGCCAATATTCATAACACAAAGAAGATACACGCATATACCAAGGATTATCATATTTAGCAATCTATAACTTTTCCATTGATACCTTATATGACATACTTTGCACAAGATTTGTTGCAGTTGCATAACTGTGGTAGCAACAATGATATAAAAGGGCATCTGTTCCAGACAGCTTTACAAATAGTTACTATTAGGAGCATCACCCACTTCCTCAGGTGCTTAGTAAATGATAAAAACAGGAACCCAGAGGCAAACAGCTGACAAAATGAATGTGGCTATTATTCTTTGCAACAGTTAATCATAACCAAGACTGGCTACAGATAGCCAGACTAACAGCATTTCCGATTAACAGACAATTTAATGAGAAGTTTAGGTTTTCAGATCCTCATACAAAAGAGAGATATTTGTGGTCAAGATACATTAATAGAAGAAATGTTTGCCATACTGTGACTTAAGTTCTTCCATAACTTGTAAATGCTTTAGAACCCTTAGAAAAGAAAATAATTTGTTTGCTGCGGGCATATGGTTGACCATCCTGCAAGTTAAAAAGTCTATTATGTTTTATATTTCTGTAATAGTAACAATGTTAAGGATGAAACGAATAGTCCTGCCTCCAAAAGTTCATAATCTAAGTACACGACATAAAGCACATGAAAGGGATTCAATGAAGATCTGTCTCTTATGGCACGTCTACACAGCAGGGCTAAAGCTGAAATAAACCACACAAGTTGAGCTATATCAATTTCATAGCTTAAGTCAAAATAGCTTATTTTGGCTTTTGTCTCTTTCTACACAGCAGGAAGTCTGAATTAGAGCACTCTTCCTCCAACTTCCCTTACTCCTTGTAAAATGAGGGTTACAGGAGTCAGAGTAAGAAGTCCTCAGCTCACCATTATTTCAACATTGTGTTGAAATAATAGCTTGCTGTTTAGACATGGATCATATTACTTCAGAATAACGTCAGTTATTCCAAAATAACATAGCTTTAGATGTAAAATGTAGCAAGCAGTCTCCACTGCTCCCAAAAATAAGAGACCTGAGAGAGGGTGCTCACTTATACCCAGACTGGTATAGAAAGAATCCGGTCCAGTGAGCCCCATGTTTGTCCATAGTAGCATGGTAAGGTATAGGCAGGCTTTGGGGACTCATGCTCTACCAAGGGACTGGTTGAATTCAGGCCCTCAAGACTCCCCTCTCTGGGAAGGTTGTGAGGAAATGTTGTAGTTGCTATCCATGCTGGAGACTTCTGGCATGGCCAGAGAGCTCTCAGCCTTCATGGAACTGCCGTCTCCACATAGGTGAGACAGGGCACTGAGCTCTGCTTTAGTGGCACTCTTGAGACCTTCAGTGCCATCATGAGGGAAGCCAGCCTTCGTATCGCATGGGTTGCCATCCCCTTGGTGCTGGTTACTCGTATGTGCTACCAGCAGGTGGGCAAGGGAACCGCATCAATCCTCTAGCTCCCAGCACAGGTGGGCACTGGTTTCCCCCATAGTCCTCCCACAGTGTATCCTCCCAATTGGAGTCAGAGTCTCATAGGTTGAAGAGAAGCTGACACAGATTGTGCTGATGCTTGAGGTTAGACAGGGAAAGGCTGTCCATCTGGTGCTGTGGCCTGGGCAACAGCAAGTTCTTTGTTTACCAGTGGTGGCCTGTCTGTTTCCCTCCTCCCTCTGGGAAATGGTTTTCCTGTGAGAGAGCTGCACTATTCAGGTAGATAGCATTTAATATGAGGTATGCCCCCAAAACTGTATGGAGGGAGATGAGTTTCAATATTCTAAGTTGGTTTAGCAAATTTAAAATAATTTTAAACAGTGATGACTAGAGCTCCAGGCCCTTTAAATTGCAGCTTGAGCTTCTCGTGTTGCTGACTGGGGGAGGCACAGTGTGATCTGGGTGGTGCTCAGGCTGGCTGTCCCTAGTCCGGCTGCTTCAGATCAAGGCCACGCCCCTAAGGGGGCCCAGAGTTGAACCCCCCCACACACACATTTCCCATAGCTCAGCAAAGTCTGTAGCTATCCCTGCCTGTAACAGATGGACATTCCCACTGCGATCATTGCCTCAGAGAGGTCCATGTTTTCCAGAAGTGCACTTCTTGTCAGCAGCTGAAAGCCAGCTCCAAAAATAATGGGATCTATAATTAAAACTACTCTTGATGGAGAGAGTTATGCAACCTGAAGCTGACCTGGGTCTTGAGTCTCTGCGGTGACCAGAGCCATAATCATGGCTTTCAGCCGCCAAATGGGCTGAATATGGGAAAAAACTTTTAGATTCCCTATGTAAGACCTCCAAAACCCTTACAGTGAGTCCCAAACCATCCAGAGGAGAGCCCCAACACATTCACTCACTCCAGTACTGACAGCTGTTGAACAAAACATCTGGGTCATTCATTAGAGACACCAGAGGTAAGCTTAAGTACCCTCAGATCACAGGTGCTGAAGCAGCAGTACTGCCTGTCGGAGATAGAAGCATGGACTGTAGCATCTTCTTAAAGTTGGCCCCGATATAAAAGTCCTTGGTATTGATGATAAATAACAAAGTTCATCAGTTTGCTCATCTTGGCCATTAACAGTTGCCTCAGTACTGATAATTACCACACCAGGAGTTCAGATTTTCTAAGGAGCTGGTGATGTGTGAAAGCCTAGAGTCCCCTTTACTCCGTACCACGTTCTCCATACCAGACACATCTTGAACCCTATAATCACCACTAGTACTGAGCTATTCACTTCCTTAGCTTCACCTCAGTGGATGTTCTCCCTTGTTCATACTATGCTCCCTCCCACATAAATCCAGATTTTTCCAGACGCGTTTTCGCTTTGAACCTCAACCCCATGGAATGACCAACAATGGGCTCTGACACCCCTGTCCACTGCGCTGACCCAGTGGCCTTACTGGGTTCCATGGGCAGCTTACAGGCACCATGCCTGATGGACACCCCGTGACACCCACCAGTAATTTGTGAGGTGTTCTCCTATCATTGCATCTGGAGCCTCAGAGCTTCATGAGGACATTTCTAAACTACAGGAGACTGGGTTAGAAGAGGAGATTACTCATAGAAACATAAGAACGGCCATACTGGGTCAGACCAAAGGTCCATCTAGCCCAGGATCCTGTCCTCCAATGGTGGCCAATGCCTGGTGCTCCAGAGGGAATGAACAGCACAGTCAATCATTAAGTGATCCATCCCTTGTTGCCCATTCCAGCCCCTGACAAACAGAGGCTAGGGACATCATTGCTACCCATTCTGACTAATAAGCATTAATGGACCTAAGCTCCATGAATGTATCTAGTTCTTTTTTGAACCCTGTTAAAGTCCTGGTCTTTACAACATCCTCTGGCAAGGAGTTCCACAGGTTGATTGTGTGTTGTGTGCAGAAAAACTCCCTTTTGTTTGTTTTAAACCTGCTACCTATTAATTTTATTTGATGACCCCTAGTTTTTGTGGGGACAAGTAAATAACTTTTCCTTATTCAGTTTCTCCAATGATTCAGTTTCTCTAATGATTTTAGACCTCTATCATATCCTCTCTTAGGGTATGTCTACACTAGCCCCCTAGTTTGAACTAGGGAGGCTAATGTAGGCATTCGAACTTGCAAATCAAGCCCGGGATTTAAATATCCCACGCTTGATTTGCATCTTCCCGGCCAGTTGCCATTTTTGAAACCTACAAGCCCAAACTGACTGCCCGCATCTACACGTGGCAGGGAAACGGGTGCTCAAATTAAAGCCCTAAATCGGACTTCCTGTTAAACCTCATTTCAGGAGGAATAACAGGTAGTTCGATTTAGGACTTTAATTCGAAATACCGTGTCCCTGCCGCGTGTAGACGCAGGCAGTTAAGCCGGACTTTTAAATTTCAAAAAATGGCGACCGGCCAGGAAGGTGCAAATCAAGCATGGGATATTTAAATCCCGGGCTTGATTTGCAACTTCGAATGCCTACATTAGCCTCCCTAGTTCAAACTAGGGGGCTAGTGTAGACATATCCTTAGTCTCCTCTTTTTTTAAGATGAAAAGTCCCAGTCTTTTTAATCTCTCTTCATATGGGACCTGTTCCAAACCCCTCATCATTTTCATTGCCCTTTTCTGAACTGTTTCTAATGCTAATATATCTTTTTTGAGATGAAGTGACCACATCTGTATGCAGTATTCAAGATGTGGGTATACCATGGTTTTATACAGAGGCAATAAGATATTTTCTAACTTATTATCTATCCCTTTTTAATGATTCCTAACATTTTGTTTGCTTTTCTGACTGCCGCTGTACATTGAGTGGATGTTTACAGAAAACTATCCACAGTGAAACCAAGATATCTTTCTTGAGTGGTTATAGCTAAATGAATCCCCATCATTTTGTATGTATAGTTGGGATTATGTATTCAATGTGCATTACTTTGCATTTATCAATGTTAAATTTCATTTGCCATTTTGTTGCCCAATCACCTAGTTGTTGAGATCCTTCTGAAGCTCTTCACAGTCTGCTTGGTTAAGTATCTTGAGCAGTTCTGTATCATCTGCAAATGTTGCCACTTCGCTGTACTCCTTTCTCCAGATCATTTATAAATAAGCTAAATAGGATTTGTCTCAGAATGGACCCTTAGGGGAGGAGCACCACTAGTTACCCCTCTTCATTCTGAAAAATGAATTTTTATTCCTACCCATTGTTTCTTTTAACCAGTTATCAATCCATGAAAGGACCTTTCCTCTTATCCCATGACATCTTAACTTAAGAGTCTCTGGTAGGGGACCTTGTCAAAGGCTTTCTGGAAATCTAAGTACACTATATCCACTGGATCCCCCTTGTCCACATGCTTGTTGATCCCCTCAAAGAGCTCTAGTAGAGTAGTAAGGCATCATTTCTCTTTACACAATCCATGTTGACTTTTCCCCAATAAATTATGTTCGTCTACGTGCCTGACATTTCTATTCTTAACAATAATTTCAACTACTTTGCCCAACACTGACGTTACACTTACCAGTCTGTAATTGCCAGGATGACTTTTAGAGCCCTTTTTAAACATTGGTGTCATCTTAGCTATCTTCCAATCATTAGGTACAGAAACTGATTTAAAGGAGAAATTACAAACCACAGTTAATAATTCTGCAATTTCACATTTGAGTTCTTTTAGAACTTTTGAGTGAATGCCATCTGGTGCTAGTGACTTGTAAGTGGTAAGTTTATCAGTTTATCAAACCGCCTCTAATGACACCTCAGTCTGGGACAATTCCTTAGATTTGTCACCCAAAAAGAATGGTTCAGGTTTGGGAATCTCCCTAAAGTCCTCAGCCTTGAAGACCAAAGCAAAGAATTCATTTAGTGTCTCCGCAATGACCATATCATCTTTGCGTGCTCCTTTAGCATCTCAATTGTCTAGTGGTCCCACTGGTTCTTATAGCAGGCTTCCTGCTTCTGATATACTTAAAAAACATTTTGCTATTACTTTTTGAGTTTTTTGCTAGCTGTTCTTCAAATTCCTTTTTGGCTTTTCTTATTCTATTTTTACACTTAATGTGACAGTTTATGCTCCTTTCTATTTTCCTCACTAGAATTTAACTACAACTTCTTAAACAATGCCTTTTTATCTCTCACTGCTTCTTTTACTTGGTTAAGCCACAGTAGCACTTTTTTGTTCCCTTACTTTTTTTAAATTTGGGGTTGACATTTAAGTTTGGCCTTAGTTTATGGTGTCTTTGAAAAGTCTCCATGCAGCTTTCAGGGATTTTACTGTTGGCATTTTACCTTAAAATTTCAATTTAACTAACCTCATTTTTGTGTAGTTCACTCTTCTGAAATTAAATGCCATGGTGTTGGGCTGCTGAGGTGATATTCCCACCACAGGGATGTTAAATTTTATTACATTATGGTCACTTTTCCAGGTGGTCCATTGTATTTACCTCCTGGATCAAATCCTGTGCTCCCCTTAGGACTAAATCAAGATTTGCCTCTCCTCTTGTGGGTTCCAGAACCAGCTTCTCCAAGAAGCAATCACTTAAGGTGTCAAGAAACTTTATCTCTGCATCCCATTGTGAGGTGACGTGTACCCAGTCAATATGGGGATAATTGAAATCCCCCCCAATTATTGGGTTTTTTGTTTTGATTACCCTTCGCATTTCATAGTCACTATCATTATCCTGAGTGAGGTGGTTGGTAATATATCCCTACTGCTATATTCTTATTATTAGAGCATAGAATTACTATCCCTAGAGATTTTGTGGAACATTTTGGTTCATTTAAGATTTTTTCTTCATTGGATTCTACATTTTCTTTCATGTACAGTGCCACTCCCCCACTAGCACTACCTATTCTGTCCTTCTGCTATTTTGTGTATCCTGGTCTGACTGCGTCCCATTGAGTGTCCTCATTCCACCAAGTGTCTGTGATGCCTATTATATTAATATCCTCCTTAAATACGAGGCACTCTAGTTCCTCCATCTTCTTATTTAGACTTGTAGTGTTTCTGTATAAGCACTTTAAATATTTGTTACTTTTAGCTGACTGCTGTTTCCTGATGTGTTTAATGGCACTCTTTTTCATTTGACTCTGTCTCATCTGATCTTACCCATATTTTATCATCTTCCATCCTCTTCTCCTTACTAGAACATAGAGAATCTTTATTAACAGACTCTCCCCTAAGAGATGTCTCTGCCTGATCCATGTGCTTCTCCTCACCTGTCGGCTTTCCACCAGAAATTTTCTCTTCCTCTTCTCCAGATGAGGCAGCGATACCCTGTCCTCCATCCATGGCAAAGTATTTTAGGTCCTCTTTAGGACCTTACATATAGGGTGGCAGATACTCGACTAATCCCTCTTGGGGAGGTGACACACACTTACCATAAGCTGCTGGACATTTTACATACGTGCTCCTCCTCAAGTATTGCCCCCCCCTCCCATTAATGCAGTGCTTTGGGATGTAGCTATTCTTATTTGTGTTGAAGCAAAAAAACCGCTACTCTCTGTTTAGGCAGCTAACAAACAGCTTTATTAATTAATAAAGCACAGCATGAGCCAAACGTGGTCCTAGCAGAGCCGGGCCCAGTAAAGCTGCTAATACAATCAATCTTAGTATCTTTATACCTTTAACTAAACAGTCTGACGTCAGGGCATCCAATTACAGAAATCCTCAATTAAACTTGGAAAAACAAAGCCTTATCAACAAGATGGTGGACAGGTACGAGGGAGTACATCTCCTGTCCCAACCAGCTCAATTAACACATACCAATAGCCTATCCTGTAGGCCTCTTCTCACGGGGTGACAGAAAGTTCACTCTGGTCTACGTGCTTGAGAGAAAAGCTGAAATGGTTTCTGTTATACAAGATGGCTTCTAGCTAAATATGAAATGGTTTCTACAGCTTCTACCACTCCCCCCTTTTAGCCTTTTAAAGGCTAACCTTAAAACCATTTTATACCTCTATTTTCCATTAAAGTATTTATGTACATTTCTTGTTCCTTTCTCTGCTCATCTTATTTTAACATCATGAGTTCTACATTCCTTTTGGTAAGGGTCTGTCTTGTGTTTTCTAGAATACAAGAAATAAAGCAATTGATTAACAAGAAACAGCAATAAGCACAAAAGAATATGGCTAATACTAAAACTACTCCTTGCAAAATCTAAGTTCCTAAATGTCTAAACCAGCCTCCTAACTAACTTCAGAGGGTCCAGTTTTCTTCTTGTCTTAGGCTTTCCACGGTTCTTTCAATCTCTGAGGCATCTTCCTCTACTTCCTTGCTGGTGTCAGTGATATACACACAGCATTCTGTTCCTACTAAGGCAAAAACCCTGCCTTTATTTGCTAGGACGTAGTCTAGGGCTATTCGGTTTGGGCTTTTTCTTAACCCTGGCTCCTGAAGCATTACATGTCTAGCAGTACTTTCTAACTGGGGTCAGGGCTAGATGGATATACCCTGGGTTAGTAAACCCTTTATCCTGCCAAGTATCATTTGGCTTAGTTCACTAAACAGTGTGCCATTCATTTGAGTGTTGTTTAGTGGGACTGGAATCATTGGGATACCTCCTTCTGAATGTACAGGACTGTAAGCACATATCCAGCAATCTGTGGAATTAAATTCTTGGGAAACTTGGTTCATTAAAAGCATAAACACATTTGAACCATATAGGTTATAACTGCTAGGTATTAAAAACAAGATTAAGCATAAGATCAACATGAATTGTTTGTCCAGCCTCATGCTGGCTGTTCTTCAGGACTTCATAGTTTGCTTCACCTATCACTGGCAAGTTCTTCTGGGCCACAGCTGGTACTTTGGCCTCGGTCTCTCAGGATCGTCTGCTTCTGGGCCTGGATTGCTGGTACCAGGCCTTCGCTGATCCTCATCTGCTTCTGGACTTGGGTCTCTGGTACCAGGCCTGCGCTGATCCTCATCTGCTTCTGGACTTGGGTCACTGTTACCAGGTCTGCAGTGCTCCTTGTTGGGGCCAACCTCTGTAGGGGCTGGAACCGGTTTGCAGTGGGAGGCGTGAATCCAGGCAGGCAATCTCTCGCACTTTACAGCAGTATAAGTGGTAAGAAGGACTTGGTAAGGACCCTTTCACCTGGGTTCTAGGGCAGTCTTTGGTTGGTGAATCTTCACACAAACCTAGTCTCCTGGTTGTAGTTTATGGCACGGCTCAGTCGGAGCCTCCTGGAAGGCGTCCTTAACCCGTGAATGATAAGACTGTACACACCTCATAAGTTCCTGACAGTACTTGACTGTGCTTCCTTTAACAAGTGTGGCATCAGCCAGGTTAATTTCTGGGCTGCTTAACAATCTCATAGATCGGGCCACATGCAATTTCATGTGGACTGAGTCCAGTTTTCTGATTAGGAGTGGCTCTCATGCTCATTAGGGCAATTGGGAGTGCTTTTACCCATGTTAAGCCAGAGTTCTCACATATTTTAGCAAGTTCGTTCTCTAAAATCCTGTTTCATCTTTCTACTGCTTCTGCGCTCTCCGGGTGTCACGCACAGTGCAGTGCTTTTCTGGTAGAGTAGTACTTTGCCAGTTTTTGAACAATTTGTCCAGTAAAGTGTGTACCTTTATCACTGGAGATTACAAGGTGTATTCCTTATAATGGGATGTAATGATTTAGAAGTTTCTTTGCCACTGTGATTGCATCAGCTTTCCTGCAGGGATAAGCTTCTACCCATCCCGAAAACAAGCAAACAATAACTAGCACATATTCAAAAGATTGACATTTAGGCAATTGAATAAAGTCCATTTGTAAATTCAGAAATGGTCCCAAAGGCGGAGGTCTGGTTGCCGGAACTGTCTTTACAGGTTTACCCACGTTGTGGGCTTGGCAGACAGGGCAAGCCAGACAGTAATCTTTGGCTGCTTGGGAGAATTTGGGAGCAAACCAATTTTGTTTTAAGGATTGCTACCATCCCCCCTTTGCCAACGTGCGACAATCCATGGAGCAAGGAGGCAAGGTGAGGTAGCAAGACTACTGGGGCAACAATGTGGTTATCAGAGCTGTGCTACAAGTGGTCTGGGTGCAAGGTGCACCCTGCCAATCTCCACTCCTGCTTTTCTGATTCTGGGGCTTGGTCTCGCAGGAGGGCCAGTTTTGAAAGAGACGGCGTAGGAGCTGGCGATGGTAGGAGAGAAGGGAAAAACAGTAGGTAGAGGAGCAGATTTTACTACATTCCAGACAGTACAAACTGCATAGCCTGCTACTAGAATTATAAAAGCAAAAAAACTATCTGTGTAAAGCACAAAGTTAAGATTATTCAAGGGACTTAAATTATTCTTTCATTAAAACAACAATATTGTACACACAACAATGTTTGAAATACATATATCACAATCAAGACACACAAGACAAATCTGGACAGAACATAGAACACAAACTTATTACGTCATGACACAGAACCATGATTTTTTTTCAGCTGATATTAGCGCTTTTTGATGATCGGAAAGACAAAGAAAACGCTTGTACCCTTATTGGGGTGGCCTATCATAACTTAAAATACAGCCTAAGATCTGTTAGGGGAACCGGTTACAGGTAGTTCTTAACCACTTCCATGGGCAAGTGAGCTGCAACTTTCCGAGAACAAGGGAGCTTCATTGGTACTCGTGACTTTCTACTCCTTTGAATTACCTCAGAGTTGCTAGCTTTCCTCAACAGTGGCACGCCTCAGTTTCCTTCTTGTACTGCAGACTAGGCTTTTTTTTTTTTTTAATGTGAAGCTTCAAATGATTTACTGCCACAGAAGCTCTTTCTTAGAACAAGGTGCTTGCTAGTTATTATTCCAGTAAGCAAAAAGGTTTTCTTTTCCTGAAAAGAATCACATGCAATGTTACAGGCTTACTTATGGGGGACAGTGCCCCCACTTCCAGAACAGACAGGCAGTTTGCAGACACACACAACCTTGGATCTGAAAGCAAGCTAAAAGTGCTATCAACTCAGCTTTGAACAGAAACACCGTGAAGTTTCTGGGCTTGGATTTTTTTTAAACAATAATTAGTTTCCTTGGAAGACACATTTAACCCTTAGGGTGCAGGTTTTACAAATTTACAATGTATAGATTCTATTCTTTTATGCGGTTAACCAATTAAGTTTCAGTAGAATTCTTTATTTTCCCTTTAATAGATTTAACAAAGTGTCTGTAGCCAAATGTTTAACTTGACTGTTTCTTTGCTGAGATGACTAAAAGAGACGACAAGAAACAAGGAGTAATTTCTTAAAGCAGGTTTTTTTTCCTTAGGATTTGGAGGAACACTTTCTTTAAACTGTTAAACTTATTTTAAACTTTGTGTTTTGCTTTGGATCGGGCAAGTTTGTTACAGGAGCCCGTGTTTTCAAAGGGAAGAGCTAATTCCTTTCAGTTATTTTTCATGTCTCCTATCTGTGTATGCTTTATAAAGAGGAGTAGAGGGGTGGTGATGTGCTAAATTTTCCCCCCAAGCTTGGTTGATACGGGTGTGCCAACTGAGAAAGCTTTTTTTTTTTTCCTTCCACTTCTTGTGCATTATTTTGGCACAGAGGTGCTGCAGCAACTTTTAAGTTACATATCTTACTGCAGGGAGGATTTTTGCTTTTCTGAGCTTTACTTTTATCCTTCAGGGCTTTAATTTTTCTTCTTTTCAAATTTGTTAAATGCTTACAGGTCCTTGGACCATTATGCACGTACATGTAGTACACAGGGGTGCCTTTTGGCAGAGTGGGGGGTGTTTAGACTAACTCCCACCTAAGCTAACTTTACACACTCTAAAGAAAGAGTCTGCCGGGTCTAGAGTGTCAGACCTTATCAGCTCATAAAATAAGGGGAGTCGTCACTCCTTCACATATCCGCTGAGTCTCGAGTTTCGGCTGATCCCCCCCTCCTTGCGTTCAGAACTCCCTCGTGGGAGAGCCCTGGTGCAGCGGGGATCAGCTCAAGTCTCAGACTCATTACATTCATACTCATCATTTTCTACACACATTTTTTCCCTCCTTTTCACATTTTTCCTACAATTTCCACATTTTGATGCATCTTTCTTTACTGTCCAGTTCCCATGGGTTTCTATTAAGTGGCGTTGCCTTAAGACACCTGACACTTAATATCAGACTTCATTAGGATCCTAAACCAGAAGGCACTTATCATAAAGGCACTGGAATTCCTGTAGACTGACCTACCCCCATTTCCTGCGCGTGCTTAAACAGATTCTGTAAGGCACCGAACCAAAAGTCCGTCTGCTTACACTATCTTTTGCGAGTCACCGAATTAAGAGAGATCCACCTGCTCGCACTGATCCCCCCCTCTTTGTTGCGAGGCACTGGACTCAAAGTCCACCTGGCTCGCAGAGGTTTCCGGCACCTGCCCCAGCCTGGCAGAACACCACGTCCTGGCTCCTGGAGACAGCCTGGCGGAATGGGAAAATACTATGGCCTGGGGTTAGCCTCAGAGGTCAGTACTACATCCACAAGTAACAGAAAGAGACAACAAAGCTTCCTCACAGTTCCGTGTGCTGAGAGAGAGTAATGGCACCACACCAGCTTTTAGCGTCCGAACACAGAGGGTCCAGCGCATGGCTGCCTCACTAGAGACACCAGTATGCCCTTTTGGTTTCTACAGCTTCTACATTTGGCAACATGAGCATCAGTCCTACCGAGATGCACACAGGCTGACAGGGAGTATTATGTCCCCTCAGAGCACAGAGTTCCTCTCCATCCACCCTTCACCTAATTCCATTATGGTAGATGTGGTGAACTCCCAGTACCATTCAAAAGCCATCTCTTACAAGAGGGATTGGAAGAGATTTGACTTGTTTGGAGGAAGTCCTGTTCTCACGCATCATTGCAATTTCACATTGCAAACATACCAGGCTCTAAAAGCCAAATACAGCTTACACAAATTATGCCATCCTTAATAGCTTTTATTGACTATCTGTGGGGGTCCCACAGAGACCAATTTCAGGCCTTCATACAGGAGCTGCTGTTAGTGGTGAAAACCCCATCCTGACTGCACTAGAGGCACAGCCTTTTCAATTTTGACAGTTCATCGTGGCTGCGTCTTTTGGCACTGCCAAAGAAGTTTCAGATGACTGTCGAGTACCTCTCGATTAAATGTCTGAAATTGCGTGCAAGACTGATGCTTCATTCCATGCTCTGAAGGATTTCAAAGCCATGTTATAGTCACTGGGGATCTATGCCGCGGTACAAAAAAGGAAATTTAGTACTTAGTCCTCCTAGAAGTTGAGTCCACCCCAGTATCTACCACAGCACAACTGAGAGCCACAATGGAAAAAGTTCAGATTTCAGAGGTGCAAACCATTAGGTCCTCAGTCCTCCTCCATGTCAGAGCCATCTGTCTCTAAACCAATTTTTTTGCCTTGGTCAAGGTCCTGAGACCATTCATTATGAGACACCCTTTCCTGACATTACTTCTCACTATAAACACATCCATCGGGTGCGTATCTTAGTTACCTCATGACTCCATTCATGAAGGTGACTCTCCACATCAATCTCTTCAAACTCAGAGGGGTCACGACTGATTGTGTTCACTTCCTTCCATTGGTCAGAGGCAACATCCTATGTATGGAAATAATAAATCTGTGGAACTGATACATTTGCCACAATGTTCTAATATCTGCACCTACCTACCTGGAGGCAGAACACAACGGCGGACAGTCTGAGATGTAAGTTTTCACATGACTACAAGTGGGAAATGAATCTGGCAGTACTACATAACATATTATATCAATGAGAGACATCTATATTAGACTTGTTCACTTTTAGCTGTACAAGAAGTGTCTATGCTGTTGCTCTAGGCTGGCCTTGGACAGAACTCATTAGGGAACATTCTTCTTCCATGGGACAAGGGACTTCTATATGCCTTTTCCCCAGTTCCTCTGCTGTTGAAATAAAAAGAGGAAAAATAAACATGATATTAATTGAGAAAAACATTTTGCCCAGATCTCTTACAGCTTGCAGCATGTCCACTGAGTTCTTTTCAGCTAACTCCTCCTTACTGACTCTTGCAGAGAAAAGGGCATATTCTCCATCCCAACCTGCAGGTACTCTGGTTCAAGGCTTGGCTCCTTTGTGGTTCCGAAATATAGAGATCTTCTGCTTCATTGAGGTACTGGCAGTGTTACTACACAGTATAGAATGAGCTACTAATTGTACTTACCTGTGAAAGCAGGGTAGATTTCAGGTTTGGTTCATTTCCTGACAAATTACCTCACAATCTTCTCCCTTTCCTGTGATGTTGGACTGCATACTTGTGATAAAGTGGCCATAACAACTTTCCATCAACAAGTCGTAGGATACTCAGTTTTCTCCCACACAATTACAAAAAGATTCCCCAAGAGCATAGTGAACTCCTCTCCTCCTACCCTGACATCCCATTCCAACATGGAACCTAAATCTAGTTATAAGGAGTCTCACTTGACTTCCCTTTTGTGCTTGGCCATTTGCTTGCTCACATATTTGTCAAGGAAGACAGCATTTCTTATAGCCCTTCACTTCAACAAGAATAGGAGAAATAATGGTACTAATGATGTTACAATATTCTTAAAAGATTACTCTTTAACTTCACCCAGAATTCATTCCCAAGGTGACCTCATCTTTTCCCACAAACCAACTGATTCACCTCTCAACCTTTTACTCCAAGTTTCACTGTGATAACAGAGAGGCAATATGGTATTCACTAGTGATTAGGGGAGCCCTGACCTTTTACCTCTTTACACCATTTCACAAGGAAAGGCTTAGAAGGCAAAGTGATATCAGCCCAGAGACTTTCCAAAAAGGTCTTGAACTGTATTAAGCGCTGCTGTCATGTTCGCAATATGGTACTTCCATTTGGAATTTGCACACATTGCATGAGATTGGTTTATTCTTCAAAAACATCCCTATCTCAGAAATCTGCAGAGTTGAGCTTTGAACATCTGCTCATACTTTCACAGAACATTAAGTGGTTACTTGAGCTCTGATTATGATGCCATTTTTGGCTTCACAGTTCCATCATCCATAACAGACTTACCTCTGAAGCCCCAACCTTTCATTGAGGATACTGCTTAGGAATCACCTAAGCGGAGCACCTATACAGACTCTATTGGAAGAAGAGGAGAAAGTTATTGTGTCCCTATGGATTCTGTGTGGATTCTGTAGAGTTCTGGCAGTCCCCAGTCCCATCCTCCATCCACCACCACCCTCCCATAGACTGTGCCCAGTCTCTGCTCTCCAGGGAGCGGTGAGTGGCACAAGCACGTGCCTGAGGACTCAGGAGGAGCAGGGGGCAGCCAGTGGCTGGAGATAAGCATTGGTTTCCTCTTCGAAGTACCACTTCTCTCTGCCCGGCTGAGTGGACACCTTCTGCTCCTCAGGCTTATAGTCCACACCGCTCGCTGTCCATGCCACCCCCCTGCTGCCCTGAGGCCTGGACTGGTCAGGCTGGATACCATTGCAGCAAAGCGCTCCTGGTACAAGAGAGTTGGCTACCCCCTCCCCCGGCCTTCATAGCACCCCCACGGCAGAGCACGTACTCCTCTGTGAGGCCCTGCGAGAAGAAACTGAAGTTAGTTTGCCCACATAGCACTAATTGGGACAGAATAGGAGGAGGGAGAGAGTTCATGTGCAGGCTGAATGGACACTGCTACCAAAGATCTCCAATACAAATGTGTGTACATCTCTTCATTTCATATCGGAACATTCATAGGGAGATGCATCTTGGAGAATCATTACTACACAAGGTGAGTAACTTTCTCTCCTTTAAGTGACTTTGCATTATTTAATAGACTTTTAAAACATGTTTAAAAAGCATCAAATAATATGGAAGGACATTTCAACAGTTTAATGTCATGCTTCTGGAAAAACTACAATTTGAGCAAGCAAGATTATGAAGTTGGCCAAGGGATACATCACAGAGGATCCATGAAAAGCAACTTGTGGCTGACCAGAGCAAACCATCTAATGTTCAATTTATGTCCCAAGATAGTTGTAACAATAGTTGTGACTTTATTTGTCTTACACAAACTTGTATGACAAAATGTGTTTCAGAAAAAAATTAGAAGGTTCCAGTCTATTTGCAACAAGAGAGAGGAAGACAACTCTCATTTTGGTAGGACATTTTGAATTTTTGGCAGGCCTATAGGTTGTCATCTGATTTAGTCCATGCCAGCATTTCCAAGAAGAGATAGCAAATTATCCCAGTTGAGGTGGGATAAAACGGACTTTTTCTGTTAGCACATTCCCAAAAGCTGAATGCACCTAGAAGAGAGAAGATTGAGGTCTTGAGCTTGCCACCTGGGAATCACCGTAGTGATATTAAGTTCTTATGTGAGGCACCTTCAACTGTCTCTTTCTATTTTACAGTAATTTAGGTTACCCGTTAGTACATTGGGAAAAAATTGCAATCGTCTCCATTCTTCATGACACCTGTGTTTGCAGAGTCAACTTCTGCTATCAGCAATAACTGAGCTGAAAGCTGACAACTCAGTAAAGACCTGGTGATAAGTAACCCACAGAGTTTTTCTTGTGTGATAGCACAAATCCATCAACTGACCACTTCCTGAAATTGGGTAGATAGGAAGAGTAACTACATGTGTATGTGTATGTGCTTTAAAAATGGTCAGAGTTACAGTGTATCTCCTTGTTTTGTAACAGGTTCAAATCAAAGCTGAAACTCAGCAAGTTACTTTTGTTAATTAAGATTGTTGCACATTGTGAGTATTTACTATAGTGAATGGCTTCATGCTGCCTTTCGAATTCTAGATCCCCATAGTAATAAAATAGACTAAGTATACAAGCCTCTTTAACTGCACTTAGTCTGTGAAGTCTGTCATAAATGTAGACATTTATGATAGGAGTTTGGGATGTAGGTTAAAAAAATTGACTACTCTAGATCCACTGGAAGGGAGTCCATGGTGATCTGGCATGCAAGTTATTGACCAAGTTGTCTTACGTTTTACTTTGAATTGGGGAGGTTTTGTTTTGCTTTTTCCTTTTGTGTTTCCTTTTTCCTCTGTTGTGTTACCAACAGTAGGGTTGTTGGCACACGTCAAAAGTCTATAAAGTCACCTTTCCAAGATAGTGACTGAGTGAAGGTGTTATTTTCTGTAGTGGTTGTGTAAATGATTATATTGACCAGTTTTCTAGTTTTTTAGCCAAATCCTAGTCCAATACTATTTTTGTTGTTTTATATCCTGTCCTATCAATTGTGGATGTATATGATATTTAATAAAACTTTATAAAATTAAATTAATCTGTCGAGTCCTTTCATTTTAATTGACATTGAAATTAAAGTTGGTATGGGTAATCGTTTCAAGGGCTGCTCATCATGCTTTGTTTTATACCTTGTCTTTCTAACAAAATTAGTATTTTTCCTTCTCCTAACCTGCATTTTCTTTAGAGGATCATGACAGTTTATAGAGGTTTAATATTATAAAGGTGGGGTTTTTTTTTTGCATTATATTAAAATGTATATGTTTTTTATAGGTCAGTTTTTGGGTTGTACGAGAAATTTTAACAGCGCAGACCTTAAAAATAAGGGCAGAAATATTAAGCCATTTTGTGAAAATAGCTAAGGTAAGTGTGCATTTTTATTATCTTATACAAAATATTCTTTTTGTATTTCTCCCCACATATCAACTATCTCTTTAGACTACTGAAGATACTTCTGCAATTCCTTGAAGTACTTGGTCATTGTGTCACATAATGTGACCACCACAGACTGATGGGGGCGTGATACCTGTTGCTCAGACATAGCTAATGGGCAGCAAACTTTTTAACTGGCTTTTGCTGTATGTATTCTAGTTTAGCATATTCACTAGTTTAAAGGTTATTCATTTTGCTGCTGCTATGCTGTTGAGCTGCATTGGAGCCATGGGTAACATAGTTACGAAAACAAATATTTGTTGCTAACACTAGAGCTGGTTGGGGAAAAAATGATTTCCTCACAGAAAATTTTGACCAAAAATGTTTTCATCAACTTTTTTCCACTGAAAATTTAGAATTGCTGGCAAAAAAAAAATTGAAAGCCAAAATATGTTGCTCCAAAACAGACATAGTTTTATCCTGACACATTATCATAATGCACACACTTAGAGCATAATGAAGCTGTAGTTCTGAGTTCTCGTCCTCCCATTCTGTGGTATAGGGTAGGGCTCACCAGGTAGACTACATTTTTATAAAGCGCCACAGTTTTGCCTTTTAGGACTTGTGTACATCAAAGTTACTTTGCAGTAATCCAGGGTGTGAATTTGCATGCTGCTCAGCACAGTGAAAGTTCTGGAGTGCAGTCTGGCTTACTACAACCAAGCCATGCTAGAGGACTTTCACTGCACTGTAGCAGTGTTCACATGGCCTCAACTGCATGGCAAGCAGGTATGCTCTACATTCATATCCTGGCTTTCTGTGCCATAACTTCCCATGTAGACCAAGCCCTGGGTGAGGAGAGTTTGTGCATCATGGGAAGATGTAGCACTAATATGTGATAGGGTGAATTCCTCACAATAGGCTTGCAAGAGTTGGGTTGGGCTAGCCACCTATTTAGGCTGCTTAAGGTCAAAGGAAGCTGGTTAGAGAGGTTGCAGTAGGAAGCAGTTTAGGGGAGTAGTGAGGGTAGAAAGAAGAAACCTAGAATTGCTGAGCTCAGGGTCTCTGGACTAGAGGGTAGGCCTGGGTTGACCTATCAATCACAGAGAGAAACACTGGGGCAGTGAATGGGAAGGCTGTCTAGGACTGAACTCCAGAATTTGGAACACTGAGTGACCTAGCTGGAGGATTCAATCAGGAAGATGACGCTGCGAGTGCTGGAGCTGTCGACCAGTCATAGTGACTGGGGGAGCAAGCTGCAGAAGCGGGAGTGGGCCTTGAGAGCTATCTCCAGAGTGACCAGGACACCCACACTGTGGTGAGTCTAGTATCTCATCAGGGCTGGCCTTACCATGAGACGAACTGAGGCAGCCGCCTCAGGTGCCAGACTGTGGAGAGGCGCCACTAGGACCCAGAATGTAGAAAATTGTGTCTGCTGCTGGTGCATATGTATTCTCTCTGCTCTAGATGCACAGAGATGGTGGAGTGCTGTGCTGGAGGAAGGAGGGCACAAGAGATGTAACAGGCAGGCAGGAGAAAAGGGGAGATGGGGGCATCATTTGAGCTCCCCACCTCAGATGCCAAAATGTTGTGGGCCAGCCCTGTATCTCATGATGAGGCATCTGTGTTCTGTGCAGCACACTGACAGCATTTCAGAAATGAAGCCTTTTGGTTTTCAGAATATTGTTTTTTGTCTGGAAATCAACAACATGGCCGAAAGCAGGAGTGAGGAACATTTTTGGGTGGGAGCTGCTGACCCACAGAAAATCAGTCAGGCGCCACACAGAAAGTGAGAAGCACAAAAATAAATAAACCTCACAACCCTCACTGACCTGGCCGATAAGAACGGAGCAGAAAACCCCTTACAGCTGTGTGTCATGACTGCATAGTATGGGCTCTGGGCACTCCTCAACCCCCAAATGTCAGCTGAAGCCAAAGTCATAGGGATCCAGTACAAAAGACAGGACTATGCAGCACTTTAAAGATGGTTTATTAGTCTTGTTAGTCTTTAAAGTGCTGCATAGTCCTGTCTTTTGTTTCAGCTAGACCAGACTAACACAGCTACATCTCTGTTACTATTAGAGATCCAGTACAGTCATGGAATCCATGAACTCCATGTCTGAATCAGATACTTAATTGTGATATACTATCAAGGTATACTGTCTCCACTCAGACGAATGGACTAGATGGTCTCTCAAGATCTTTTCAAGCCCTTCATTTTTGTAATTCTGTCATATTGGCCTGGCTGCTATAATATCATTTTAGTGCACTACCCTTATATAAAAGGAGTTCTATATGCAATAATTCCTTCTCATACTTGATCTTTAGAAACACATAGATATTGCTAGGGCTGTGATTAATCATGAGATTAAAAATTGTGATTAATTGTACTGTTAAATAATAATAAAATATTATTTATTTTAATTTTTTGGATGTTTTCTACATTTTCAAATATATTTATTTCAATTGCAAAATGTACAGTTCTCTCTTTATATTTATTTTTATTACACATATTTGTATTGTAAAGAAAAATGTTTTTAAATTACTCTCATACAAGTCCTGTAATGCAGTGTCTTTATCATGAAATACATAGAATATAGTATATTATACTATAGAATTATTTACAACCCTCCCTACATTGGAAGATATCTACTTGCTAGTTGTGCTGAAGAGTCATATTCATTCATGCATTAACTATTATTCCAGAGAAAATGTGGACATGCTGATGATGGATTATTTAATTTTTTTCACTTCCAAAGAGAGAACCTTGCAAAACTGTGTACCCAGATTAGTTGCATGAAATAGGAGGAACATCTAAGTGAGCCTTCACTTTGTAATGACTTCGGGACAAGCCTGGAATATCTGCAATGTTTTTAAAGTGTAAAATGTCACTCAGAGAATTCCCAAAACTAGACACAATTTAGCGCCCTTTGATTTTGTTTTGAAGAATTGCATCTCTCGTTTGATTGTATTTAGTGTGATGGCTATACACAGCTATAAGAAAAGGTTAATTATTTTTTCCTTCCAGAATACAATCATTTGTTCCTTTTGGGTGTTTTTTAGAAACTTCTGGACCTGAACAACCTTCATTCTCTTATGGCTGTGGTATCAGCATTGCAAAGTGCACCTATTTTCAGGCTGACGAAAACCTGGGCTGTAAGTTAACTTGTCTTTATTTCAAATCTTCTCCCTTCTGCAACAGTGTATAATAATCCTGAGCTTTGTTGTTTGAACATGACTGGATTGCTGTGTTATAGCTGGCCAGAGGAAGAAAGGTAATTTACCTTCAGAAGTGATTTTGTGTGTGTGTGTGTGTGTGTGTTATCAAATTAGTCTAATATGATACATACTTGAAACCATCTGTTTACGAACAGTAATTTATATTGTTTTATGGTATTTAATATAAACCCTTGAATTACATATTAACCTAAACATAAACTTAAAGTGTTTGCTTTACTCTTATTTCCTTTCCTTGTTTGTTTCTCATTCCTCTGTTGTGCCTACTCCTGCAGGAAATGGCTGCTTTTTGTTTTTTATGTGCCTGTGCAGCAGCTAGCATGTTAGGGTCTTTATTCCTAATTGGGGCCTATGCATATTATTGCAGTACACGAAATCATCATTGGTGATCTCTTGAGGTTGAAGATGATCTTTCACAGCTTTTATTTTTCATGTGTCCTTAGGCATCTGAGGAGTCAAATCCTGGAGCCTCAAGTTTGTTTCCTGATGTTGCAGGGGTCATAGAATCTTAGGGCTGGAAGAGACCTCAACAGGTCATCAAGTCCAGCCCCCTGGCCAAAGTAGGATCAACCCTAACTAAATCATCCCAGCCAGGGCTTTGTCAAGCCAGGACTCCTTGGCTACTCATCTACTGTAATCCCCTGTTCCTTTTCTGCTGAACTGCGATTTAGCTAGTCAGTCCCCAGTCTGTAACAATGTTTGGGATTTTTCTGTCCCAAGTGCAGGACTTTGCACTTAACCTTGTTGAACCTCATCAGATTTCTTTTGGCCCTACCCTCCAATTTGTCTTGGTCACTTTGGACCCTATCGCTGCCCTCCACTGTATCTACCTCTCCCCCTAGCTTAGTGTCATCTGTAAACTTGTTGAGGGTGCAATCCATCCCCTCAGCCAGGTCATTAATAAAGATGTTGAACAAAACCTGTCCTAGAACTGATCCTTCGGGCACTCCGCTTGAAACTGACCTCCAGGCAGACATCAAGCTGTTGATCACTACTCATTAGGCCCGACAATCTAGCCATCTTTCTATCCACCATACAGTCCATTTATCCAATCCATACTTCCTTAACTTGCTGATAAGAATATTATGGGAGACCATATCAAAAGCTTTTCTGAAGTCAGGTGTATCACATCCACTTACTTTCCCATGTCCACAAAGCCAGTTACATCATCATAGAAGCTAATCAGATTGGTCAGGCACGACTTGCTCTTGGTGAATCCATGTTAACTATTCCTGATCACTTTCCCCTCTTCCAAGTGCTTCAAAATGGATTCCTTGAGGATCCCCTCCATGATTTTTCCCGGACTGAGGTGAGGCTGACAGGTCTGTAGTTCCCTGGATTGTTGTTCTTCCCTTTTTTAAAGATGGGAACTAGATTTGCCTTGTTCCAATCATCTGGAATATCTCCCGATCTCCATGAGTTTTCAAAGATAATGGCCAAAAGCTCTGCAATGACATTTGCCAAGTCCCTCAGCACCCCCGGATACATTAAATCCTGGTGTGGTGGAAGACAGGCTCCTTTCTTTTCTGGTGTTTTTATTTGACTAGGGCAAGGCTGTTTTCCTCAAAAGTGGAGGTTCCCTCTTTGACAAGTCTTTGCCAGCTACCCTGTCCTGGCTGAAGTCTCCCAGTATGTGGTATCAATGCCACATCTTCTGATGTTTATCTTTGAGTGTGTTTTTAAAGCATTTCTTTTAGCCTCCCTGATCCCATTCTCTTTTCGTGAGTTTGCCAAACAGTAGTTGTTTTGATAAATGTGTATCAGGCACGTGCACACGGTTCCTGCTCCGCCTCAGCTGGTGCTTAATCAGGACCTTAACACTGAAGATGTTGTCTTCTGTGAGGACATGGATATTAGTGTGATGACCTTCCACTCTATGTTGAGGGTCTTGTGAAGAAAGTGCTGGCACTGGTGTTCCAGGGTTTTCTTGTTTTTTCTATAGGTTACCCAAGTCTCACAGCCATAGAGCAGAGTTAGGATTCCCATCACTTTATAAACAAAAAGTCTAGTATGTGTTCTGATGATGTGATTGTTGAACTTCTGGCAAGACAGTCTGCCAAAGGCAGGGATGGCATAGTGTATTCTTTGCTGAATCTCGACATCTGTGTCTGCCTTTTGAGAGAGGTGGTTACCAAGGTTTCCTACATTTTCCCACTTCTTCTTTGTCAATGTAGAACCACTTTCTGGGTCTGATGATTGATGGGGGATGGGCCAGTGGAAAACTTTTCTTTTGCCGATATTCAGAGCTAGTCCTATACTTTTGTAAGCTTCAGCGAAGCAATTAATGGCTGTTTGTGCTGTAGTTGCATACTCAAAGGAGGATTTACATACTGGAATTTGGTTATTGATGCCAATATTGCTTTAGTTCTGGCATGAAGATGAAACGGTTAAAGAGGTTGCCATCAGTCTTGTACTGGATGCTAATGCTCCTGTGCTAGACTGGTCTTGCATCAATGTTTTCATGCTGCTAAGAAATAGAGAGAGTGCCAGTACAGAGCCTTGTTTTACACTAGTTCAGATGACAAAGGGCTCAGAGGTAGAGGCACTGCATAGGACAGAGGCTGTCATCTGGTCATGGAGAAATCTTACAAGGGTGATAAATTTGCTTGGGCAACCAAACTTTGACCTGATTTTCCATAGAGCTTCACAGTTGAAAGAATAAAAGACTGTGTGCAGATTGATAAAAGCCTCCTGGTGGAGTTCTTGACATTTTTCCTGCAAAATTACATCAGTGATGCCTCATGATGGTCTGAAGCCACACTGGGACTCCGGAAGTACTACCTCTGCAAGAGGGGAGCAGGCAATTCAGTAGGATTTTAGTAAGACTCTTCCCAGCAATGGAGAGGAGGGCAATGTTTCGATAGTTGCCACCGTCTGCCCTTTCTCTCTTTTTGAAAGAATTTGGTAAGTGATCAAGGGCCATACTCTTCCATCATATCAATGGAGGTGTTGTGGGGTCTGGGATGGAGGTTGGGTACAGAAGGGAGCTTAAGGTCTGGGATCTGGGAGGGATTATTGGTGAAGAAATGAATTGTGACCTGTGACCCCTTAAGGGTCCTACTGATCTTGCAGGATGGTTGTGGGCCAGATGTGGCCCACGGGCCATATTTTGCCCATTCTTTTGTTAGTATTACATAATGCAGCAGGAATTTCTTTGATGTGCCAGATTTGAAGGAATACAAATGAAGATTGTTAGTGTTTCTGCCCCCACTGTTAGTACTTTGGATGGCATGTCATGAGGACTTGGTGCTTTATTATTCTTCAAATGTTTAATTACTTTTGTGACTCGAATGGCTCTCCTGGATTGAACTGTGCAGATACTTGGAGCTAGTTTTGTCTGGTTGGGGAGGCGGCCTCTTCCTATGTGGCTAACCACAACTTTTCTGTGAGTTGTACCTGAATATGCATGACAAATTATGAATACAGTTTTATATAAACCCAAATACATACATTCATAATTACCGTCTGTATACATATATCGTAATGAACTTTGCAAGCTTTCATAAAATAAATTAATCAACATACTTTTATACAGGACTGGCCTTAGGGAAAACGGGGCCCTGGGCGAACTTGGATTTTGGCTCCCCACCATCCCAAGCGTGGTGGCCCCCCATTTCCCTTGGAAGCTGCTTAGTCTCTTGCTCCTCTGCGTGTAGTGCTATTGTCTCTAACCCTTGCAAAGGAAGTTGTCACAGTCCTTCTTGGCCAAACCATTCCTTTAAGAGCTACATGGGGAATAGATTATTTTAGATTAAATATTTTCCCCAAAAGGGAAATCTCAAAATTTCCCCTCAAAAGGGCTAATCTCTCACCAACCAAAGCTGTTAAAAAATTTAAAAAAGATATTACCTTTCCCACCTTGTCTCTGTGTTTTAACAGCTTTAAAGCTTGAATTCTTTGCATCTCAACTTCATCTGTCATTAAAAAATTATCTGACTTCCCTCCATATTTTCCCATAGTTGTGAAAATTATAAAAGAACAAAAAGGTTAGATATTACACAAAGTTATAAAAAATAAAAAGTAGGGGTGAAGCATTACAGAGGAGGTGGGGGAATGGGGAAGAGCCTATTTCCCCACTGAGTTCCCTCTGAGTTTAAGGGCCTGATTGAAACTAGAAGTCATAACAATCAAACATTATCCCCAGATTCTCACACTAGGAACCCGAGGGACTTCCAGAGCATGAAGAAGGTTTGCAGGTTAAGATGGGAGCAAAGAAAATTTCCTTATTCTTAATCTTGATGCAAGAACAACACTGTGTCCAACAACAGCTTTGACAAGGCCCCTTGCCCTGAGAAATTTCAGCATTCTGATAAGAAGTGAAAACAAACAGAATCTGAGGGTGTAGGTAGGTGATCAAGAGTTGAATAAAAGGTATGTGTTTCAGCCAGCCAGACATCACCCACCGAGACTCATTTCCCTCTCCTGTTAGGGGGCACACGGGAGAGCTGATTTCAGTAACAGTCACTTATCTCCTTTGCACCCATCCACCTGCCTCACATTAGAGAAGCAGCAGCCCTCCCACTTACCCCCTCAAAAAAGAGAGCGAAGTTTCTGAGTCAGCCAGGGGAAGCAGGACCACAGGACCAACTGCTGATGGGGGTTGGGGGGAGACACAATTTAAAGGTTCACACCAACAACTCAGGTGTCATACCCTCTCCCTAGCTGGTAGCCCAGCCTCCCCCATCAGTTCCCCTATGGATCTCTTGGGGGCAAAAAGGGAAGAAAAGGGGGTGGTGGATCCATACGTGCTCCACACTAACACACATACCAGGGTAGCAGTGTTGTTCCAAATCCCAGCCAGCCGGAACACAGAGAGAAGCTGCGAGCGCGCACAAACATGCAGGCTACGTCTACACTGGCCCCTTTTCCGGAAGGGGCATGTTAATTTCAGCGATCGCAATAGGGAAATCCGCGGGGGATTTAAATATCCCCCGCGGCATTTAAATAAAAATGTCCGCCGCTTTTTTCCGGCTTTTAGAAAAGCCGGAGAAGAGCGTCTACACTGGCCCCGATCCTCCGGAAAAAACACCCTTTTCCGGAAGATCTTATTCCTACTTTAAAGTAGGAATAAGATCCTCCGGAAAAGGGTGTTTTTTCCGGAGGATCGGGGCCAGTGTAGACGCTCTTCTCCGGCTTTTCTAAAAGCCGGAAAAAAGCGGCGGACATTTTTATTTAAATGCCGCGGGGGATATTTAAATCCCCCGCGGATTTCCCTATTGCGATCGCTGAAATTAACATGCCCCTTCCGGAAAAGGGGCCAGTGTAGACGTAGCCGCACACACAAACACACTCCCTGCTCCACACCCGAACCAACCAGAACACAGAAAGAAGCTACACACACACACACACCCTGCTCCATACCCCAGCCAGACAGAACACAGAGAGAAGCTACAAACACACACATACGCCCTACTCCACGCCCCAGCCAGCCAGAACATAGAAGCTGTGCGGACACACCCACACACACAGACACCCCTCCTGCTCCACACCCCAGCCAGCCAGAACACAGAGAGAAGCCATACACACACACACCCTGCTCCAGACCCTAGCCAGCCAGAACACAGAGAAACAGAAGCAGGCTGGGAGTAGGGTGTCTGGCCAGGGAGAGGGAGCAGAAGCAAGAGAGAGTGCAGTGTATGGCCAGAAGGGAGGGTGCAGGAGCAACAGTGAATGCAGAAGTAGCGTGGGGGTAGGGTGTTTGGCCAGGAGGGGACTTCGGGTAGGGGTTGGACCTCCATAGTCTGGCACCCTCGGGAGAAGACTGGTCTCAGATGAAGGATTTTTCTGCACCAGGGCAGGTCATTTTAGGCCCCCTGCTTCTGCCACCCTTCCCACCATTGGGCTTCCTGGCATCCCCTCTCCTGCAGCCCAGCTGAGCCTCACACTGGTTCCCTGTGCCCCTCCCCTGCAGCCTAGCTGAGCCCCATATTGGTTCCCTGTGCTCCCCCTCAAAGCCCAGCTGAGCCTCATGCCGGGGTTCCTGGTGCTCCCCTCGCAGCCCAGGTGAGCCCTATGCCTGGGTTCCCAGCACTTCCCTCCTTCCCCCACATCCCACCTGAGCCCTGCGCCGGTTCTTGGCATCTTCCTCACAACCCAGCTGAGCCCCGCACTGGGTTCCTGGTGCCTCCCCCCTTGCAAATCACTTGTTTTCCGGCGGTCCCAACAAGCACCAACTCTGGCTGCTCCTGTTGAGCAGGACGTGTCCCTGACTCCTATTCCCCCAACGAGGGAGCGAGCGGGGAAACAGCCATGCACAGCTGCATGTGGAATCTCAGGACTTTTCAGTACATTTCAGTGCTTCACGGGGACACTGGGACAGGAGATTAAAAATCAGGACTGTCCTGGATTTTCTGGTACGGATGGTCAGCATATGCTTAATCTATTCTCCCTGTGAGATTTTGGACACTGATTGTCACACTTAAGCAAGGAGTTCACCTACCAAATGGTGGATGTGCTTTCTCTCACATGATTCAGTCTTTCCATGATTTTTTTTCCAGAGACCTTTTATTCAGTCCTACAGTTTGCGAGTAATTTAACAATATTTAGGGGGGAAAATCTGTTTCTCCACTTCAGTTTGCAGATGTTTAAAATTGTATTAGAAGACACTGAATAATGCTGCTTAGGGCTTATTGTAACAATTCAACTATAATGTTCAGAAATAGCATTTGCTTTGCACGCAGTAACTTTTTCCATAGAAACTTACTGAAGGTCTTTAGCAAGTAGATAATTGAAGCTGTACATATGGATTTTATATTATCAGACAAATACTTCATAGATACAAGTCACCTAACTACTCATTGAGACAATAGATATTATGATCTTTATGGAATCAAACATCACAAGTTTAAAACATTCCTAAATATAGGTTTATACAACAAAATTACAATTGTTATTTGTCAGGGAAAATTTTTAAAATTTCTTTAAGTGCTTACACCTTCAAAAGTCTCAGAGCCAGTGTCCGTGTACTCAGGTCAAAACAGTGCAAGAGCAGACACTGTGTTAGTTATGCTGATCCTATCTGACCTCCAGCAGCTTTCCTAAAATGCCACTGGCTGTGCAGGCACCATTGAGAACTCTACTGCCCAGAAATCAGAAGCCATCCCTCCCCTTTAAAACCCTTCACATTTTTTAAATTCCTTGTCCTGATTGCTTGGCGATTAAGAACAGATTAGACAAACATGTCAGGAATGGTCTTATTGTTATTCAGTCCTGCCTTGAGTACAGGGGTCTGGACTAGATGACCAACTGAGCTCTCTTCCTACTCCTATTTCTCTGTGATACAGATTCCAAGGCTCCACAAGCTAACTGAGCCACAAGCTCCCTGCCCCAGGTCACAACCCAGACTCTTTGCACCCTCACTCCTGCATCCAGAGCCCCCCCCCCCCTCCTCCCCGAGAACTTGGGCATGAGACTGCAGTCCCAGAGGGACTGCAGGGTCCAGAAAGGGTATGGGTGCAGGAGAGGATTCTGACCTGGAGAAAGAATGTAGGAGGGGCTTCAGGGTCTGGGAGGTTGTGACCTGGGGCAGGAGTGTAGGAGGGGCTGCAGGGGTTTGGGTTGTGAGCTAGGGGAGGAGAGGGTTGCGACCAGAGGCAGGGGATTGAGGTGCAGGAGGAAGTGCAAGGACCAGGAGGGTGTATAAGTGCAGGAAAGCAGCATGACCTGGAGGAGGAGTATTTGAGGGGACAGTTGGCTGTGTATGCAGAGTAGCCCTTTCAAACAATATACACACCTCCGCCCACTCCTAACAGAGAGGACTGCAGTGGGGATGCCAGCACTTAATCACTCCATTTTCCCCTCCCACCCCATAGTCAGCCCCTTTACTTCCCCCTGCCCAGCCCAGGAGAACTGGGGAGACTGCTGGGTCTCTGCCTCTCTCTGCTCTGCAGATGGGTCTTTCCCCCAAGCCAGGTAATTACTCCCTCCTCCCAGCCACTCCTTCCCGGCTTATCTGCTGATTGTCTTGCATGTGGTAGGCAGCATTTAGCTGCTGTTTACAGAGACCTGTCCCCATGGATCAGCTGATCCCTCTGCCTGCTGGGAGAGCTTTTAAGGGGCTGAGATCAAGCAGCTTAAAGGGAACTTTAGTGCAAAGCCCCAAGGGCCCCCACCTACCTCCTGCGTGTGCAGGGTCCTCAGTCCCAGCGCTGCCTCCTCTCACTGCTGCTGGCCAGCACAGCCCAACCTGCTGCTAGGGAAGTGGGGGAGCGCCTGCCACTCTCACCAGGACTGCCAGCCCAGCCCAGCCCAGCAGAGCCTGGCACAACCTGTTGCGTGTTGAATAGCCCTGATCTAGCTGCATAACACTTCCACTGCTGACTGGGCTCTTAGATATGTAGAGCAAAATTAGAACTAAGTAACAACACAGAACACAGAGAGCCAGGACTGGTGACTGTAAACAAACTTTATGGGACTGTGGGAAATTTGGCCCCATCTATGGTAATTGGACAACTGGCTAATTAAGAGCATGCCGGACCATGGATGTTGCTGGACCAGAGAGTGCTGGACTAGAGAGGTTCAACTTGTAGACCTGTTTCTACGAAAAGCAGCATATGTGAGAGAATTAGGAGCTGCTATGTCTTCATTAATCCTTTATATACACATCATGAGTCACTAAACTCCATGCATAGCCTACCACTGAGCTGGGTTTTACTGCTGTGCTGCGGAGAATTTAGAGTTAAGTAAGAAAGGCATGTCTTGATTTGATTTAGCATGGTAATTTAAGGTCACAAATACCTGCTTTCCTGACAGTTGTCCAATTTTACTGTATTGACAGGACAGTGCTCTATAAGATTTTCTGAAGAGATTATGCGAAATGAGCTTAAAAAGCAACATTAAACATCATTTGTGATGTGAGGATAGAGATGTATTAGCGATCTGCTCTGCATCTATGTCACTTGATACGTTTAGATTTATGAAACTATACAATGTTGCAGGATCAAGTCCCACAAGTGTCCACATTGATTTCACTGGGATTGCTCTTGTGAATGAAATTTGCTTTCACAAATAACTATTTACAGACTCAATTTTAAGTATGATCAAATTTTCTGCAGTTAACCATGAATAATAAGGACAAATGCAAAGTGCTCCACTTAGGAAGGAACAATCAGTTTCACACATACAGAATGGGAAGTGACTGTCTAGGAAGGAGTACTGCAGAAATGGATCTAAGGGTCATAGTGGACCACAAGTTAAATACAAGTCAACAGTGTGACGCTCTTGCAAAAGAAACAAACATGCTTTTGGGATGCATTAACAGGTGTGTTGTCAGCAAGACACGAGAAGTCATTCTTCCTCTCTACACTGTACTGCTTAGGCCTCAATTGGAGTATTGTGTCCAATTCTGGGCACTGCATTTCAAGAAAGATGTGGAGAAATTGGAGCAGGTCCAAAGGAGAGCAACAAAAATGATTAAAAATATAAAAAATATGACCTATGAGGAAAGACTGAAAGAATTGGGCTTGTTTAGTTTAGAAAAGAGAATCATAGAACACTAGAACTGGAAGGGACCTCGTGAGGTCATAGAGTCCAGTCCCTTGCTCTCACGGCAGGACCCAGTACCGTTTACACCATCTCTGACAGATGTGTATCCAACCTGCTCTTAAATATCTCCAGAAATGGAGATTCCACAGTCTCCCTAGACAACTTATTTCAGTGTGTAACCACCCTGACAGGAAGTTTTTCCTAATGTCCAACCTAAACCTCCCTTGCTGCAGTTTAAGCCCAAGAAGACTGAGGGTACATCTACACCACAGTGTTTTTCCAAAATAATGTTTTCTGCCCCCTCACCCCAGAAGGAAGGCCTCCCCCTTTCTCTCCACAATGTTGTGGAGCACACAACAGGCTGACACCACCTGGGGGATGTTGTGCTCCCCCCCCCCATACCCCCCTAACAAGGCGGGTCAGGAGGCACCTTGAACCATGTCTTCAAGCACCCAAAGGCACATTCCACCTGGATGTGGGCCCTGCCCACGTGGCCATTGAAACAGTCCCTGCATGGGTCCAGGTGCACAGTGTATGGCTTTATCAGCCATGGCATGAGGGGTTAGGCTGTGTCCCCCACAATGCAGAGTAGTACCTCCACAACCCCAACCATGATGTTAAGCTGGGGGAAGAATGTATTAGCCTCCAGTTTCTGGTAGAGGCTGGAGTTGCGGAAGGCGCAGCCATCATGCGCCTTCCCTGACCAGCCGACAAAAATATCTGTGAAATGTCTACGGTGGTTGACCAGGGCCTGCAGCTCCATGGACAAGTATCCCTTCCAATTTATACTGTGCAGCCTGGTGGTTGCGGGCACGGATGGGGATGAGGGTTCCACCAGTAGCCCCCCCTGCAGTTGGGGAAGCCCAGGGCAGCAAATCCAGCCACAATGGTGTCCAAGTCTCCCAGATGGATGACCCTACGCAGCAGGACAGTGTTAATGGCCCTTGCCATCTGCAGAAGGAGACAAACAAAAACACAAAATAGAGAATCAAAGCGGGTGTCTGAGACCTTGGGAGGTCCATGAGCCCTCCCTCTCCCATCCACAAACACCCCAGGAGCCAGTCCCTATGGATACGTCTACACTACAACATTAATTCGAACTAACTTAGTTCGAATTACTAAGCTAATTCGAACTAACGGATCCAGACTAAAAAACTAGTTCGAATTAGCGTTTTGCTAATTTGAACAAGCATGTCCACATTAAGTGGACCCTGAACCAGGCTTAAGGATGGCCGGAAGCAGTGCCGGCAGGGCATCAGAGGAGGACTTAGAGCGTGGAGATGCTGTCTCAGGCTAGCCGAGGGCTGTGCTTAAAGGGTCCCAACCCCCACCCCGGACAGACAGTTCTCAGGGGTGCCCTGCTTACAAAGCAGTCCTGGCTTGGATTGCCCGGAGTACCCACACTGGGCACATCACAGCACTCGGCCATCAGACCAGCTGCACTTGCTGCAGGCTGCCATCTGGGGAGAGGGGGCAATTGGGGGCCTGCAGGAGCGCTTCCACCCCCAGAAGCCTGCAGAGCCAGCCCAGTCCTCCCCATCGGGGGCATGTACCCCATTCCTCCCTCACCTCCTTCCACTTACCCTTCCCTAGCCCCTCTTCTTGATGTACAAAATAAAGGACAATTGTGTTCAAAAATGGAATCTGTCTTTATTGAACAAAACTGGGGGAGACTGGGAAAAGGAGGTGGGAGAGGGGAAGAGAGAGGCTGGGAGCGGGGAGGGTAACTACAATGATCAGGAGTTGGGAACAGGTCCCATATGAAGAGAGGCTAAAGAGACTGGGACTTTTCAGCTTAGAGAAGAGGAGATGGAGGGGGGACAGGATAGAGGTCTCTAAAAGCAGGACTTGGGTGGAGAGGGTGCATACAGAAAAGTTCTTCATTAGTTCCCATAAAGGAGGACTAGAGGACTGCAGCAAGGTTGCGGATCTCTCGAGGCATCTAGATAGACTTATGTGTAGTGCTGGGGAGGAGCCGGTGGTCGTGGTACATGTAGGTACCAATGACATAGGGAAGGGTAAGAGAGATGTCCTGGAGGCCAAATTTAGGCTGCTAGGAAAGAGACTGAAATCCAGGACACCTATGGTGGCGTTCTCGGAAATGCTTCCAGTTCCACGCGCAGGGCCAGATAGGCAGGCAGAGCTTCAGAGTCTCAATGCGTGGATGAGACGATGGTGTAGGGAAGAGGGGTTTAGATTTATTAGGAACTGGGGACACTTTTGGGAGAGGGGGAGCCTATACAGGAAGGATGGGCTCCACCTAAACCAGGGTGGAACCAGACTGCTGGCACTAAACATTAATAAGGCCGTAGAGCAGTTTTTAAACTAAGAGATGGGGGAAAGCCGATTGGTGCAGAGATGCACGTAAATCGGAGAGAGACTTCTCTTAGAGGAGAATCCGTTGATAGAGATTCTCTAAGCTGTAGTCGGAAAGAGAGGAGGGGAGAGGGCAAACCATTGGCCAGAGCTGACAAACAACCGCATAGAAAGGAATCCAATGCATCAGGGAAGGGCAGACAAATAACCAGTGGCAAATTTTTAAAGTGCTTGTACACAAATGCTAGGAGTCTGACTAATAAGATGGGTGAACTAGAGTACCTCGTATTAAATGAGGAGATAGACATAATAGGCATCACTGAAACCTGGTGGAATGAGGAAAATCTGTGGGACACAATCATACCGGGATATAAAATATATAGAAAGGATAGAGCAGGCCGGGTGGGTGGCGGAGTGGCACTGTATGTGAAAGATAATGTAGAATCAAATGAAATAAAAATATTAAGTAAATCAACATGTTCCATAGAATCGCTATGGATAGAAATTCCATGCTCCAATAATAAGAAATTAGCAGTAGGGATATATTACCGACCACCTGACCAGGACAGCGATACTGACATAGAAATGCTGAGGGAGATTAGAGAGGCTACCAAAATAGAGAACTCTGTAATAATGGGGGATTTTAATTACCCCCATATTGACTGGATACATGTCACCTCAGGAAGAGAAGCGGAGATTAAATTTCTCAATGGCTTAAATGACTGCTTCTTGGAGCAGCTAGTGCAGGAACCCACAAGGAGAGAGGCAATTCTCGATTTAGTCCTGAGTGGAGCGCAGGATCAGGTCCAGGATATAACCGTTACAGGACCGCTTGGGAATAGTGACCATAATATAATAACATTCAACATTCCTGTGGTGGGAAGAACACCTCAGCAGTCCAGCACCCTGGCATTTAATTTCAAAAAGGGGAATTACACAAAAATGAGGAGGTTTGTTAAACAGAAATTAAAAGGCACAGTGACTAGAGCCAAATCCCTGAAAGCTGCATGGAAACTTTTTAAAGACACCATAATAGAGGCCCAACTTAAATGTATACCCCAAATTAAAAAACATAGCAAGAGACCTAAAAAAGAGTCACCGTGGCTTAACCACCATGTAAAAGAAGCAGTGAGGGACAAAAAGGTATCTTTTAAGAAGTGGAAGTCCAATCCTAGTGAGATAAATGGAAAGGAACATAAACACTGTCAAATCAAGTGTAAACATGTAATAAGAAAAGCAAAAAAAGATTTTGAGGAACAGCTAGCCAAAAACTCAAAAAGAAATAACAAAATGTTTTTAAGTACATTAGAACTGCTAAAAAGCCTGTGGGTCCCCTAGATGATCGAGCTATAAAAGGAGCAATCAAGGACGATAAAGCCATTGTGGAGAAACTAAATGATTTCTTTGCTTCAGTCTTCACGGCTGAGGATGTTGGGGAGATTCCTGAATCTGCACTGTCCTTTGTGGGTGATGAATCTGAGGAACTGTCCCAGATTGAAGTGTCATTAGAGGAGGTTTTGGAACAAATAGAAAAACTTAATGTTAACAAATCTCCGGGACCGGATGGCATTCATCCAAGGGTTCTAAAAGAACTTAAATGGGAAATTGCTGAGCTATTATCTGTGGTTTGTAACCTATCCTTTAAATCGGCTTCCGTACCTAGTGACTGGAAGGTAGCCAACGTGACACCAATATTTAAAAAGGGCTCTAGAGGCGATCCTGGCAATTACAGACCGGTAAGGCTAACTTCAGTACCGGGCAAATTAGTCGAAACAATAGTAAAGAATAAAATTGTGAATCATGTAGAAGAACATAATTTGTTGGACAAAAGTCAACATGGTTTCTGTAAAGGGAAATCCTGTCTTACTAATCTATTAGAGTTCTTTGAAGTAGTTAACAAACATGCGGACAAGGGGGATCCAGTAGATATAGTATACTTGGATTTTCAGAAAGCCTTTGACAAGGTCCCTCACCAAAGGCTCTTGTGTAAATTACATGGCCATGGGATAAGAGGGAAGGTCCTTTCTTGGATTGAGAACTGGCTAAAAGACAGGAAACAAAGGGTAGGAATAAATGGTAAATTTTCAGAATGGAGAGGGGCAACTAGTGGTGTACCCCAAGGGTCAGTCGTGGGACCAATCCTTTTCAACTTATTCATAAATGATCTGGAGAAAGGGGTAAGCAGTGACGTAGTAAAGTTTGCAGATGATACCAAACTGTTTAGGATAGTCAAGACAGAAGCAGACTGTGAGGGACTCCAAGAAGATCTCACCAAACTGAGTGATTGGGCAACAAAATGGCAAATGAAATTTAATGTGGATAAGTGTAAAGCAATGCACATCGGGAAAAATAACCCCAATTATACGTACAGTATGATGGGGGCTAATTTGGCTACGACAAATCAGGAAAGAGATCTTGGAGTTATCGTGGACAGTTCTCTGAAAACTTCCACACAGTGTGCAGCGGCGGTCAAAAAGGCAAATAGGATGCTAGGAATTATTAGGAAAGGGATAGAAAATAAGACCCAGAACATCTTACTGCCCCTGTATAAAACTATGGTACGCCCACATCATGAATACTGTGTACAGATGTGGTCTCCTCCCCTCAAAAAAGATATTTTGGCCTTGGAAAGGGTTCAGAAAAGGGCAACTAAAATGATTAGGGGTTTGGAACGGGACCCATATGAGGAGAGGCTAAAGAGACTGGGACTTTTCAGTTTAGAAAAGAGGAGACTGAGGGGGGATATGATAGAGGTCTATAAAATCATGAGTGGTGTGGAGAGGGCTGATAAAGAAAAGTTATTTATTAGTTCCCATAATAGAAGAACTAGAGGACACCAAATGAAATTAATGGGTAGCAGGTTTAAAACTAATAAAAGGAAGTTCTTCTTCACACAGCGTGTTGTCAACCTGTGGAACTCCTTGCCAGAGGAGGCAGTGAAGGCTAGGACTATAATAGAGTTTAAAGAGAAGCTGGATAAATTCATGGAGGTTAGGTCCATAAAAAGCTATTAGCCAGGGGATAAAATGTTGTCCTTGGCCTCTGTTTGTCAGAGGCTGGAGAGGGATGGCAGGAGACAAATCGCTTGATCATTGTCTTCGGTCAACCCTCTCTGGGGTACCTGGTGTTGGCCACTGTCGGTAGACAGGATACTGGGCTAGATGGACCTTTGGTCTGACCCAGTACTGCCATTCTTATGTTCTTATGACACCAAAGGAAAGGAATGGGTAGCAGGCTTCAAACTAGTAACAGAAAGTTCTTCTTCACAAAGCAAAGAGTCAACCTGTGGAACTCCTTGCTGCAGGAGGCTGTGAAGGCTACAACTAGAACAGAGTTTAAAGGGAAGTGAGATCAAGTCATGGAGGTTGGGTACATGGAGTGGTATTAGCCAGGGGGTAGGAGTGGTGTCCCTGCCCAAGGTTTGTGGAAGGCTGGAGAGGGATGGCACGAGACAAATGGCTTGGTCACTGTCTTCGGTCCATCCCCTCCAGAGTTCCTAGGGTTGGCCGCTGTCGGCAGACAGGCTACTGGACTATATGGACATTTGGTCTGACCCAGGACGGCCATTGTAAGCTCAGGGCTCAGGGTCGGGGATCTCAGTTGACCACCTTGATTTTCATGCACACCTGCTCCTGGGTGGCCAGGTTGGCAGCTCTCCTGCCCTAGACAGCCACTTTCCTGTGCCTAGTGCGGAGGTCGTGGATGAGGTCCACGATGTCCGCACTAGCCCAGGCGGGTGCCCGCCTGTTGCGGTCCTGGGCAAGCTCCCGGGAGCCGCCAGCCTGGTCCCGGGAAGAGGGGGAGGGCTGGGGGGCATCGGGTGGGTGGCTCAATCCGTGCCAGGTGCAGGGTCTGCTGGCTGGGTGCTGGCAGGCTTGCACCTGGCACGGGCACCGTAGCCAGCCCATGCCCCTTTAAGGGGGCCGGGGCCGGGAGGGGGGCATACGAGTTTCCCTGGTGTTGGCCAGAGTGGCCACCAGGGAAACCTGGGGAGGGCTAGCCTCCCACTAGTTCAAATTAAGGGTCTACACAGCCCTTAATTTGAACTAGTAAGTTCGAACTAGGCTTAATCCTCGTGGAATGAGGATTACCTAGTTCGAACTAAGCGCTCCGTTAGTTCGAATTAAATTCGAACTAGCGGAGCGCTAGCGTAGCGCCTATGAAAGTTAGTTTGAACTAACGTCCGTTAGTTCGAACTAACTTTGTAGTGTAGACATACCCTATGAGTCCTGCGATTCCCCACAGAGCTGTGTGAGGATGGGCCTGCAGAGTTCCCTGGGGCAGGTTGGATAGATATCTATCAAGGATGATCTAGACCACTCTTTTTGAGACCACGGAACATCAAACAGTAATATATTTTTACATGGAACACCTATGAAAATTTTCTTCAAAAAAAAAAAATTGTTGTCAGACAAAAGACAAAACTCAAGAGGAGGGGGCGGCACACCTGCAAGTTGTTCATGGAACACCAGTGTTCCGCGGAACACAGTTTAAGAAACACTGATCTAGACAATGCTTGGTCCTGCTGTGAGGGCAGGGGACTGGGCTTAATGATCTCTCGAGCTCCCTTCCAGTTCTAGTGTTCTATGATTCTATGAAGTATGATTATGACATGATGGTCATCTGCTAATACTTTTCTTAGACATATATTCCGTAACACTCCCCAAAGAAGAGATTTGAGTGAATACAGTAAAAATAGGGATACTAAAATGCATTTATTTGTGTAAATGTATAACCGCAGAAGTTTTCAGCAGTTACACATTTATATGCAAGGGGAAGGTCCTGTCTGCCTTTTCCCTTAAAAAGGCAGCTCCCTGTGTATACTGGCTCCTGCCTGCCCCCCATGTGCTGCTGCCTCTGGCTGTGTCTAGACTACATCCTTCTTTCGACAGAGGGATGTAAATTAGACACTTTGAAATTGCAAATGAAGTGGGGATTTAAATATGCCACACTTCATTTGCATAATCACGTAATGGTGCTCTTTCAAAAAAGCCTCATTTCAAATGTAAAACTGTGGTCTAGACATGGTTCTTTTGAAAACAGCAGACTTTTTTGAAAGATCGTGACCTCAGGTCTAGACCGCAGTTTTACTTTCGAAATGGCGCTTTTTCAAAAGAGCACCATTATGCGATTATGCATCTGAAGCGCGGGATATTTAAACCCCCACTTCAATTGCAATTTTGAAGTGTCTAATTTACATCCCTCTATTGAAAGAGGGATGTAGTCTAGACACAGCCTCTGTTACAGAGGCAGAAGAACAGGGAAGGAGGGGGAACTGCATGTAAGGTTCACCGGTTAACCATGTACTCGGGTACACATTCACATCTCTAGTAGAAAAGATGTGGTATAACAGTGTAACATCCCTAATAATTCATGTAGGAAATGTGGTGAGCTTTGATTATCTGTTGCATAGTGCAACAGTTTTGAAAGCCAACAGTGACTCTCAAATCTTTGCAACTCTCCACAGCCCTCTTGGGACAGCATTTGATTGATAGAGTGTTTGATCGAGTGAAGTATTTTTTTACAGTGAGCCTGGGGAGCTCTCTGTATAGGTAAAGTTGTAAAACAGTTTCCATTATAAATCTGTTTTCACACTTATAACTTTCCAAAATGTAACTTTGAGTTAAATTTTCCATGATTTTCCTGCCAGAAAGGTTTTTCTTCTTCAGGTTTCAGCAAAATCCTGTCAGCCTTGTTTGGGTTTTGAGGGTGAAAAAGAAATTTCCAGCTGTTTAAAAATCTGAACACAATTTTTAAAGCAGGGCAACAGCAAACAGACTTGAATTTGAAACTGCTAGGTCAGTATGGACATAGTCTTTATTGACATCTGACACTTGCATACTTTGGAAAAATGTTGTTTTCAATTTTAAGTCTTTAGCTGAAACCTGTACCCTGAGAAGCGTAGTTGGAAATTTTTGTAACTCCATGGGTTCATGATAGTTGTACTGTACATACACGTTTCTGGCTCAGCCGCATTTGTTGTTAAGGAATTTATAATGACTGTTTCCAAGTTTCTTCTCCCTTTTTCTGTTTTTTTGTTTGTTTGTTTGTTTTTTGTTATGGGAAATTGTAAGCAGGACGTAACTCCCCATAGGACATGAGGCTCACCCCATTCGCACAGTGAGCATAGCCAGTATTCTTGGCGCATCTTTCTGAGAGCTGACCTACAGTTCCCTTGCCTTTGGTTCAGTGCTGTGACTGTTACAGCAGCATCTCAGATAGGGGCCCTTCCGAGATGCAGTGTCAGGGCAACAGGTGAGCGTCTCCGTTCCCCTCAGAAGAGAGTCTCCTGGAAGTGGTGGCTGCAGTTCTCCCAGGTTTGGGGGTACATGACTTTTAATCCTCCATTTTAGGGAGTGATTCCTCATCTCATTGTCAGGGCAGAATAGCAGTTCTTCATCGCCTTGATGGGTGGGGTGGGAGTAGGAGTGGAGCAGTGCCTGCTGCCAGAAGTAACCAGTTGCCAGTGTCCTCCCTGTGACAGAATCATTTCTTCCTCCCCCACTGGTGTGCCAGCAGTCCTTTGTTGCCAGATCATTTCCTCACCTTTGGATGTCACTACATTAATATTTTTGGGCACATATGCCCTCAGCCTAACCATTTCCTCCGAACCTGTTTTCTGAGAGATTTCATGAGCAGGCACCATTCAGACTAGCCATAATGGTTATATTTAGGCTTTCTCCTACAAACTCCCCCTGCAACTCCTGTTTGCAGTCCCCTATTTGCTAGCTCCCCATGTCACTTAGCACCTGCCATTTAAGGCCTTCTCTCCTAAGTCAGTTCTAACCCCTCATTAATCACACAGGGAGGAATGGATTCTATTTCTGATTTTTTTTCATTCCAAAGTCTAAGGGAAGCCTCAAATGTATTTTAGACCTGTGAAACCTCATCAGGTACATAAAAATGACTAAAAGTCTCAGAACGGTAGCCATGTTAGTCTGTATCTTAAAAAAAATGAGTCCAATAACACCTTGGAGACTAACAAATATCTATATAGATATAGTGGCAAGGTCAGGCCAGAGAGCTGCTGCAGAGTGGGAGAAAGGCAACCCAAAAAGGTTAAAAGGCCTGCTAAATGAAGTGGAGGGTTGTAGGACAATTAGAAGCAGCTGCTAGGGAGCTGGTCCAAGCTGATTGGGGCCAGCTTACTCCACTGCTGGCTTGTTGGAGGCCTTTGAAAGCTTCCCCAGTTGGAAGTGAAAGGGAGATCGAGAGGACAGGAGAAGAGGTAAAGAAGAGACAGAGATCAAGGGAGCAAGAGTTGGAGTGTGAGCCATAATCAGCAGGGAAGAGGGTCCCAGAAGGAGTGGCTGGGCTCCCTATCTATCTGTCTGTCTGTCTCTTATCACGAGCTTTTGTAGGCAAAACCCACTTCCTCAGATCGTTTTGTATGTTTACCCTAGCATCTATTCCTCCCTTTCTCACAGTGACTGGACAATATATTTCATGTGGCCATGCATAAGAACCACAGGAAGTTTTAAACGTTTGCTGTAGCAGATATCCACCCTGAAATTTCATGACATACATGGTAGTGGTGGCAGCACATCTTTGAAAGCAGGGAATCTAGGTATATCCATACCCAGGTAATTGGTGGTCCGAATGAAGTCCAGATGGCAGGTGGAGGAAGGTGTTAAAAAGAATCAGTCACTTTTCCATTCATTGGGCCTGTCGATCAACACAAGTGAATCTGTTTTCTTCCCTGAACATCAAATGTATAGATTTGGTTCTCAGCTCTTGTAGCACTGAGAGCATATTTGCCAGAAGCCAGGTTTCAAACAATATTCAATCTGTTCAAAGAGTTCCAGACGTATCCCCATATAATGGTAAGAAACTTTCTGAGACTTCTAAGGAACAGTGTAGCTTGTGCATACTGACAGCATGCCAGACTTCACCTCAGAGTAGTGCAGAGTTAGCTGAATTGTGTTCATTATCCCTCATGCTAGGCATTCTGAGTGACATATGTGCAGCTGTTCTGCGCTCCTTGGGCTGGTAGATAGACCTCATTATGCAGTGAACTACCTTTTACTCAGATTTCACCTATTGTGAATCTGGTCACAGATGCCTTAACCTTTGTTTTGTATTAAAGAACTGAGGGTTGAAAAACTGTATCTTTAACTAATAAATTGAACAGTACAGGGCATAGAAGCAATAGACAAACTAGGCTGATAACAGCTACTAAAGTAACTTTACAGGACTAAGCTTCATCTGAGTTGAATTTTGATAATCAGATACATTCCATTCTTATAACATACAAATTGGAAGGAGTTAAGCTTCCAAATAAAATATGCTTCTTTAACATCTGGAGTCCAGTGCCATTCATTACCTCAAATAAATCATTGCATATTTTGTGTACATTGAACACTTTATTTGTCATGTAATTTTCTACCTATGATGAAAAAAACACAACTAATGTGTTAGAAGTTTTAAAATAAAAGATGAACTTATTTAAATAATTTGTAATTTTTAATCAGGGAAAGGGAAGTTATTGTATACTACAGGGGAATACAGCAGGTTGAGGCAGTGCAAGTGCAAGACCTTTTGCATTTCTTCTATTGTCAGGTTGAACATTTCTCCTAAGCTTGACCAGTTTACTCTGTCACTCCCCTTAATCTGTCATGTCTCTTCCCCAGACTTTTCTCCTTGTCCATTTCCATTTTCCTTGCCTACCAAGCCCTAGTATCCACTCCTCAAATTTCTTATCCTAGTCTCTTTGCCCAGCTAGTTTTAGTCTTCCCCCGCCTTTTCTTATCCTGTCTCTTTCCTCCTTCCGACTTTCAAGTCTCAGTCTCCATCAATGAGTTCCTTATCCAATCTCACTCTCCCCCTTTGCCCTTCCAGGGATATTTAGAAGAATATTTAAACATAATCATTTTTTCTTTTGATCAAATATATGTAATCCTTTAACATTTGAATCAAAGCAGTTTTATTTGGTTAGCATCAGTCAAGTGAAATGTTTTTGTAAGTTTAAATAAAATATAGTTTATTTTGTTTGATTTTGAAACTGACAGTGTTTATTTAACTAGCTGCATTTTATGTTTTAACAATAGTGGACTAAGTTGCTCAGGGAAGATGTGAAATTATCATCACTTGAAGATAGGAGGCTGAAGCTAGATAGCCATGTGTCAGGCCTAATCTTGCAGCATCTTCCTTGATAATATTTCTCTCTGCCCAGGCATCATAAACTTTATCTGGGCTATTGTCTTTTTCTAGTTTGAATTACTATACTCTTTATTTCCAGGTTCCCTAACATCTATATCTCTTCCCCACATGTCTGTGCAAAATACAACTACTACTATTTTCCTAGTCCATCTCTCAGACCACATCACATCTGTATTTGAATTTCTCCTCATTTTCTAATTGTTTCTCCAAGTCAAGTTCAAAGCTTCTTGTCTTCATCTTAAAGGTTCTTCCTAACTCTCCTCTGTCCATTTTTGTCCCTTACCATATTGTCTCTCGCCATCACCCTCTAACGGTGATACATCACTATTGCATAACTGTCGTCATCTCCCACAAACTTCACCTGTATCTTTTTCCATGCAGCCCATTGCGTGTGGAACACTGTCCCGCAGCTGACCATGAAGACCGATAGCTTTTCTTCTCAACACCCAACTCTGTCATGATGTGTATGAAATCAGCTAGTCGATTATGGCTAGATAGGCACATGGAATTAGACAATTCATTATTGCTAATAATAAGTGCAAATCATGTAGAATTGTATGTATTTAATTGTATCTCTTTCCTCATACACTTCCTGTGTCACATGTCATCTTAGACTGTGTCACATCTGCGATGTGTTTGTATAGAGCAGTGCTTCCCAACATTTTTGAGCATATGGATCCCTTTTCAATCTATTAATTTTTCATGGTCCTCCTCCTTACCCCGTGCTGCTTCCCCTGCTCCTGCCCCCTGTCTATCCATGGAGGTTATGGCACACGGGTAGAATTACAGGAAGGTTGGGGGGGTAGCAGTCGTGCGCTTGCTTTTCATCCCATTCCCCATATGCTAACGGAGTGAGGGGAACATGCTTGCATTCCGAGCATGCCTCTCAGACCTCTCCCGAAATACCACCCTAAAAGGCACCTCCTACCCTGGCACACCGCCCATGGCCAGGCACGGAACCCTGAGGGAGAAAAACAAAAAAGAAGAGGAAGAGAAAAGTAAGGATGGGCCTGATCCTTATTTTTAAACTTTCCATGGACCACCTGCAGTACCACGGCAGACCACCAGGGGTCTGTAGACCACAGGTTAGGAACCACTGGTATAGAGCTTAGCATAGTAATGTCTTCATTAGTGGTACTATATGTTGTCATAATACATATAAATTATATATTTAAACAAATTAAGTAAATAGGGCTGTTGATTAATATCTGTTAACTCATGCAAGTAATTTAAAAAATCAATTAAAGATTATTACAATTAAATCACACCGTTAAACTACAGCATACCAATTGAAATTTTATTTAGTATTTTGGATGCTTTTCTACATTTAGAAATATTTTGATTTCAGTTACCAGAGAAGACAAAGTATATTGTGATCAGTTAATATTTTTTATTACAAATATTTGTAAACATTATGCACTATGTATTATGTGTTCTAATTAAAATCAATATATTTGAAAATGTAGAAAATACCCAACATATTTAAATAAATGGTATTCTTTATTGTATAGCAACGTGATGACGCATTCAGTTAGATTATTTTTAACTGTACAATTAATCACCATTTTTTTAAATTGTTTGAAAGCCCTAGTAGATTGAGAGGATTGCTGAAAATGTAGCTTCCACACTCCATATGTACAAATCAATGGATTCTTATTAGAGATATTAAATTTTGATTAATCAGCTAATTGAGTAGTTGATAGAATTTCCATTGACTAATCGATGAGTTGATAAGGGGGAAGGCGCAGTGGGCGGATCTTACTACATTTAAAAGGCAGAGGTGCAGCAGTTGGGACCCAGTGCAAGCGGAGACTGCTTCAGTTCCTGCTTGCACTGGGTTCCCTGCTGCACCTCTGCCACCCTGTCCCTCCACCTGCCCCCCCCTCCTGCCCCATACCACAGAGACATTGCTGGGGTGACCCAGCTTCTTAGCTGGCTCCCCCAGCACTGGCTCCTGCTCCCTGCCTTGCTGCCTCTGATGGTGGGGTGGGGGTGGAGAGGGAGGAAATGTGAGTAGTCGACTCAACTACCCAGTAAGCCTAGGCTTATCAGGTAGTCAACTATTCGATTACTCTTTTACATCCCTAATACTTATCTCAGTCTTGTGAGATAATCTTAACCACATTGGTGTAACAGCATGTGCCATGTTTGTCTTCCACTTAGAAGATAGAAGGGATTTCATCTGCACAAAATACAAGCTGGTCGCCATTTTGGAAGAAAAAATTAGAGGACTTGAGGCCCAAGTATCAACCCTATGTTCCACCAGAGAAGATGAAGACTTCATTGATAGAAGACAGCATTTAATACTGCAGGCCAGTGAGGGCAGTACAGAACAAGGAAGAAAACTGGCAGCATGTAACCTCCAGGAGAAAAAAGCCAACTCGGGTATCCCCAATTCCATGACCACCACCCCCAACTGAAGAAGACAGGTGGTGGTGGTCGGGGACTCCCTCCTAAGAGGGATAGTGTCATCCATCTGCCGTCCGGACCTGGAATCTCAAGAAGTGTGCTGCTTACCAGGAGCTAGAATTCAGGATGTGACCGAAAGTCTTCCAAAACTGATCAAACCTTCACATCGCTACCCCGTCCTGCTTCTCCATGTAAGAAGTAACGATACAGCCAAGAATGACCTTGAGTAGGTCGCTGCAGATTATGTAGTGCTAGGAAGAAGGATCAACAAATTAGAACTGCGAGTGGTATTCTTGTCCATCCTCCCTGTTGAATGAAAAGGTCCAGGTAGGGATCGTTGAATCATGGAAATAATTGTATGATTGCGTGGTTGTGCACATGATGTCGAAGAGCGGTCTGGTTTCTTCAACCATGGGAGTCTGTTCCAGGCAAAAGGATTGCTAGTAAGAGATGGGATCCACCTAACCAAGAAAGGAAAGAGCATCTTCGTGGGCAGGCTTGTAAACCTAGTGAGGAGGGCTTTAAACTAGGTTTGTTGGGGGATGGTGATCAAAGCCCTGAGGTAAGTAGGGAAGTGGGATACCAGAAAGAAACACAAGGAGGAAGAAGCAACAAAGGAGGGCCCCTGATTTGAATGGAGAAGGTAGGGCAATCAACTGTTTATCTAAGGTGTTTGCACATGAATTCAAGAAGCCTGGGAAACAAGCAGGAAGAATTAGAAACCCTGGCACAGTCAAAGAACTATGATTAGATTGGAGTAACGGAGACTTGGTAGGATGGCTCACATGACTAGAGCACTGTCCTGGAAGGGTATAAACTGTTCAGAAAGAACGGGGAAGGGGAGAAAAGGAGGAGGAGTTGCACTGTATGTAAAAGAGCAGTATTATTGCTCAGAACTCCAGTATATAGAGGGAGAAAAAAGCCTGTTGAGTGTCTTTGGGTTAAGTTTAGAGGTGGGAGCAACAGAGGTGGTGGTGAGATTGGTGTCTGCTACAGACCTCCAAATCAGGTAGATGGATCTAGATAAGGCTTTCTTCAGACAGTTAAGAGAAGCTTCCAGATCAAGGGCCCAGGTTCTCATGGAGGACTTTAATCACCCTGACATCCGTTGGGAGACCAATACAGCATAGACAATCGAGGAAGTTTTTGGAGAATGTTGGGGATAACTTCCTGGTACAAGTGCTGAAGGAACCAACCGGGGGCCATGCGCAACTTGATTTGCTGATCACAAACAAGGAGGAACTAGTAGGAGAAGTAGATGTGGGTGGCAACTTGGGAAGCAGTGATGATGAGATGGTAGATTTCAGGATCCTGACCAAAGGAAGAAAGGAGAGTAGCAAAATACAACACCCTGGACTTCAGAAAAGCAGATTTGACTCCCTCAGAGAACTGATGGGCAGGATTCCCTGGGATGCTAACATGATGGGGAAAGGGGTCCAGGAGAGCTGGCAGCACAGCCGGTCCCTGAGTAACTCGACCGTTTGCATTTACAACCAAAGCTCCTATGGAGCAGTCGTAAAGGCGGTCCCTGAGTTACGAATGCAACCCGCGCTTATGAACAGCACGGTTGCTATGTAACTCAATGGGGTCTGAGTTACGAACAGATCGAGTTACGGTCAAGTGTTTGGTCTGTAACTCGTTCATAACTCGGGGAGAGGCTGTATTTTAAAGAATTCTTATTGAAGGCACAGGAAGAAACCATCCTGATGTGCAGTAAGAAAAGCAAATATGGTAGACAAACATATTGGCTTACCAGGGAACTCCTTGGTGAGCTGAAACACAGAAAAGAAGCTTATAAGAAATGGAAACTTGGACAGACGACTAGGGAGGCATATAAATATATTGCTCAAGAATGCAGGGGAGTAATCAGGAACGCGAAAGCACAATTGGAATTGCAGCTAGCAGTATAAGAACATAAGAACGGCCATAGTGGGTCAGGCCAAAGGTCCATCTAGCCCAGGATCCAGTCTGTCGACAGTGGCCAAAACCAGATGCCCCAGAGGGAGGGATCATAACAGGTGATCATCACGTGATCCCTCCCCTGTCACCTCCCTCCAGAGAAACAGACGCTAGGGATACCATTCCTACCCATCCTAGCTAATAGCCATGGATGGACCTAACCTCCATGAATCTAGCTAGCTCTTTTTTGAACTCTGTTAAAGTTCTAGCCTTCACCACATCCTCTGGCAAGGAGTTCCTGAGTGAAGAAAAACTTCCTTTTGTTTGTTTTAAACTTGCTGCCTATTAATTTCATTTGGTTACCCCTAGTTCTTATATTGTGGAAGTAAGTAAATAACTTTCCCTTATTCACCTTTTCCACGCCAGTCATGATTTTATAGACCTCTACCATATCCCCCCTGAGTCTCCTCTTTTCTAAGCTGAAAAGTCCAAGTCTTTTTAATCTGTCTTCATAGGGAATCCGTTCCCAATCCCTAATCATTTTTGTAGCAAGAGGTGTGAAGGGTAACAAGAAAGGTTTCTACAGGCAATAAGAGGGTGATCACAAGGACAATCTAGGGAACTACAGACCAGTCACATTTACCTCAGTCCCCAGTAAAATCATGGAGGGGATTCTCAAGGAATCCATTTTGAAGTACTTTGAAGAGGGGAAAGTTATCAGGAATAGTCAACATGGACTCACCAAGGGCAAGTTATGCCTGACCAATTGGATTAGCTTCTATAATGAGGTAACGGGCTTTGTGGACATGGGGATGTCAGTGGATGTGATATACCCTGATGTTAGCAAAGCTTTTGATATGGTCTCCCACAATATTCTTGCCAGCAAGTTAAGGAAGTATGGATTGGAAGGTGGATAGAAAACTGGCTAAACTGTCAGGCGCAACGGGTGGTGATCAATGGCTCGATGTCTGGTTGGCGGTCAGTTTTAAGTGGAGTTCCCCAAGAATCGGTTCCAGGCCTGGTTTTGTTCAACATCTTTATTAATGACCTGGATGAGGGGATGGATTGCACCCTCAGCAAGTTAGCAGATGACATTAAGCTAGGAGGAGAGGTAGATATGTTGGAGGGCAGGGATAGGGTCCAGAATAACCTAAACCAATTGGAGGATCAGGCCAAAAGAAATCTGATGACGTTCAACAAGGACAAGTGCTAGGACAAGTGCCAAGGACATCCTGCACTTGGGATGGAAGAATCCCAAACACTACAGGCTGGGGACTGACTGGTTAAGAAGCAGTTCAGCAGAAAAAGACCTGGGGATTACAGTGGATGAGAAGCTAGATATGAGTCAACAGTGTGCACTTGTAGCTAAGGAGGCTAATGGTTATGTAAGGTGCATTAGTAGGAATATTTTCAGCAGATCTAGAGAAGTTGTTATTCCCCTTTATTCGGCACTGGTGAGGCCACACCTGGGCTGTGTCTAGACTGGCAAGTTTTGCGTTTGCGGAAAAACTTGCCAGCTGTCTACACTGGCCGCTTGAATTTCCGCAAGAATACAGACTTCCTACTGTGTGAAATCTGTGCTGCTTGCGGAAATACTATGCTGCTCCCGTTCGGGCAAAAGTCCTTTTCCGCAAAGCTTTTGCGCAAAAGGGCCAGTGTAGACAGCTCAGATTTGTTTTGCGCAAAAAAGCCACTATTGCGAAAATGGCGATCGGGGCTGTTTTGCAGAAAAGAGCGTCTAGATCTATTAGAGTTCTTTGAAGTAGTTAACAAACATGCGGACAAGGGGGATCCAGTAGATATAGTATACTTGGATTTTCAGAAAGCCTTTGACAAGGTCCCTCACCAAAGGCTCTTGTGTAAATTACATGGCCATGGGATAAGAGGGAAGGTCCTTTCTTGGATTGAGAACTGGCTAAAAGACAGGAAACAAAGGGTAGGAATAAATGGTAAATTTTCAGAATGGAGAGGGGCAACTAGTGGTGTACCCCAAGGGTCAGTCGTGGGACCAATCCTTTTCAACTTATTCATAAATGATCTGGAGAAAGGGGTAAGCAGTGACGTAGTAAAGTTTGCAGATGATACCAAACTGTTTAGGATAGTCAAGACAGAAGCAGACTGTGAGGGACTCCAAGAAGATCTCACCAAACTGAGTGATTGGGCAACAAAATGGCAAATGAAATTTAATGTGGATAAGTGTAAAGCAATGCACATCGGGAAAAATAACCCCAATTATACGTACAGTATGATGGGGGCTAATTTGGCTACGACAAATCAGGAAAGAGATCTTGGAGTTATCGTGGACAGTTCTCTGAAAACTTCCACACAGTGTGCAGCGGCGGTCAAAAAGGCAAATAGGATGCTAGGAATTATTAGGAAAGGGATAGAAAATAAGACCCAGAACATCTTACTGCCCCTGTATAAAACTATGGTACGCCCACATCATGAATACTGTGTACAGATGTGGTCTCCTCCCCTCAAAAAAGATATTTTGGCCTTGGAAAGGGTTCAGAAAAGGGCAACTAAAATGATTAGGGGTTTGGAACGGGACCCATATGAGGAGAGGCTAAAGAGACTGGGACTTTTCAGTTTAGAAAAGAGGAGACTGAGGGGGGATATGATAGAGGTCTATAAAATCATGAGTGGTGTGGAGAGGGCTGATAAAGAAAAGTTATTTATTAGTTCCCATAATAGAAGAACTAGAGGACACCAAATGAAATTAATGGGTAGCAGGTTTAAAACTAATAAAAGGAAGTTCTTCTTCACACAGCGTGTTGTCAACCTGTGGAACTCCTTGCCAGAGGAGGCAGTGAAGGCTAGGACTATAATAGAGTTTAAAGAGAAGCTGGATAAATTCATGGAGGTTAGGTCCATAAAAAGCTATTAGCCAGGGGATAAAATGTTGTCCTTGGCCTCTGTTTGTCAGAGGCTGGAGAGGGATGGCAGGAGACAAATCGCTTGATCATTGTCTTCGGTCAACCCTCTCTGGGGTACCTGGTGTTGGCCACTGTCGGTAGACAGGATACTGGGCTAGATGGACCTTTGGTCTGACCCAGTACTGCCATTCTTATGTTCTTATGACACCAAAGGAAAGGAATGGGTAGCAGGCTTCAAACTAGTAACAGAAAGTTCTTCTTCACAAAGCAAAGAGTCAACCTGTGGAACTCCTTGCTGCAGGAGGCTGTGAAGGCTACAACTAGAACAGAGTTTAAAGGGAAGTGAGATCAAGTCATGGAGGTTGGGTACATGGAGTGGTATTAGCCAGGGGGTAGGAGTGGTGTCCCTGCCCAAGGTTTGTGGAAGGCTGGAGAGGGATGGCACGAGACAAATGGCTTGGTCACTGTCTTCGGTCCATCCCCTCCAGAGTTCCTAGGGTTGGCCGCTGTCGGCAGACAGGCTACTGGACTATATGGACATTTGGTCTGACCCAGGACGGCCATTGTAAGCTCAGGGCTCAGGGTCGGGGATCTCAGTTGACCACCTTGATTTTCATGCACACCTGCTCCTGGGTGGCCAGGTTGGCAGCTCTCCTGCCCTAGACAGCCACTTTCCTGTGCCTAGTGCGGAGGTCGTGGATGAGGTCCACGATGTCCGCACTAGCCCAGGCGGGTGCCCGCCTGTTGCGGTCCTGGGCAAGCTCCCGGGAGCCGCCAGCCTGGTCCCGGGAAGAGGGGGAGGGCTGGGGGGCATCGGGTGGGTGGCTCAATCCGTGCCAGGTGCAGGGTCTGCTGGCTGGGTGCTGGCAGGCTTGCACCTGGCACGGGCACCGTAGCCAGCCCATGCCCCTTTAAGGGGGCCGGGGCCGGGAGGGGGGCATACGAGTTTCCCTGGTGTTGGCCAGAGTGGCCACCAGGGAAACCTGGGGAGGGCTAGCCTCCCACTAGTTCAAATTAAGGGTCTACACAGCCCTTAATTTGAACTAGTAAGTTCGAACTAGGCTTAATCCTCGTGGAATGAGGATTACCTAGTTCGAACTAAGCGCTCCGTTAGTTCGAATTAAATTCGAACTAGCGGAGCGCTAGCGTAGCGCCTATGAAAGTTAGTTTGAACTAACGTCCGTTAGTTCGAACTAACTTTGTAGTGTAGACATACCCTATGAGTCCTGCGATTCCCCACAGAGCTGTGTGAGGATGGGCCTGCAGAGTTCCCTGGGGCAGGTTGGATAGATATCTATCAAGGATGATCTAGACCACTCTTTTTGAGACCACGGAACATCAAACAGTAATATATTTTTACATGGAACACCTATGAAAATTTTCTTCAAAAAAAAAAAATTGTTGTCAGACAAAAGACAAAACTCAAGAGGAGGGGGCGGCACACCTGCAAGTTGTTCATGGAACACCAGTGTTCCGCGGAACACAGTTTAAGAAACACTGATCTAGACAATGCTTGGTCCTGCTGTGAGGGCAGGGGACTGGGCTTAATGATCTCTCGAGCTCCCTTCCAGTTCTAGTGTTCTATGATTCTATGAAGTATGATTATGACATGATGGTCATCTGCTAATACTTTTCTTAGACATATATTCCGTAACACTCCCCAAAGAAGAGATTTGAGTGAATACAGTAAAAATAGGGATACTAAAATGCATTTATTTGTGTAAATGTATAACCGCAGAAGTTTTCAGCAGTTACACATTTATATGCAAGGGGAAGGTCCTGTCTGCCTTTTCCCTTAAAAAGGCAGCTCCCTGTGTATACTGGCTCCTGCCTGCCCCCCATGTGCTGCTGCCTCTGGCTGTGTCTAGACTACATCCTTCTTTCGACAGAGGGATGTAAATTAGACACTTTGAAATTGCAAATGAAGTGGGGATTTAAATATGCCACACTTCATTTGCATAATCACGTAATGGTGCTCTTTCAAAAAAGCCTCATTTCAAATGTAAAACTGTGGTCTAGACATGGTTCTTTTGAAAACAGCAGACTTTTTTGAAAGATCGTGACCTCAGGTCTAGACCGCAGTTTTACTTTCGAAATGGCGCTTTTTCAAAAGAGCACCATTATGCGATTATGCATCTGAAGCGCGGGATATTTAAACCCCCACTTCAATTGCAATTTTGAAGTGTCTAATTTACATCCCTCTATTGAAAGAGGGATGTAGTCTAGACACAGCCTCTGTTACAGAGGCAGAAGAACAGGGAAGGAGGGGGAACTGCATGTAAGGTTCACCGGTTAACCATGTACTCGGGTACACATTCACATCTCTAGTAGAAAAGATGTGGTATAACAGTGTAACATCCCTAATAATTCATGTAGGAAATGTGGTGAGCTTTGATTATCTGTTGCATAGTGCAACAGTTTTGAAAGCCAACAGTGACTCTCAAATCTTTGCAACTCTCCACAGCCCTCTTGGGACAGCATTTGATTGATAGAGTGTTTGATCGAGTGAAGTATTTTTTTACAGTGAGCCTGGGGAGCTCTCTGTATAGGTAAAGTTGTAAAACAGTTTCCATTATAAATCTGTTTTCACACTTATAACTTTCCAAAATGTAACTTTGAGTTAAATTTTCCATGATTTTCCTGCCAGAAAGGTTTTTCTTCTTCAGGTTTCAGCAAAATCCTGTCAGCCTTGTTTGGGTTTTGAGGGTGAAAAAGAAATTTCCAGCTGTTTAAAAATCTGAACACAATTTTTAAAGCAGGGCAACAGCAAACAGACTTGAATTTGAAACTGCTAGGTCAGTATGGACATAGTCTTTATTGACATCTGACACTTGCATACTTTGGAAAAATGTTGTTTTCAATTTTAAGTCTTTAGCTGAAACCTGTACCCTGAGAAGCGTAGTTGGAAATTTTTGTAACTCCATGGGTTCATGATAGTTGTACTGTACATACACGTTTCTGGCTCAGCCGCATTTGTTGTTAAGGAATTTATAATGACTGTTTCCAAGTTTCTTCTCCCTTTTTCTGTTTTTTTGTTTGTTTGTTTGTTTTTTGTTATGGGAAATTGTAAGCAGGACGTAACTCCCCATAGGACATGAGGCTCACCCCATTCGCACAGTGAGCATAGCCAGTATTCTTGGCGCATCTTTCTGAGAGCTGACCTACAGTTCCCTTGCCTTTGGTTCAGTGCTGTGACTGTTACAGCAGCATCTCAGATAGGGGCCCTTCCGAGATGCAGTGTCAGGGCAACAGGTGAGCGTCTCCGTTCCCCTCAGAAGAGAGTCTCCTGGAAGTGGTGGCTGCAGTTCTCCCAGGTTTGGGGGTACATGACTTTTAATCCTCCATTTTAGGGAGTGATTCCTCATCTCATTGTCAGGGCAGAATAGCAGTTCTTCATCGCCTTGATGGGTGGGGTGGGAGTAGGAGTGGAGCAGTGCCTGCTGCCAGAAGTAACCAGTTGCCAGTGTCCTCCCTGTGACAGAATCATTTCTTCCTCCCCCACTGGTGTGCCAGCAGTCCTTTGTTGCCAGATCATTTCCTCACCTTTGGATGTCACTACATTAATATTTTTGGGCACATATGCCCTCAGCCTAACCATTTCCTCCGAACCTGTTTTCTGAGAGATTTCATGAGCAGGCACCATTCAGACTAGCCATAATGGTTATATTTAGGCTTTCTCCTACAAACTCCCCCTGCAACTCCTGTTTGCAGTCCCCTATTTGCTAGCTCCCCATGTCACTTAGCACCTGCCATTTAAGGCCTTCTCTCCTAAGTCAGTTCTAACCCCTCATTAATCACACAGGGAGGAATGGATTCTATTTCTGATTTTTTTTCATTCCAAAGTCTAAGGGAAGCCTCAAATGTATTTTAGACCTGTGAAACCTCATCAGGTACATAAAAATGACTAAAAGTCTCAGAACGGTAGCCATGTTAGTCTGTATCTTAAAAAAAATGAGTCCAATAACACCTTGGAGACTAACAAATATCTATATAGATATAGTGGCAAGGTCAGGCCAGAGAGCTGCTGCAGAGTGGGAGAAAGGCAACCCAAAAAGGTTAAAAGGCCTGCTAAATGAAGTGGAGGGTTGTAGGACAATTAGAAGCAGCTGCTAGGGAGCTGGTCCAAGCTGATTGGGGCCAGCTTACTCCACTGCTGGCTTGTTGGAGGCCTTTGAAAGCTTCCCCAGTTGGAAGTGAAAGGGAGATCGAGAGGACAGGAGAAGAGGTAAAGAAGAGACAGAGATCAAGGGAGCAAGAGTTGGAGTGTGAGCCATAATCAGCAGGGAAGAGGGTCCCAGAAGGAGTGGCTGGGCTCCCTATCTATCTGTCTGTCTGTCTCTTATCACGAGCTTTTGTAGGCAAAACCCACTTCCTCAGATCGTTTTGTATGTTTACCCTAGCATCTATTCCTCCCTTTCTCACAGTGACTGGACAATATATTTCATGTGGCCATGCATAAGAACCACAGGAAGTTTTAAACGTTTGCTGTAGCAGATATCCACCCTGAAATTTCATGACATACATGGTAGTGGTGGCAGCACATCTTTGAAAGCAGGGAATCTAGGTATATCCATACCCAGGTAATTGGTGGTCCGAATGAAGTCCAGATGGCAGGTGGAGGAAGGTGTTAAAAAGAATCAGTCACTTTTCCATTCATTGGGCCTGTCGATCAACACAAGTGAATCTGTTTTCTTCCCTGAACATCAAATGTATAGATTTGGTTCTCAGCTCTTGTAGCACTGAGAGCATATTTGCCAGAAGCCAGGTTTCAAACAATATTCAATCTGTTCAAAGAGTTCCAGACGTATCCCCATATAATGGTAAGAAACTTTCTGAGACTTCTAAGGAACAGTGTAGCTTGTGCATACTGACAGCATGCCAGACTTCACCTCAGAGTAGTGCAGAGTTAGCTGAATTGTGTTCATTATCCCTCATGCTAGGCATTCTGAGTGACATATGTGCAGCTGTTCTGCGCTCCTTGGGCTGGTAGATAGACCTCATTATGCAGTGAACTACCTTTTACTCAGATTTCACCTATTGTGAATCTGGTCACAGATGCCTTAACCTTTGTTTTGTATTAAAGAACTGAGGGTTGAAAAACTGTATCTTTAACTAATAAATTGAACAGTACAGGGCATAGAAGCAATAGACAAACTAGGCTGATAACAGCTACTAAAGTAACTTTACAGGACTAAGCTTCATCTGAGTTGAATTTTGATAATCAGATACATTCCATTCTTATAACATACAAATTGGAAGGAGTTAAGCTTCCAAATAAAATATGCTTCTTTAACATCTGGAGTCCAGTGCCATTCATTACCTCAAATAAATCATTGCATATTTTGTGTACATTGAACACTTTATTTGTCATGTAATTTTCTACCTATGATGAAAAAAACACAACTAATGTGTTAGAAGTTTTAAAATAAAAGATGAACTTATTTAAATAATTTGTAATTTTTAATCAGGGAAAGGGAAGTTATTGTATACTACAGGGGAATACAGCAGGTTGAGGCAGTGCAAGTGCAAGACCTTTTGCATTTCTTCTATTGTCAGGTTGAACATTTCTCCTAAGCTTGACCAGTTTACTCTGTCACTCCCCTTAATCTGTCATGTCTCTTCCCCAGACTTTTCTCCTTGTCCATTTCCATTTTCCTTGCCTACCAAGCCCTAGTATCCACTCCTCAAATTTCTTATCCTAGTCTCTTTGCCCAGCTAGTTTTAGTCTTCCCCCGCCTTTTCTTATCCTGTCTCTTTCCTCCTTCCGACTTTCAAGTCTCAGTCTCCATCAATGAGTTCCTTATCCAATCTCACTCTCCCCCTTTGCCCTTCCAGGGATATTTAGAAGAATATTTAAACATAATCATTTTTTCTTTTGATCAAATATATGTAATCCTTTAACATTTGAATCAAAGCAGTTTTATTTGGTTAGCATCAGTCAAGTGAAATGTTTTTGTAAGTTTAAATAAAATATAGTTTATTTTGTTTGATTTTGAAACTGACAGTGTTTATTTAACTAGCTGCATTTTATGTTTTAACAATAGTGGACTAAGTTGCTCAGGGAAGATGTGAAATTATCATCACTTGAAGATAGGAGGCTGAAGCTAGATAGCCATGTGTCAGGCCTAATCTTGCAGCATCTTCCTTGATAATATTTCTCTCTGCCCAGGCATCATAAACTTTATCTGGGCTATTGTCTTTTTCTAGTTTGAATTACTATACTCTTTATTTCCAGGTTCCCTAACATCTATATCTCTTCCCCACATGTCTGTGCAAAATACAACTACTACTATTTTCCTAGTCCATCTCTCAGACCACATCACATCTGTATTTGAATTTCTCCTCATTTTCTAATTGTTTCTCCAAGTCAAGTTCAAAGCTTCTTGTCTTCATCTTAAAGGTTCTTCCTAACTCTCCTCTGTCCATTTTTGTCCCTTACCATATTGTCTCTCGCCATCACCCTCTAACGGTGATACATCACTATTGCATAACTGTCGTCATCTCCCACAAACTTCACCTGTATCTTTTTCCATGCAGCCCATTGCGTGTGGAACACTGTCCCGCAGCTGACCATGAAGACCGATAGCTTTTCTTCTCAACACCCAACTCTGTCATGATGTGTATGAAATCAGCTAGTCGATTATGGCTAGATAGGCACATGGAATTAGACAATTCATTATTGCTAATAATAAGTGCAAATCATGTAGAATTGTATGTATTTAATTGTATCTCTTTCCTCATACACTTCCTGTGTCACATGTCATCTTAGACTGTGTCACATCTGCGATGTGTTTGTATAGAGCAGTGCTTCCCAACATTTTTGAGCATATGGATCCCTTTTCAATCTATTAATTTTTCATGGTCCTCCTCCTTACCCCGTGCTGCTTCCCCTGCTCCTGCCCCCTGTCTATCCATGGAGGTTATGGCACACGGGTAGAATTACAGGAAGGTTGGGGGGGTAGCAGTCGTGCGCTTGCTTTTCATCCCATTCCCCATATGCTAACGGAGTGAGGGGAACATGCTTGCATTCCGAGCATGCCTCTCAGACCTCTCCCGAAATACCACCCTAAAAGGCACCTCCTACCCTGGCACACCGCCCATGGCCAGGCACGGAACCCTGAGGGAGAAAAACAAAAAAGAAGAGGAAGAGAAAAGTAAGGATGGGCCTGATCCTTATTTTTAAACTTTCCATGGACCACCTGCAGTACCACGGCAGACCACCAGGGGTCTGTAGACCACAGGTTAGGAACCACTGGTATAGAGCTTAGCATAGTAATGTCTTCATTAGTGGTACTATATGTTGTCATAATACATATAAATTATATATTTAAACAAATTAAGTAAATAGGGCTGTTGATTAATATCTGTTAACTCATGCAAGTAATTTAAAAAATCAATTAAAGATTATTACAATTAAATCACACCGTTAAACTACAGCATACCAATTGAAATTTTATTTAGTATTTTGGATGCTTTTCTACATTTAGAAATATTTTGATTTCAGTTACCAGAGAAGACAAAGTATATTGTGATCAGTTAATATTTTTTATTACAAATATTTGTAAACATTATGCACTATGTATTATGTGTTCTAATTAAAATCAATATATTTGAAAATGTAGAAAATACCCAACATATTTAAATAAATGGTATTCTTTATTGTATAGCAACGTGATGACGCATTCAGTTAGATTATTTTTAACTGTACAATTAATCACCATTTTTTTAAATTGTTTGAAAGCCCTAGTAGATTGAGAGGATTGCTGAAAATGTAGCTTCCACACTCCATATGTACAAATCAATGGATTCTTATTAGAGATATTAAATTTTGATTAATCAGCTAATTGAGTAGTTGATAGAATTTCCATTGACTAATCGATGAGTTGATAAGGGGGAAGGCGCAGTGGGCGGATCTTACTACATTTAAAAGGCAGAGGTGCAGCAGTTGGGACCCAGTGCAAGCGGAGACTGCTTCAGTTCCTGCTTGCACTGGGTTCCCTGCTGCACCTCTGCCACCCTGTCCCTCCACCTGCCCCCCCCTCCTGCCCCATACCACAGAGACATTGCTGGGGTGACCCAGCTTCTTAGCTGGCTCCCCCAGCACTGGCTCCTGCTCCCTGCCTTGCTGCCTCTGATGGTGGGGTGGGGGTGGAGAGGGAGGAAATGTGAGTAGTCGACTCAACTACCCAGTAAGCCTAGGCTTATCAGGTAGTCAACTATTCGATTACTCTTTTACATCCCTAATACTTATCTCAGTCTTGTGAGATAATCTTAACCACATTGGTGTAACAGCATGTGCCATGTTTGTCTTCCACTTAGAAGATAGAAGGGATTTCATCTGCACAAAATACAAGCTGGTCGCCATTTTGGAAGAAAAAATTAGAGGACTTGAGGCCCAAGTATCAACCCTATGTTCCACCAGAGAAGATGAAGACTTCATTGATAGAAGACAGCATTTAATACTGCAGGCCAGTGAGGGCAGTACAGAACAAGGAAGAAAACTGGCAGCATGTAACCTCCAGGAGAAAAAAGCCAACTCGGGTATCCCCAATTCCATGACCACCACCCCCAACTGAAGAAGACAGGTGGTGGTGGTCGGGGACTCCCTCCTAAGAGGGATAGTGTCATCCATCTGCCGTCCGGACCTGGAATCTCAAGAAGTGTGCTGCTTACCAGGAGCTAGAATTCAGGATGTGACCGAAAGTCTTCCAAAACTGATCAAACCTTCACATCGCTACCCCGTCCTGCTTCTCCATGTAAGAAGTAACGATACAGCCAAGAATGACCTTGAGTAGGTCGCTGCAGATTATGTAGTGCTAGGAAGAAGGATCAACAAATTAGAACTGCGAGTGGTATTCTTGTCCATCCTCCCTGTTGAATGAAAAGGTCCAGGTAGGGATCGTTGAATCATGGAAATAATTGTATGATTGCGTGGTTGTGCACATGATGTCGAAGAGCGGTCTGGTTTCTTCAACCATGGGAGTCTGTTCCAGGCAAAAGGATTGCTAGTAAGAGATGGGATCCACCTAACCAAGAAAGGAAAGAGCATCTTCGTGGGCAGGCTTGTAAACCTAGTGAGGAGGGCTTTAAACTAGGTTTGTTGGGGGATGGTGATCAAAGCCCTGAGGTAAGTAGGGAAGTGGGATACCAGAAAGAAACACAAGGAGGAAGAAGCAACAAAGGAGGGCCCCTGATTTGAATGGAGAAGGTAGGGCAATCAACTGTTTATCTAAGGTGTTTGCACATGAATTCAAGAAGCCTGGGAAACAAGCAGGAAGAATTAGAAACCCTGGCACAGTCAAAGAACTATGATTAGATTGGAGTAACGGAGACTTGGTAGGATGGCTCACATGACTAGAGCACTGTCCTGGAAGGGTATAAACTGTTCAGAAAGAACGGGGAAGGGGAGAAAAGGAGGAGGAGTTGCACTGTATGTAAAAGAGCAGTATTATTGCTCAGAACTCCAGTATATAGAGGGAGAAAAAAGCCTGTTGAGTGTCTTTGGGTTAAGTTTAGAGGTGGGAGCAACAGAGGTGGTGGTGAGATTGGTGTCTGCTACAGACCTCCAAATCAGGTAGATGGATCTAGATAAGGCTTTCTTCAGACAGTTAAGAGAAGCTTCCAGATCAAGGGCCCAGGTTCTCATGGAGGACTTTAATCACCCTGACATCCGTTGGGAGACCAATACAGCATAGACAATCGAGGAAGTTTTTGGAGAATGTTGGGGATAACTTCCTGGTACAAGTGCTGAAGGAACCAACCGGGGGCCATGCGCAACTTGATTTGCTGATCACAAACAAGGAGGAACTAGTAGGAGAAGTAGATGTGGGTGGCAACTTGGGAAGCAGTGATGATGAGATGGTAGATTTCAGGATCCTGACCAAAGGAAGAAAGGAGAGTAGCAAAATACAACACCCTGGACTTCAGAAAAGCAGATTTGACTCCCTCAGAGAACTGATGGGCAGGATTCCCTGGGATGCTAACATGATGGGGAAAGGGGTCCAGGAGAGCTGGCAGCACAGCCGGTCCCTGAGTAACTCGACCGTTTGCATTTACAACCAAAGCTCCTATGGAGCAGTCGTAAAGGCGGTCCCTGAGTTACGAATGCAACCCGCGCTTATGAACAGCACGGTTGCTATGTAACTCAATGGGGTCTGAGTTACGAACAGATCGAGTTACGGTCAAGTGTTTGGTCTGTAACTCGTTCATAACTCGGGGAGAGGCTGTATTTTAAAGAATTCTTATTGAAGGCACAGGAAGAAACCATCCTGATGTGCAGTAAGAAAAGCAAATATGGTAGACAAACATATTGGCTTACCAGGGAACTCCTTGGTGAGCTGAAACACAGAAAAGAAGCTTATAAGAAATGGAAACTTGGACAGACGACTAGGGAGGCATATAAATATATTGCTCAAGAATGCAGGGGAGTAATCAGGAACGCGAAAGCACAATTGGAATTGCAGCTAGCAGTATAAGAACATAAGAACGGCCATAGTGGGTCAGGCCAAAGGTCCATCTAGCCCAGGATCCAGTCTGTCGACAGTGGCCAAAACCAGATGCCCCAGAGGGAGGGATCATAACAGGTGATCATCACGTGATCCCTCCCCTGTCACCTCCCTCCAGAGAAACAGACGCTAGGGATACCATTCCTACCCATCCTAGCTAATAGCCATGGATGGACCTAACCTCCATGAATCTAGCTAGCTCTTTTTTGAACTCTGTTAAAGTTCTAGCCTTCACCACATCCTCTGGCAAGGAGTTCCTGAGTGAAGAAAAACTTCCTTTTGTTTGTTTTAAACTTGCTGCCTATTAATTTCATTTGGTTACCCCTAGTTCTTATATTGTGGAAGTAAGTAAATAACTTTCCCTTATTCACCTTTTCCACGCCAGTCATGATTTTATAGACCTCTACCATATCCCCCCTGAGTCTCCTCTTTTCTAAGCTGAAAAGTCCAAGTCTTTTTAATCTGTCTTCATAGGGAATCCGTTCCCAATCCCTAATCATTTTTGTAGCAAGAGGTGTGAAGGGTAACAAGAAAGGTTTCTACAGGCAATAAGAGGGTGATCACAAGGACAATCTAGGGAACTACAGACCAGTCACATTTACCTCAGTCCCCAGTAAAATCATGGAGGGGATTCTCAAGGAATCCATTTTGAAGTACTTTGAAGAGGGGAAAGTTATCAGGAATAGTCAACATGGACTCACCAAGGGCAAGTTATGCCTGACCAATTGGATTAGCTTCTATAATGAGGTAACGGGCTTTGTGGACATGGGGATGTCAGTGGATGTGATATACCCTGATGTTAGCAAAGCTTTTGATATGGTCTCCCACAATATTCTTGCCAGCAAGTTAAGGAAGTATGGATTGGAAGGTGGATAGAAAACTGGCTAAACTGTCAGGCGCAACGGGTGGTGATCAATGGCTCGATGTCTGGTTGGCGGTCAGTTTTAAGTGGAGTTCCCCAAGAATCGGTTCCAGGCCTGGTTTTGTTCAACATCTTTATTAATGACCTGGATGAGGGGATGGATTGCACCCTCAGCAAGTTAGCAGATGACATTAAGCTAGGAGGAGAGGTAGATATGTTGGAGGGCAGGGATAGGGTCCAGAATAACCTAAACCAATTGGAGGATCAGGCCAAAAGAAATCTGATGACGTTCAACAAGGACAAGTGCTAGGACAAGTGCCAAGGACATCCTGCACTTGGGATGGAAGAATCCCAAACACTACAGGCTGGGGACTGACTGGTTAAGAAGCAGTTCAGCAGAAAAAGACCTGGGGATTACAGTGGATGAGAAGCTAGATATGAGTCAACAGTGTGCACTTGTAGCTAAGGAGGCTAATGGTTATGTAAGGTGCATTAGTAGGAATATTTTCAGCAGATCTAGAGAAGTTGTTATTCCCCTTTATTCGGCACTGGTGAGGCCACACCTGGGCTGTGTCTAGACTGGCAAGTTTTGCGTTTGCGGAAAAACTTGCCAGCTGTCTACACTGGCCGCTTGAATTTCCGCAAGAATACAGACTTCCTACTGTGTGAAATCTGTGCTGCTTGCGGAAATACTATGCTGCTCCCGTTCGGGCAAAAGTCCTTTTCCGCAAAGCTTTTGCGCAAAAGGGCCAGTGTAGACAGCTCAGATTTGTTTTGCGCAAAAAAGCCACTATTGCGAAAATGGCGATCGGGGCTGTTTTGCAGAAAAGAGCGTCTAGATTGGCTTGGACGCTTTTCCGCAAAAAGTGCTTTTGCGGAAAAGCGTCTGTGCCAATCTAGACGCTCTTTTCCGCAAATGCTTTTAACAGAAAACTTTTTCATTAAAAGCATTTGTGGAAAATCATGCCAGTCTAGACATAGCTCTGGAGTATTGTGCAGTTCTGGGCTCCCCACTATAGAACGAATGTGGACACATTGGAGAGGGTCTAGCGGGGCTGAAGCACATGACCTATGACAGTGGTCTCCAACCTTTTTAACCACAAGATCACTTTTTTCTATTTAAGTGCAATGTAAGAGCTACCTCAAACTCAAATACCCTTCTCCGAGGCCTTACCCTGCTCACTCTATCCCCCTTCCTCTCCCATTCTAACTCACTTTCACCAGGGTGGGATAGTGGATTGGGGTGCAGGCTTTAATCTTGGGCCAATAGTTTTGGGCTATGGGAGGGGCTCCGGGATTAGCCTAGGGTCGGGGATTGGAGTCCAGGAGGGGCTTCAGGGTGCAAGCTTTGGGAAGGAATTTGGGTGCAGGGGGACTCACATCTGAGGCAGGAGATCGGGGCCAGGAGGAGGTTCAGGGCTAGGACAAGGGTTCAGGAAGCAGGCTCTGCCTGGGCACAGTTTAATTGAGAGAGCTTCCAAATGGTGGCTTACTCCTGCCCTGGCCCTGTACCACTCCTGAAAGCAGCTGTCATATACAGCAGTGGCTCCATGGTGCCACGTGCTGCCCCTCAGCTACAGGCACTGAGCCCACAGCTTCTACTGGCCACTGTTCCTCATTTCTGATCAATGGGAGCTGCAGAAGCGGTGTCTCCAGGCAAGGACAGTATGTGGAGACCCCCTGCTCTGCCTTTCTCCTGGGCTGCAGGGACATGCCAGCCATGTCCAGGAGCAGCAGTTACCACAGGGATAATTACTCCAGCCACGACAGGTTAGGCATTTTAGAACTCACTCCTCAAAGAATTCAATTTAAGCATAAAAGAAATGAAAATTATGAAATGCACAGACCAGTCATAAACCAAAAATAACACACTTTGCAAGCAGCAGAAGTAACAACAACCCACGTATGTGTTGGGTCAGGAGATGAGAGTGAAGGATAGTGCGTGTTTGTGAGTAACAGAGACACACACACAGTGTGTGTGAAAGATATTTGCATTGCCAAACTCCCTCCATCCCTTTCTCTCAGAATGGAGATAGGGTAGAAAAGTGGAGGGAGGAGGGACACCCTGACAGCAACCTCCTCTTCTCCCCCCCGCATACTGCACAGTAAGCAGGTGGCTCCAAATGGGGGCAGTTCCAAGCAGCATGCCAGTGGGTGGAGGAGCAATGGAAGTGCCAGCACTTGATAGCTTCCTGGCCAAATCAGTCAGGATCACCTGTCAGAGACTGCAAGACCTACCAGTAGATCTTGATCTACTCGTTGGTGACCACTGACCTACGAGGAGAGGGTGAGGGATTTGGACTGACTTAGTCTGCAGAAGAGAAGAGTGAGGGAGGATTTGAATGGAGGTTCCAAAGAGGATGGAGAGAGGCTGTTCTCAGTGGTGACAGATGTCAGAACAAGGAGCAATGGTCTCAAGTTATAGTAGGGAGGTGTAGGTTGGATATTAGGAAAAACTGTTTCACTAGAAGGGTGGTGAAGTATTGGAATTGGTTACCTTGGGAGGGGGTGGAATCTCCATCCCTGGAGGTTTTTAAGTCCTGGCTTGAGAGAGCCCTGGCTGGGATGATTTAGCTGGGGTTAGTCCTGCTTTGGGTAAGGAGCTGGACTCAGTGACCTCCTGGGGTCTCTTCCAGCCCCAGGATTCTGTGGTTCTAACATAAAGTGAGGATGCCTGCCCGATATGTGAACTCAGAGCAACAGAGATTTGCTGTTGAAAATAAAATGGTAGAATTTGCACCAAGATACTAATTAGAAGTTCATGAAACATGGGCTCATGGTATCTCCGGTATTGATGTTTTATCATGAAAGCTTGTCCTATTTTCTAAAACCCATGGAGGTAACTTTTACTGCCCTCCACTCTGGAGCAAGGTTTCGTCCTGTTGGCTGACCTGGGGTATTGGTCCATCTAACCGCCACTCAGGTTTGGCTGTTTCCCCTATGGGAAGGAGCACAGCCCTTCACCCTTGAGCAGCTTATTTCCCTGCTGCTGCTACCCTGACAGTGGTTTGTTTTTCTCACCCTCGTGCTTTTGCTCGCTCCGAAGAGCAGGGGCTTTAATGGCCTCCAGCAGCTCTCGATTGAATTGAGGTGTCCTCAACTGACTTCAGGTAACCCCTTCTCAGCTTTTAGGAAAGAATACCTTTAACTTTCTAGAGCTAATATATTGGCCTTCCTGGACCTCTTGCAACTGTCCAGCCTGACTTTGTTACAGGTGGTAAACCTCCCTCCCTTACTAGTGCTGTTTGCAAAGCATTGCATTGTTTGTAGACACTTTGTCTCTGAATGCTCTTATGTCATCTTCTGGTTTTCCTGCTCTTTTATTTATATCTTAGTAGGATTGGGTCCTCATGTTGTATTTTGCTCATCTGATTTTTTAGAGATGCCAGTCCACAGAATTGTTTCATTTTAGATTGTTATAGTTTTAATAAACATTCATTTTGCTAGTAGAGAAAGTATAATGCTAACTGTGATTTTCTTGTTTTGTCCATTCTGAAGCTATTTTCCATCTGCTCACAATCAGAACCATTTACAAATCCAGTTGTCCACATATTACCCCTCTGTCACTATGATCCTTCAAATGACATTAGTGGATTTGGATCAGGCCCAAATGATAGCTCTCCTGGTTGGAAGATGAAGACATTCAGAGTTTCTTATAATTCATTTTTTTCTGCTCATTAGACTCTCAGGGTACATCTACACGGCAAGCTTATTTCAGAAAAAGCTATTCCGGAAGATATCTTCCAGAATAGCTTATTTCAAAATAGAGTGTCCACACTACAGGAAAGCCTCAAAAATAGTCCAAGGTAGGCTCCCCTAATGTGGATGCACTATCTTGATTTAGAGCCCCAGGAAGTGCTGGAGAGGAATAACTTTAGAATCGCTCTGGTGAGGAGCTATTTTCAACATAGCTGCAGTGGAGCGTCCACACACATCCTCTTCTGAAAGAGCTTTTTTGGAGGAGGCGTTATTCCTCGTGGAATGAGGTTTACCAACATCGGAAAAAGCCCTCCATTAGTTTGACTTTTCTTTTGAAATAACACAATTGCTGTGTGGATGCTAGTATTGTCTTTCCAGAATAACGACTGTTGTTCTTGAAAAATGGTGCAGTGTAGACACACCCTCAGTCTATCAACTCCCACTTCCCTCATATTTATTTTTGTTGAAACCTCTGTTTTCGTTATTTTCACTAAAAATGGTGGTTGACTAGTTTGATTAGCACATTAGGACACTTCACTATGAAGATCTAAATAAATACCCATTTTAATAGGATAGGGTAACTCTGCTTTCATTCCACACATTCTCACTTCCATCAAATAATGTAGCTATCGATACCTCCATTTTGGGTTGAATTCCTTGTGATGCCCCTACTGAACTAGGTTTTTAAAAAATAGAACATTCATGTTTCATAAGTCCGAGTTACTTTTAAATAATATAAGTAAGAAGTTAGGAATGCAGGCTGGATGGGTAGAAAACATAAAGCTGTCCTGAAAATTCCTAAATGGAGAAGGATACTGCACCACTGGAAATCTGGAACTGTACATGTTAATATTTTTGTCAGATAATTTTCATCTAGTTGTTTTGGGAGAAAACAATGTAAGCTGTAGAAAGTCACAGCCTGTCAACATGTGACTACCCATGAGAGTTTGCAAGTTACAGATTTTCATTTTTTAAAATTCAAATGATTACTCCTTTTCCATTCCTTATTAACATTTTTTTTATTGTCTCATGTTGGCTGGCTAGGCAAACAGCTGTTCTCAGAGTCTCTGAGCATCTCTTTAATAGCCACACCTATAAATCATCTTGAGCTATTGTGTTAAATCATTCTAGAGGGGCAAACATGCTCCTTTTTTTCTATCATCAGCATACTGAGTACTTTATATCCAGGTTTTAGTTACACATCTGCTTAATATATAAACCTCTAGATTTCAAGTATGGTTAACTACGCTTATACTGAAGATATGGTCCTTAAAAATGTCTGAAGTAAATCTTCATCTGCTAGCTCCTCATAAGTAATGATACCAAAAGAATCACCAATGCTTCTTACTCCAAGTGGTTGTTTCAAAATGTTTATTAATACTCTGTGAAAAATCTGATTAAAAGTCTGGTGAATAGATAATGGGAACCAAATATTTCTGAAACAAAACATCTTGTATTTTTCTGCCATTTTTCTCATTCCATTTTTTCCCTACACCTCTGTTTGACTACAGGATTTGATCCGAAATCTTCCACATCCTTCAGCTTAACTCACATATCATAGTATATCAGTCTGAAAGACCATTAGGGCTAGAAGCATGTCAAATTTAATAAATTAATTAAATATATTAAATGTATTGAATGTCACAACTAAATCAGTAGACACACCTATCGTTAATTATGCTGTGCTAGCCTGTTTTCCATCACTCATAAACTATTTTCTAGCCTTGGGCTGTACCCAAAGTTAAGTCTGAAGGGAAATAGGTCAGCTACTTTCATGTGAATGGGCATTTTTAAAATACAGAAAGAAATCCTACAATTGTGAAAAGATTTCTAACATTGGCCTCAATGAGATGTGCCTTCGATTATTTTCACAAACGTTTTTAATTTGGCTGAATAATGACCTTTTATATAGAGTACACTGAATAAGTTAAGGCTTTTTCACACCACTGAATTGCATTTTTTATATTGTATATGTATATCAAGTGTTGCTTCTTTTTGTGCACGCATTATAGTATGCATTCCACCCCCGCCCTCCACATATCGTTCCTCTATTGACTAGTTACACCACAGGTACACACTTCACAGGCCAAGCTCTCCAGACTAATAGTGTAAAAAGCAAATTTCTGAAATGAAATGCTTACAGTCCATTATAGGTACAGGAAAAGCTAACTATATATTCAGTAAAGTTATTGGCCTGAAAAGGTAAACCACACTCATCAAGTAATTTTTACATTTTAGAAATGAAGGGTTTTTGTTAAATAACCATATTAAAAGAAAACTTTATTACCTCAGACAAAACATTTGGTCTAAGTGGTGGAAGTGGGTCATTCATAGCATTTGGTCTGGAGTTGTGATTATTTAGAGAGGGGAAATTGCTTGTGTAATGTGTTAACCAGTTGAGATCCTTATTCAATCCTAAGATGATAGTTTTTTTTAAATAAAATACTTTTGTGGAATGCATTGAACTGAAGTATTTTGAAGATTTTCTTTCCAAATATGGTGTTTCTGACATGTCTGGGATGCAGTTGATATGTGTTCATCTTAGGTACTCAACACATGTGACCTTGAAAAGGAACGTATTAGATTAGAATTTTAAAAAATGACACCATTTTAAAGAAGTATTTAAAATAATATTTTATTCTTTATCTGTAATGTAGTATTATCTTTTCCAATATGCAATAGACCAGTTGCTGAAATTGTGGAGTGATTATGAATTGTTTTTATTTAAACATAGTAGGGATGTTAAAGACTAGTCGACTATCTGATAAGCAAATGCTTCTTTTGACTAGCTGAGCAGTCCATCTCTCCCCTCCCCCCCCTTTGCTGCCTCTATGTAATATATTATATTACATAGAGGCAGCAAAGGGAGGGGTACTTCAAAGTGGCAGCTCTGCGATTTAAAACGCCGCTTCTGTGTGATTCAAAGGGGCAGCGGTGGAGCCTGAGGTTAGCTGGGGACTCTCCAGCTGATCCTGGGCTCCCCGTGGCATTTCCCCGGAACCCAGGATCAGCAGGGGACTTTGAAATGCCAAAGTGGCTGCTGCACAGCTGATACGCAGATGTTCTGTACACTAGGCTGCCCCTTTAAAATGCCACTTCCGCACAATTCAAAGGGGTAGCTCTGGAGCACGTGGTCAGCTGGGGACTAGTCAGTTAATCACATTTTAACATCTTTAAAACATAGTACAGAACATTTCCTCAGGTCAAATGATAATGTTCATGGGCCTGATCACATTGTTCATTTTTTATTTAATCAGTTTTCACTAAAACAAAAAGTCCAGTTTGCTTCACTGGTACTGGTTATGTGCTTAAAATCCCTAATGTGAATATTTTCTAGGATCAAGTATGGAATTTGTGTTTGCCTCATGTCCCTTAAAGCATCCATTCTTTGAGAGCAGAGAGAAAATTAAGTTGTGGTCAGACAATAGGTCTGACGGGGTTCAGGTGAACAAAGCCCACGGGTAAGTGGAGAACATAGAGACCTGGGAGATGGATCGGAAATGGGGGGGAGCATGGGCTATAATGGCAGAGAGAAAGGAGGGTCAGGGCAAAACTGAGAGGCAAGGTCAAATCAGTATCTTAGATGCCTATATATAAATGTGTGAAGTATGGGTAATAAGCAGGAAGAACTGGAAGTGCTAATAAATAAGTACAATTATGACATTGTTGGCATCACAGAAACTTGGTGGGATAATACACACGATTGGAATGTTTGTATGGAAGGGTACAGCTTGCTCAGGAAGGATAGACAGGGGAAAAAGGGAGGAGGTGTTGCCTTATATATTAAAAATGAACACACTTGGAGTGAGGTGGAGATGGACATAGGAGATGGAAGTGTTGAGAGTCTCTGGGTTAGGCTAAAAGGGGTTAAAAACGAGGGTGATGTCATGCTATGAGTCTACTACAGGCCACCTACCCAGGTGGAAGAAGTGGATGAGGCTTTATTTAAACAACTAACAAGATCATCCAAAGCCCAAGATTTGATGGTGAAGGGGGACTTCAACTATCCAGACATATGTTGGGAAAATAACACAGCGGGGCACAGACTATCCAATAAGTTCTTGGACTGCATTGGAGACAACTTTTTATTTCAGAAGGCTGAAAAAAATACTGGGGGGAAGCTGTTCTAGAGTTGATCCTAACAAATAGGGAGGAACTGGTTGAGAATTCGAAAGTGGAAGGCAGCTTGGGTGAAAGTGATCATGAAATCATAGAGTTCACAATTCTAAGGAAGAAGGGAAAACAGGAAAATAGAGACATTGGATTTTGGGAAGGCGGATTTTGGTAAGCTCAGAGAGCTGATAGGTAAGGGTACGTCTACACTGCATCCCTCGTTCGAACTAGGGATGCAGTGTAGACGTACCCTAAGGTCCCATGGGAATCAAGACTGAGGGGAAAAACTGCTGAGGAGAGTTGGCAGTTTTTCAAAGGGACATTATTAAGGGCCCAAAAGCAAGCTATTCCACTGTGCCGAAAATATGGCAAAAGACCGCCTTGACTTAACCACGATATCTTGCATGATCTAAAAATAAAAAAGGAGTCTCATAAAAAATGGAAAGTAGGACAAATTACAAAGGATGAATATAGGCAAACAGCACAGGAATGCAGGGGCAAGATTAGAAAGGCAAAGGCAGAAAATGAGCTCAAACTAGCTACAGAAATAAAGGGAAACAAGAAGACTTTTTATAAATACATTAGAAGCAAGAGGAAGGACTGGGTAGGACCACTGGTCAGTGAGGAAGAAGAAACGGTAACAGGAAACTTGGAAATGGCAGAGATGCTTAATGACTTCTTTGATTCGGTCTTCACCGAGAAGTCTGAAGGAATGCCTAACATAGTGAATGCTTGTGGAAAGTGGTAGATTTAGAAGATAAAATAAAAAAAGAACAAGTTAAAAATCACTTAGAAAAGTTAGATGCCTGCAAGTCACCAGGGCCTGATAAAATGCATCCTAGAATACTCAAGGAGCTGCAAGAGGAGGTATCTGAGCCTGTAGCTATCATCTTTGGAAAATCATGGTCTTGGAGACAGGAGAGATTCCAGAAGACTGGAAAAGGGCAAATATAGTGCCCATCTATAAAAAGGGAAACAAGAACGACCCAGGAAACTACAGACCAGTGGGTGTGATATACTTAGACTTTAGTAAGGCGTTTGATATGGTCTCGCATGATATTCCAATCAATAAAGTAGGCAAACACAACTCAGATGGGGCTACTATAAGGTGGGTGAATAACTGGCTGGATAACTGTACTCAGAGAGTAGTTATTAATGATTCACAATCCTGCTGGAAAGGTATAACAACTGGGGTTCCGCAGGGATCTGTTTTGGGACCGGCTCTGTTCAATATCTTCATCAACGATTTAGATATTGGCATAGAAAGTACGCTTACTAAATTTGCAGATGATACCAAGCTGGGAGGGGTTGCGACTGCTCTGGAGGATAGGTTCATAATTCAAAATGATCTGGACAAACTGGAGAAATGGTCTGAGGTAAACAGGATGAAAAGACAAATGCAAAGTGCTCCACTTAGGAAGGAACAATCAGTTTCACACATACAGAATGGGAAGCGACTGTCTAGGAAGGAGTACGTCAGAAAGGGATATAGGGGTTATAGTGGACCACAAGCTGAATATGAGTGAGCAGCGTGATGCTGTTGCAAAAAAAGCAAACATGATTCTGGGGTGCATTAACAGGTGTGTTGTAAGCAAGACACTAGAAGTCATTCTTCTGCTCTACTCTGTGCTGGTTAGGCCTCAGTTGGAGTATTGTGTCCAGTTCTGGGCACCGCATTTCAAGAAAGATGTGGAAAATTGGAAAGGGTCCAGAGAAGAGCAACAAGAATGATTAAAGGTCTACAGAACATGACCTATGAAGGAAGGCTGAAAGGATTGAGTTTGTTTAGTTTAGAAAAGAGAAGACCGAGAGGGGACATGATAGCAATTTTCAGGTATCTAAAAGGGTGTCATAAGGAGGAGGGAGAAAACTTGTTCATCTTGGCCTCTGAGGATAGAACAAGAAGCAATGGGCTTAAACTGCAGCAAGGGAGGTTTAGGTTGGACATTAGGAAAAAGTTCCTAACTGTCAGGGTAGTCAAACACTGGAATAAATTGCCCAGGGAGGTCGTGGAATCCCCATCTCTGGAGATATTTAAGAGTAGGTTAGATAAACGTCTATCAGGGATGGTCTAGACAGTATTTGGTCCTGCCATGAGGGTAGGGGACTGGACTCGATGACCTCTCGAGGTCCCTTCCAGTCCTAGTATTCTATGATTGGATGATAGTTGGTGAATTATACTGTCAGTTTTTTCAAGTGCAGATGAGGCCAAAGAATCTGACCAATCTCTTTTCAGCCTAGCAAGCCTGCATCAGAAAATGCACAGACCTTGTAATCTATCTGGAAAAAGATCCTTTGGCTGGGATAAAAACTAGGATTTGGGCACATTGTAATACAATCCCTATACCAGTCAAGATGTCCCCATTTCAGAGGGAAAGCAGGCACATTTTGATGGAAAAAGGCAGGAGCCTCATGGAGACTTCAGTTGCACCTGTGCCGATTGCACCTGTGCACCCACCCTGTATATACACTCATTTCAGAATGTCATGTTCAGGGATGTTTACAAAAGGGATATGTTTGGAAGCAGGGCGGTTTTTGACGTGACACCTGCCCATTCGCTCTTATTTGTTACTGGACCAGATGAAGCAAAATTGCTCTGGTTTAGCTTAAAGTGCTTCTAAATGAGAAACAACAAGGAGTCCTGTGGCATCTTAGGGTATATCTATATTACAGAGGAAGATCGAAGCTGCCACTGTCAATCTTCCAGGGTTCAAATTAGCAGACTAGTTAAAACAGCTAATTCAAAGTGAGAGAGGCACTCCAGTCAATGCTGTTTTCACAAGGAATAAGGGAATTTGAAGGAAGAGTGATCTTCCTTCAACTTCCTGCAGTGTTGACAGTGCTAAAAGCCAAGTTAAGCTACTTCGACTTCAGCTACACAATTAACATAGGTGAAGTTGCATATCTTAATTTGATTTTGTCCCGTAGTGTAGACTTTCCCGTAGAGATGAACTGATTTATTAGGTCATTATCTTTCATGGGTTATGCTCTAATAAATTTGTTAGTCTCTAAGGGTACGTCTAGACTACATGCCTCTGCCGACAGAGGCATGTAGATTAGGCTACCAGGCATAGGAAAATGAAGCGTTGATTTAAATAATCGCTGCTTCATTTAAATTTACATGGCTGCCGCGCTGAGCCGACAAACAGCTGATCAGCTGTTTGTCGGCTCAGCGCGGCAGCCATGTAAATTTAAATGAAGTGGCGATTATTTAAATCGCCGCTTCATTTTCCTATGCCTGGTAGCCTAATCTACATGCCTCTGGCGACAGAGGCATGTAGTCTAGACGTACCCTAAGGTACCACTGGACTCCTCATTGTTTTTACAGGTATAGACTTACACAGCTAGCTTTCTGTGACTTTTAAGTCAGATTCATTAAACTAGCTAGAAATATTGTATGGATATTCTTACACTAAAATGAAATAAGAACTCAGAATATTGCAGAACATATTCCAGTTTTTATTTAATTTGGAAATATTCCATACTGATCAACCCCAGTTTCAGAAATTGGCCTTTGCAGACACAATTTTCCATAAAAATATACCTTAAATAGATACGTAGAATTTAATTTTTTAATGTAAGATAAATTTAGCTAAATTAATCTATAAATCAGAATTAAATGATACAGCACATTAAAATAAAGAGACTGTCATGTCCTTTTATGGAGTTAATGTGATCCATATTGAGTGAACTATTAGCTATTCAGAACTGAAATAATTGACTATATACTTAAAATTCTCAGAAGGTTAAATATTTTATAAAAATGCTTAAAAGAAAAATGCCTATGTTGCTTCTAGAGTATGAAAATTTGGTTTTAAGGCTCTGATCCAGTACATGCTTAATGTTATATGATGAGCAGTCCCAAGTAGGTACAAAGCAGGAAACTTAAACAATGGAACCACGCACATCCTTGAACCTAAGCCCATACTTAGCTGATTGCAAGACTGAGACTTAAGGAAGTTTCTAAGCATTTACATTATGTATCCATTTGAAATACGCTAATGCATTAACATTTGCCCTCAAGGTATCTATATATAACATTTTATGTATTTATAGTATGTAATTATATAAATCAGAAATGAAATATATGGTGCATGGCCAATTCAGTTTAGAAAACAAAATGGTAAGTATTTTAGAAACCTCTCAGTAAGAGATATTGTGATCTTCTAAAGAAGAAGAAATTAAGGGTACGTCTACACTACAGCGCTAATTTGAACTAACTGAGTTCGAATTAGTTAATTCGAACTAAGCTAATTCGAACTAACGCGTCTAGAACTAAAAACTAGTTCGAATTAGCATTTTGCTAATTCGAACTAGCAAGTCCACATTGAGTGGACCCTGAACAGGGCTTAAGGATGGCTGGAAGCAGTGCCGGCAGGGCATCAGAGGAGGACTTAGAGCGTGGAGATGCTGTCTCAGGCTAGCCGAGGGCTGCGCTTAAAGGGTCCCGACCCCCACCCCGGACAGACAGTTCTCAGGGGTGCCCCACTTGCAAAGCAGTCCTGGCTTGGATTGCCCGGAGTACCCACACTGGACACATCACAGCACTCGGCCATCAGCCCGGCTGCACTTGCCACAGGCTGCCATCTGGGGAGAGGGGGCAATCGGGGGGCTGCAGGAGAGCTTCCACCCCAGAAGCCCGCAGAGCCAGCCCAGTCCTCCCCATCGGGGGCTCGTACCCCATTCCTCCCTCACCTCCTTCCACTTACCCTTCCCTAGCACCCCTTCCTGATATACAAAATAAAGATAACGTTTCTTCCAAAATGGAATCTGTCTTTATTGAACAAAACTGGGGGAGACTGGGAAAAGGAGGTGGGAGAGGGGAAGAGAGAGGTTGGGAGAGGGGAGGGCAACTAACATGATCAGGGGTTGGGAACAGGTCCCAGATGAAGAGAGGCTAAAGAGACTGGGACTTTTCAGCTTAGAAAAGAGGAGACGGCGGGAGGACAGGATAGAGGTCTCTAAAAGCAGGAGTGGGGTGGAGAGGGTGCATACAGAAAAGTTCTTCATTAGTTCCCATAAAGAAGGACTAGAGGACACCAAAGGAAAGGAATGGGTAGCAGGCTTCAAACTAGTAAGAGAAAGCTGTTCTTCACAAAGCAAATAGTTAACCTGTGGAACTCCTTGCTGCAGGAGGCTGTGAAGGCTACAACTAGAACAGAGTTTAAAGGGAAGTGAGATCAAGTCATGGAGGTTGGGTCCATGGAGTGGTATTAGCCAGGGGGTAGGAGTGGTGTCCCTGCCCAAAGTTTGTGGAAGGCTGGAGAGGGATGGCACGAGACAAATGGCTTGGTCACTGTCTTCGGTCCATCCCCTCCAGGGTCCCTAGGGTTGGCCGCTGTCGGCAGACAGGCTACTGGACTAGATGGACCTTTGGTCTGACCCAGGACGGCCATTGTAAGCTCAGGGCTCAGGGTCGGGGGTCTCAGTGGACCCCCTTGATTTTTATGCACACCTGCTCCTGGGAGGCCAGGCTGGCAGCTCTCCTGCCCTAGACGGCCACTTTCCTGTGCCCAGTGCGGACATCGTGGACGAGGTCCACGATGTCCGCACTAGCCCAGGAAGGTGCCCGCCTCTTGCGGTCCAGGGCAAGCTCCTGGGAGCTGCCAGCCTGGTCCCGGGAAGAGGGGGTGGGCTAAGGGACATCGGGTGGGTGGCTCTGTGCCGTGCCAGGTGCAGGGTCTGCTGGCTGGGTGCTGGCAGGCTTGCACCTGGCACGGGCACCGTAGCCAGCCCGTGCCCCTTTAAGGGGTCCGGGGCCGGGAGGGGGGCATACGAGTTTCCCTGGTGTTGGCCAGAGTGGCCACCAGGGAAACCTGGGGAGGGCTAGCCTCCCACTAATTCGAATTAAGGGGCTACACACCCCTTAATTCGAACTAGCTAGTTCGAACTAGGCTTAATCCTCGTAAAATGAGGTTTTCCTAGTTCGAACTAAGCGCTCCGCTAGTTCGATTCAAATTCGAACTAGCGGAGCGCTAGTGTAGCGGCTATGAGTGTTAGTTCGAACTAACGTGCGTTAGTTCGAACTAAAATTGTACTGTAGACATACCCTATTTTCCCTTTGCCCTAGATAAACTTTTGTTTCTGATACTTTAGAATGTTGTTGCCAACATCCTTTGCTGTAGTTGCCACTGCTGATACTGCTCATCAGTGTTTCCCTACATTTGCTAAAAGTAAAATGTTTTTTGTTCTTATACTGGGTTGTTGGTTTTTTGGGGGGCAGGAGGGCTTGGGGTGTGTGTGTGGGGGGGGGGGTTGTTTGTTTTTAAATTCAGAATCAAATTCTGCAATAAATTCATAGAATTATAAAATTCTAGAACTGGAAGGGACCTTGAGAGGTCATCAAGTCCAGTCCCCGGCTTTCAATGTGATTGATTTCAGCTACAAAAATAGGTTTGGGCTACAGAGTAACTTCTCCAGAAATGTAGAAGTGCCAGCTTGGTGTTTCTGTGATGTACTTCCTGCTTGGGAGTAGAAACAGAGGAACCCAGGATAGGGCAATTGCAGGCTACAGTGAGAGGATAGTGGGAAGTTTTGTTGCCTTATTTCAATATAAGGTTTCCATTCTTCCGTTTCTTATTTTGAAACCTGTCTGCTTGCAATAAGATACAACAAGGTTGAGTGCTGCAGCCACACAATGCCCAACTGGCTTGATTGTGGCTCTGCTGCTTCAGTGAAGTAGCCTACTCATGTTCATGCATCCCCATTGTGGGGCCAGAGTCTTGATCACTATGACCAGTCTCCTAGCACTGTAAAAATACTAGTTGTAAAGTCATTTTTTAAGCTTTTGGAACAAGAATTGGAATATTAGAAGGGTGCTGTATAGATAGCATTATGACATGAGATCTTTCTCCTAAATTAAAATACAAGTGTAAGAACTCAAAATTAAGCAGTCCGTAACACCATAATTTATTATGTATCAACACTGACTTCAACTTGTTTTTAATTGTGGCCTCAAAAATGTTAGCCGGATACATAAAATAAGCTAAAACTGAGTGAACGTTTTTTGATATAGTTGTATATTACATTTATGCCTCCATATTTTAGGACAGTGGCCTCCAGCCTTTTTAAGTGCAAGATCACTTTTCCAATTTAAGTCAATCCAGGATCTACTTCAAACCCAAATACCCTTGTTCTACCTCCTTCCCTACCCCTTCTTTGAGCCCCTGCTCTACCACACCCCTTCTCCAAAGCCCCACCCTGATCATTCTGTGGAGATGGGGTACAGCGATGGGGAGAAGGGAACACCCGGACATCAATGGCCCCACTCTTCTGCCTCCCCCACCTTGAACAGCAAACAGAAGCCCACGGAGGAGGGTGTGGGGGGGGGCAGCTCCAAGGCAGAGGCCAGGAGCGGCACAACAGTGGAGGAAGAGGCAACTGAAGTGCTCTAGCTCCAAGCCAAACCAGTCAGGATCATCTGTCACAGGCTCCAGGATCTACCAGTAGATCCCAATCTGCTGGTTGGTGACCACTGTTGTAGGACATCAGACTGATTCTGACCTGTTTTGCCTTACTTGGTGAAACTTTCCAGGTTTATGTAGGAAATAGTAAGACTAACCAGAAGTATAAATATTTTAATATTTTAAGACTTTTTATTCCAAGTTTTTAGCACATCTGTTAACATTTATAGATGTACTTTCATTGACGCACTGATGGCACGTGTGTGTGTGTGTGTGTGTGTGTGTATGTGTATTAGCTATTTTAAGTTTCAAAAAATCAAGTGCATATTAATATTCTATAAATTAGGAAAATGTCTGGATTATAACATTTTACATCTTTATTTTAAAAACTTAATACAGATGAAGTTAGTGTCAACATTTTGTCATTTACATTTTATATGTGTGTATATATATATATATAAAATGATAGATTGACATCCTGTATCTAAATAATACTAAGGATTTGTCTACAGCTTCAGTGTTAAGTCTGAAACTGTATTTTTAATTTAATGTGCAAAAAACTTACAAATATTATTCTAGATTTGGTTTATTTGTTTGTTTTAAATCTAACCAAATCTCCTTGTAGTATGCTTTTCTGACTTTTAGGTGACACTCTCTCTTGAATTTGTATTTACTGTTTATCTTTCTCTTCTCTTCAGCTTCTGAATCGCAAAGACAAGATCACCTTTGAGAAGTTAGACTACTTAATGTCTAAGGAAGATAATTATAAGAGGACCCGGGAGTATATTAGAAGCTTAAAGATGGTTCCTACTATTCCCTATTTAGGTAGGTGTGAAAACAGGCTTGTGGTATCTGAGGAAATCTGTTCAGTTTTGAATAAGAAGTCTTTGCTGTTTCTGACTGACAAATTGCCAACTGCACCGGTGTACTTGAAGCTAACCATATACTGAATATGTGGTTCACTTAGTTTGTTGTTCAGGAAAATTAAATATAGTGAAGGATTTTAAGGTGTTATAATGTCATTGTGAACTTGGAGAGCTTGTATCTTCATGTTAAATCTGAAATAGAATTAAACCAATGTTTAATGTGGATTATGGCTCTTTTTAATGTAAAAGACAATTGGATTTCAGAAATGTCTTAAATTGAAGTTTTTATTAGCGAGACAAGATGATGAGGTAATATACTTTACTGGACCAACTTTTGTTAGTGAAAAAGAGAAGCTTTCAAGTCAGTCAGAGCTCTTTTTTCAGGTCTGAAAAAGATACTCAGAGCATAAGCATTCATGAGCTCCAGCCCATGAAAGCTTATGCACAAATAAATGTGTTAGTCTTTAAAATGCCACAGGACTCCTCATCGTTTATGCTGAAACAGATTAACATGGCTATCCCTCTGCTGATGCTTAGTGTTGCAACTAAACATAAGATGGGACAGATCTTTTAGCATAAGTAGTTAACAGATAGCTTAAGGGACAATTCAAGGTAAAATGGCCTGTTAACACCCCTGCAATACTCAGTGGGGGTTTTGCCATTGACTTAAATGAGGTCATAATTTCACCTGATTTATCAGTGCTCATTATAAATTAGATGATTTCAAAGAATTCAGTGTTAAGTGGGAATAAAAAATTGTCTTATAGAAGGGTAAAAATAAACTAAAATGATGGTCCACCATAGTATAGAATGGTCTGTTCGCCACTTCTTTTCATTAAGTGAAAAGGATCTGAGGTCCCATGTGGTGGTGATTATTGCAAACGATCCAAATCTTATGCTGAATACAAAATTTTCTAATTTTCTGTATAACTCTTTCTTACCTCATGTAAATGCTTCACAAACATTAATGAATTTATCTTCACAGTAGGTCCCTAAGGAAAAGTGTTGGTACTATCTCTGTTTTACAGATGAAGAACTGAGGAATAGTGAGGTTAAGTCCAAAATCATGAGCTGTTTACAAATTTTTGGCATCTATCTTAATACATGTAGAACATGATTTTTTCAGATCATTTAGTATTTGTTATAATTTTATGCATTCAAAGCATAGCTCCAATTAACATTATCTGCAGTTAGGAGTGCTCAGCCCTTTTGCAAATCTGTTCCCAGCTATCTCAGGTACAGTGTCTAAAATTTGAGGAGCAAAGTTGCTGGTCACCTATTATACTTTGGTTTAACTTAAGCAGGCAGAATCTTATAAGAACTTTAGAGCTAGAATAGAATCCAGTTGGTCAGAGTAGCATTCAGCTACAAGAGCATTCTTTCTCTTCCTGCAGTCCCCTGCTTCATTCACTACACATCTTCCAACTTCTATAACATTTGAGAGTTGAATCCTTTGACAACAACCTCTTTCACGACACAACTCTGATTCATTCCTTGAGCATAATCCATCCTATACACTAAATGAGCCAGGGACCCTGTGGATTTTCCGTGATGTTGTAGTCATGTGATGAAAGACTGTATCATAGTATATATGCACAATGGTTCAGACGATTGAATGGGCACTTCTCCCTGGTGTCTGTATGCCAGCATACAAGAGTATTGAGGACACAAAAGAGGTGGTTTCCCTCCTGTCAGTTCCATTGCTCAGTGCACAGCAGCTACAGCAGCCAGGAGAAAAATATAAGTAAAAGCTTTCTCCACCCCTGGAGCCATGAGTTGGAGCTTTCACGCTCAGTACAGACCAAATCTTTACACAATTTTGCTGCCAGCTTCTAACAAGCCTCTACTAAGTACGTACAAAGAACAGTTTTCAGAGGCTTTTAATTTGATCAAAATTGAATAGATTTTCACCAAGACGGCAAACACATCCTCAGTGCTCAGAGCAATCTGCACAGCAAGTTTCTAACATGGAAGTACTAGAGCTTCTCCATAAAATAGTTGTAAGATATTTTAATACTGGTAACACAGTGGGTTGTCTCCTAGTTCATGGATGAAGCTAAACAAGTTTTGCTAAAGCTTCCCCCCCAAGTAAGAGACTTTGGGGATCCACTCAGACCAGTAAGGGTTATCACCACCTGCCCCATTACTCTGGGTGCCTTCAGAGTTATGCAGTTGTGGCACTCAGTCCTGGCACCAACAGTCAACTTATAAATATGCAAGTCACTAGGCAGTGAAAACCTCAGTTATTTTTTGTAGAGTGACCTTGGCACCTCTCACCCAGGCCTGAATTTCCTCCAGCATGTCTGCCAGTGTGACAATTTGCTGAGGTTCCCAGAATTGTGAATTACTGTGTTAACCCTCTTATTTCTCACTAAGAGTTTTGCTACTGCTGAACTGTGAGAGAAACTGCCTGATACCGTCTGCCTTGCTATTTTGACAAACACTCATATTTCAATTATACCGCTAATTTTGATTTATCATAAAAGTAAAAATATTATTGGACATGGGATTAAGTGAAACCAAGTATAAAGAATAAGGACCAAAATGGTTATAAACAAAAGTAAAAATGTACTTCCAAAACTAAAAATAAACAAAGACTGTAATCTGTTAAAACAGATTTCTCACCTGTATTCAGTTTCTAGAGATTTCAACTCCCTTGAAATCAACATTCTTTGATATCAAGAGATCTCTGGTCATTTGATCCCCTATATTATAGGTCCTAAAATAGCTTTCTGTTTGTTCTCATATTTTTCAAATTTTGTTGACCCTGTAATAAGAACAGACAGGCTTCCTGCTGTTGTTTATTCCTGTTGAGTTTCCATCCCCCTACAGCTTTGTATGTAAATGGGCTTCTATTGTTTTGATTCAGTAATGCCTAATTTATATTACAGATAGGCAGATGTCTTCCTCCCTGACTGAGAGAAAAGAGGTTAAAGCATGATCACTGAATATCCATAATTCCTCTCAAAGTGTTAATGCAGATATTTCACAGTCATATGAATATGAATGTCATGGGCTTTCAGAAAAGCTTGATACTCTTTGATTTATACAATTTTACTATATTATCAGTTGATTCATTTGCTTATCAGAAAATCAGAACCCATCTTTATAGCCCAGTAAACCTTTGAAATATATTCTTTGAAAAGTAATCCTAGTCCAAGTTTCTCTCTCCCGTGGGGAGTAGACATCCCACACCTTGCCCAAAGTTCATTGACCTTGGGACAAGAGGCAGGAAGGCTTCCTGAGTGTGCAGTTTCTGTCCCCATTGAGAGAGGAACATCAAGATGCTATTACAGAGTAATTAATATTAATGGAACTGCAGCATGGAAATTAAAGTTTGGCCAAGTTGTAAGCTGCTAAAAACAGTGCCTTTATAAAACAAAGGCAGGACTATGCAGCTCTTTAAAGACTAACAAGATGGTTTATTAGGTGATGAGCTTTCATGGGCCAGACCCACTTCCTCAGATCAAATTGTGGAAGAAAATTGGCATGACCATATATACCAAAGGGATACAAAGAAAAAGTGAACACACATAAAATAGACAAATCAGATTTTAGAACAGAGGAGGGATGAGGGGGCGAGGTTAATGTCTATGAGGTAATGATATTAGAGGTGATAATTGGGGAAGCTATCTTTGTAATGGGTGAGATAATTAGCATCTTTGTTAAGCCCCATTTGTAAAGTGTCAAATTTAAGCATGAATGACAGTTCAAAGGTTTCTCTTTGAAGTCTTTTGTTAAAGCCTCTTTGAAGCAGGATGCAGGTAGTAAGGTCATTGAGACTGCCCAGGCTGGTTGAAATGGCAAGAAACTGTTTTTTTTTGTGAGACTTTCTGATGTCTGTTTTGTGTGCATTGATTCTTTGGCGAAGTGTCTAGGAAGTTTGTCCAATATATATAGCAGACGGACACTGTTGGCACATGATGGCATAAATTATATTTCTGGATGAGCAGGAATATGTGTTCTTGATCTTGTAACATGGTCCAATAATGGTATCAGCAGAGTGAATATGTGGTTGGTAATAGTGTGGTATGTCCTGTGGTTGTTGGTAAGAATCATCCTGAGGTTAGGTGGTTGTCTATAGGAGACTATGGGTCTGTCTCCCAGAGTCTCATAAAGAAAAAACAGTTTCTTGCCATTTCAACCAGCCTTGGCATTGTCTCAATGACCTTACTACCTGCATCCTGCTTCAAAGAGGCTTTAACACAAGAGACTTCAAAGAGAAGCCTCTGAACTGTCATTCATGCTTAAATTTGACACTTTACAAATGGGGCTTAACAAAGATGCTAATTATCTCACCCATTACAAAGATAGCTTCCCCAATTATCACCTCTAATGTCATTACCTCGTAGACATTAACCTCCCCCCCTCAATCCCCCTCTGTTCTAAAATCTGATTTGTCTATTTTATGTGTTCACTTTTTTTTTGTATCCCTTTGGTATATATGGTCAAGCCAATTTTCTTCCACTATTTGATCTGAGGAAGTGGGTCTGGCCCTCAAAAGCTCATCACCTAATAAACCATCTTGTTAGTCTTTAAAGTGCTGCATAGTCCTGCCTTTTGTTTCAGCTAGACCAGACTAACACGGCTACATCTCTATTACTATTTATAAAATAATACAGTGACACTGAACAGCATATATCATTATTAGCTTCACTTACTATAAGAAGACTTTGTGTTCCTATAGTATCTTCCATCCAAAGAACTCTAATTAAATGGCATACCTTAATGAAATTAGCCTCATAATGCCCTATAAGGTAAAGGGAATTGCCTCATTTTATGATAAAGAAACTGAGGCACAGAAATTTTAAGTTATTTACTAAAGATAGACAAACTAGTGGCAGAATTAAAAGTAGAACACAGATACTCTGATGCCCAGTCTTGTTCTTTAGCCACTTCCCTGTCCTTTATCTATTGTACTTTGACATAATTTCAGTTCCAATTACTGAACTTCAGAGTAGTGCTTTTTGGCCTTCTAACCACAGAAATGTCGGGATGTAACACATTATTATTCTAGGTGAGACTTAAGTTAGGTGTGTGAAGACATGGCCAGTTGTCAGTGGGAATGTTTCACTGGAAGTTTTTATCTTAAGAACAAAGTTTACATAATTGGTATATGAGGAAATTTGTAGGAATGTGTTTCTCTAATACATTAATCTCATGTCTCCTGCCAGTTTTCCCATAGTCCTTTATATCTTCATTGTTCTCTCTAGATATAGGAGGATAAAAACAACCTTAACCCCAGAGATCTCTGGTGCTTTCTAGATTGGGTTTTTAAACTCTGGGTTGAGGTTTGTAATGGCAAGCCTCTAAACAGCCATGAGATGCTTTGTTTACCTGTGCTGCCTCGGGTATGGGTGATGGGAGCTCCCTTGGGCCGCCGATCGCCGTTCTCAGCCCGTGGGAGCTGTGGGAAGCGATGGCCCATATCTCTGGAGGCACAGGTAAACAAAGTGTCTTGCGGCTGACTAGTGGCTTGCCCTCACAGGTAGGGATTGAACAAGTAAGCAATTAACCAATAACAGGTCCAAGGGTTCTGTTCCAGACCAGCAAGGGGCCCACTGCAGACAGGGTCTTCTCTCATCGAGAGCAGTCCCAATCTGCGGTGGGCCTAGAGGCTGCTCTAGCATCTGGAGCAATCTCTATCTGCAGGGAGCCTGGGCCCCCTGAAGCAGGCAGAAGTTGCTTCAACCGGGGTTGGGAACCAGGAACCAGCAGCAGCCTCAGCCGTAGCGCAGGGCTGGGAGCTGGCAGCCATTCCCAGAGCAGGGCTGGTGGTGGGACCCCGGATCCCAAGTAGGTCAGTTAACCAGTTAAACGTTATGTCAACCTAACATTTAACCAGTTAATTGATTAACTAGGATTTTACATCCTTACTTACAAGTAACAACCTAGAGTTTGGAAACTCCTATTCTAGATCAATGGCCCTTAAAAATATTTATTTGAAAGTAAAACTAACAAATATATCACTATAACTTGCAGATTTTGAAAGCCATAAAACACTCGTGGAGGTTTAAAACAAATAGAATAAAAAAACCCTGTAAAATATGTATGTATATTCACACAATCTCAGTCTCTCACTGACAAAGTACCTCTGCCTATGGAATACGTTTGTTTGCTCCAGGCTATAGTGTATAAATTCTCACAGCAAAATTAGAAGTACCTTAACAAAGAGTGATAGAGATATTATTGATCTGAGGAAGTGGGTCTGGCCCACGAAAGCTCATCATCTAATAAACCATCTTGTTAGTCTTTAAAGTGCTACATAGTCCTGTATTTTGTTTCTTAACAAAGAGGTTTGCAATTGAAGTAAAGACCTAACCTTGATTACCATTCTTGCTGCATATTCAATTCTTAGTACTTTTGTCTGCTGACCCCATGTTATTTCCCAGGACTTGGCCTGATGCTACATTTGACAATCAATAATGATTTGTTCTTTAGTGAATATAGTATTGGTACTAGACTGAAGAACAAGGACAAAAGGAGTACCATGCAGGTAGCAGCACATCTCTTCACATACTTCTCATCTGCTAACATGCCACATGTGACTTCTAGGAGTTATGTTTAGTTGTAAAGGTAACATTTCTTCTACGTCTCAATTCAGTCCTTGGTGTCTAATCTGAGAAATTCTAACCAGGGTAGCAACTGGAAGCAAACTCATTTTACATAGGCCACTCAACAGGTATTCAGATTATATGTATGTGCTACCACTTTCTGTCTCATTATGGAAGCTTTAATTAATGTTCAGTTATGCATTTAAAGCAGGGATTTAGTATATTGGGAATAGAAGAAATCCGAACAATGGTATGGGCTCATTACTTGATGGAGTTTGCAGAGTTTTAATAACATTACAAAAAAGGCAGAAGTGTTCAATAAATATTTCTGATTGTCTTTGTATCACATGAGTGTGATCTGCTGTCAAGTGTGGGGTGTCAAGTAATGTTAAAAGGCCACAGTTTAGGAAAGTTGTTGAACTATTGGAGAGAGTGCAGGAAAGAGCAATAAATATTGAGAGAGAAAATGTCTTGTGAGAAGACACTGAAAAATCTCAATCTGTCTAATTTATCAGAAAGGAGATTGAGAGATGATTTGATTGTTATGTATAAATATCTTCCCAGAGAGAAATTACTACTAAGGGCTCTTTAGCAGAAAAAAAGGCAAAGCAAAAACCAGTAGCTGAAAATTGAGACCAAATTCAAATTAGAAATTAGGCACAACTGTTAAACAGCGAGGGTAATTCACCATTGGAACAACTAACAATCCATCTCCGTATTTCTAAGTCTAGACTAGTATCCATTCTGGAAGGTAGTTTAGTCAACTATAAGTAATTGGGCTAAACACTGGCATAGCTGAAAGCTCTGTGTTTCCCTTCTGGTTTTAAAATCTATGAAAAATTCAGTGTACCCTCTCCAAGTTTACATCACTTGCACTCTGAATAAATTTTCTTAGAATTAACACATAAAGCTGTTACTTTAGTATTAGTTAAAGTGGGTCCTTTACAGAATTCAGTACTCCGTGCAAAAACTTTATTTTTATCCTAAAGTATGTGAAAGGCAGAATAACAGACTTCAGATTTCCTACATAATTAAAATGCACTGAAGTCATGTACATGGGTTAGTTTGTTTAGAATTAGATAAAAATTATTTTTAAAGACACATTAATTTTTTTCCATTTTTTTTCTGTTCATGGTGCCACTTAAGGGAAGATTTAAGGTTGCTTGCCTTCGCTGTGCATTTCTTACCTTAATATGGTTGGATTTCTGCTAAATTTAACCTTAATTTGCTGGGTTTATAACAATGGGTTTTTGGATAACTACAATATCCCTGAAATATTGCTTACCCTAGATTATTAATAGGTACTGTCGGCCTTAACTCCACATTAACATAGTTGTTAAATGTGTATGTGTAACTGGAAAGAAAAATTAAAACTTTGTGTGAAGTTTTAAATGAGCACAGTGTAAGCAAGTAAAGTAGTATTCACAATCACACTCTGTACGATCTTAAATGGATTTAGTCTTTTCCAAGTTTAAAACCACTATTTTAAACTATTTTTAAAACTTTGCAGTAGATTTTTTTTCTTTTCAGACAGATCTTCCAAGTTAGAAAAATCTTGAGATCAGCAAGACTGTGGTATGGAGTGTTGGAAGCATTTAGCCACAAGTTGGTCTGGGAAATAATAGCAGTCTTGTTTGAAAATTTATGGGTACTGTAGTTGGTCACTGAATTTTCCAATGTTCATTGAAGGTGGTCTTTTCGTACAGTGTACGTTAAGGAAGACAGAGTTGTGTGCATGGGTGCTGTTGTGTCATACAGGCAGTCCCCGAGTTACGCGGATCCGACTTATGTCGGATCTGCAGTTACGAACGGGGTTTGCTGCCCATCTCCTTGGTCTGCTGGAGACCAGCAGACCAGGGAGATGGGAAGCAAAGCCTCTGAGGACGCCGGCAGCGGGACAGCCGCAGTGCGTCTGGGCTGTCCGCTGCCCGCGTGCTCCGCGGCTTTGCTCCATGTCTCCCCAGACCAGCGGACAGCCCAGACGCGCCGCCGTTGTCCCGCTGCCGGCGTGCTTCGCGGCTTTGCTCCCAGACCAGGGAGACGCAGAGCAAAGCCGCGGAGGACCCAGGCGGCGGGACCGCGGTGCGTCTCGGTCCCCCGTCCGCATCTCCCTGGTCTGCTGGGGGGGGGGGGGACGCAGCTAGTACGCCCCCCCCCCCAGCAGTCCAGGCTTTTCTCCGGACACCTGTGGTAGAGCAGCTGGGGCGCTGCCGGTTGGTCCCGCAGCGCCGCTCTGGGTGCTACTGGACCAACCCAGCAGCACCCCAGCTGCTCTGCCCCAGGCGTCCTGATTCAGCCGCTGCTGGTCAGTTTCAGCAGCGGCTGACTTGGGGACGCCTGGGGCAGAGCAGCTGGGGTGCTGGTGGATTGGTCTAGTAGCGCCGAGAAGCGGCGCTACTGGACCAACCCAGCAGCACCCCAGCTGCTCTGCCCCTGGTGTCCCCAAGTCAGCCGCTGCTGAAACTGACCAGAGCTGACTCCAGGAAGCCCGAGGCAGAGTTGCTCTGCCTCGGGCTTCCTGTAGTCAGCCGCTGGTCAGTTTCAGCAGCGGCTGAATCTGGACTCCAGTTCCAACTTACATACAGATTCAACTTAAGAACAAACCTACAGTCCCTATCTTGTATGTAACCCGGGGACTGCCTGTATATGTTTTCCCTGTAGAGAAACTGTTAAACGACCAGACCCCTTTTCTTTTGATATAACAATGGGTATAGCAGTGAGGGCTCAGATAGACAACAGAAGAGTTTCATGAAAGGACTTCTTCATAATTGAAATTTTAAGCAAGAATGTTAAGATTTTCTTTCTCCAGGAATTTTCTTTAATAATGGGGAGATAACCTTTTATTTGGATACTCTGGATAATACTAAGCTGTGCAGCTCCTAGCATTTCAGGGTATGTCGACACTACAGCGCTAATTCGAACTAACTTAATTCGAATTAGTTAATTCGAACTAAGCTAATTCGAATTAGCGCAGCTAGACTTAAAAACTAGTTCGAATTAGCGTTTTGCTAATTCGAACTAGCATGTCCACACAGAGTGGACCCTGAACTGAGGTTAAGGATGGCCGGAAGCAGTGCTGGCAGGGCATCAGATAAGGACTTAGAGTGTGGAGCTGCTGTCTCAGGCTAGCCGAGGGCTGTGCTTAAAGGGAGCAGACCCCCACCCCGGACAGACAGTTCTCAGGGTTCCCCACTTGCAAAGCAGTCCTGGCTTGGAGTGCCCTGAGTGCCCACACGCGGAACATCACAGCACTTGGCCATCACACCGGCTGCATTTGCCACAGGCTGCCATCTGTGGGGAGGGAGCAATCGGGGGGCTGCAGGAGAACTTCCACCCCGAGAAGCCCGCAGAGCCAGCCCAGTCCTCCCCATCGGGGGCGGGTACCCCATTCCTCCCTTACCTCCTTCCACTTACCCTTCCCTAGCCCCCCTTCCTGATGTACAAAATAAAGAAAACATGTGTACAAAAATATAATCTTTCTTTATTGAATGAAACTGGGGGAGACTGGGAAAAAGAGGTGGGAGAGGGGAAGAGATAGGCTGGGAGAGGGGAGGGCAACTAAAATGATCAGGGGTTTGGAACAGGTCCCATATGAAAAGAGGCTAAAGAGACTGGGACTTTTCAGCTTAGAGAAGAGGAGACGGAGGGGGGATATGATAGAGGTCTATAAAAGCAAGAGTGGTGTGGAGAGGGTGCATCAAGAAAAGTTCTCCATTAGTTCCCATAATAGAAGGACTAGAGGACACCAAAGGAAAGGAATGGGTAGCAGGCTTCAAACTAGTAACAGAAAGTTGTTCTTCACAAAGCAAAGAGTCAACCTGTGGAACTCCTTGCTGCAGGAGGCTGTGAAGGCTACAACTAGAACAGAGTTTAAAGAGAAGTTAGATCAAGTCATGGAGGTTGGGTCCATGGAGTGGTATTAGCCAGGGGGTAGAAATAGTGTCCCTGCCCAAAGTTTGTGGAAGGCTGGAGAGGGATGGCACGAGACAAATGGCTTGGTCACTGTCTTTGGTCCATCCCCTCCAGGGTACCTAGAGTTGGCTGCTGTCGGCAGAAAGGCTACTGGACTAGCGATGGACCTTTGGTCTGACCCAGTACGGCCATTGTAAGCTCAGGGCTCAGGGTCGGGGGTCTCAGTGGACCACCTTGATCTTCATGCAAACCTGCTCCTGGGTGGCTAGGCTGGCAGCTATCCTGCCCTAGATGGCCACTTTCCTGTGCCTAGTGCGGAGTTTGTGGACGACGTCCATGATGTCTGCACTAGACCAGGCGGGTGCCCGCCTCTTGCGGTCCTGGCCAGGCTCCCGAGAGCCGCCAGCCTGGTCCCGGGAAGAGGCGGAGGGCTGGGGCGCATCGGGTGGCTGGCTCATGGCATGCCAGGTGCAGGGTCTTTAAGGGCTCTGGGGGCCGGGAGGGGGGCAATAGAGTTTCCCTGGTGTTGGCCAGAGTGGCCACCAGGGAAAGCTGGGGAGGGCTAGCCTCTCACTAGTTCGAATTAAGGGGCTTAGTCCTCGTACAATGAGATTTACCTAGTTCGAACTAAGCGCTTGGCTAGTTCGAATTAAGTTCGAACTAGCGGAGCACTAGTGTAGCGCCTATCCAAGTTAATTCGAACTAACATCTGTTAGTTAGAATTAACTTTGTAGTGTAGACATACCCTCAGACTGTGCTTATAGGTTAATGCTATAGACTACATGCATTCCCCCCCCCCCCTCCCCCGGGCCAGTAAATATTTTAGCAGCCCAGCTCAGTCCTGGTTTGCGCTGGGTCCGTGACCTATCCCAACTGCACCTCTGCATTAAAAGTGTATGAGGAGCCAGGCAGGCAGGCAGCCTGGTTCAGTTCCGGCTTGTGCTGGCTCCGGGAGCTCAGCCCCTCCTCTGGACAGGGGCTGCTGCCACCCTGCGCTGCTGCCTCTGTATCAGCAGCAGCGCAGAACATCATGTAACCAGTCCGTGAGGGAAGCTGGTTTTTAAACTGACTTCCCTTGCAGACCAACTCCTGCCTGGCTCCCCATGCTGCTGCCTCTGATACAGAGGCAGCAGCGTGGAGTGGCAGGGCATTCCTCGGGATTGGGGCTGGAACGCACTGACTTCCGGTCCCACTCCCAGGGACTGTAGAATAGTCGACTAACCGATAAGAATTCATGAGGTTAATCGATTTTCAATTAACCTATTTTTAACATCCCTACTACATATAATATTTCCAGTACAGCATACAGCCCAAGAGAGGCATAGTCCTCTAATCCTGCTATTGTGTGGCATACTCTTACTACAGTACATTAAAATCAATTAACTGGCATGTTCTCAACACACATGGAAGAGATGTATGCAAGAAACAAAATTAATTATGTAATTTAACAAATGATATAATTTTAGCATAGACAGCAGCTGCATTTCTTGTGACTTTTAATGAGGGCAGACAGCAAATCCAACATCTGAAAGCACCAAGTAAATTTTAAAAAACCCAGAATGTATAATCTATTTTAGGATAAAGGCCAGTGGCAATATGCCACCGTCAAGAAGCAAATAAAGCAATTAGAGAGCTGGAAATAAATTAGTAGTATTAACATCAAAGCAAATGTGTGTATTTCTGGGTCCTTCTCTGCCTGTAATTTTTGTTTCCAGGAGGAGAGAGGGAAAATACTTCTTGATGCATATTAAAGATTATGAGGTTCAGTTTTAGCTGAATACAGCATAATATTTGTGGTTTTGGAAAGCAAATAAAGGTTTATTCTAAAATGTTTTCCGAAACCTATAACAGGGTTTCTTTTCTTTACTGGTCATTTGTGTTTAGTTACATATTCCCAATGACAGAATGGGGAATTATACATATTTTTTAAATCAACTCGAGTATTATCTTGCTAACCCTTATTGTAGGTTACTTTAGGGAACACTATACAGGTAGATATATTTAAAACTGAAAATGATTAACATGAACACAGCGAGGCACAGGCTATCCAATAAGTTTCTGGACTGCATTGGAGACAACTTTCTGTTTCAGAAGGTTGAAAAAGCTACCAGAGGAGAAGCTGTTCTGGATTTGGTTTTAACAAATAGGGAGGAACTAGTTGAGAACTTGAAAGTGGAAGACAGTATAGGGGACAGTGATCACGAAATAATAGAGTTCATGATCTTAAGGAAAGGTAGAAGGGAGACCAGCACAATTGAGGTAATGGATTTCAGGAAGGCAGATTTTGATAAGCTCAGAGAACTTGTAGGTAAGGTCCCATGGGAAGCAAGACTGAAGGGAAAAACAACTGAGGAGAGTTGGAAGTATTTCAAAGGGACGTTGTTAAGGGCCCAAAAGCAAACAATTCCGCTGTGTAGGAAAGATAGAAAATATGGCAAAAGACCAGCTTGGCTTAACAAGGAGATCTTGCACGATCTCAAAATAAAAAAGGAGTCATATAAAAAATGGAAACTAGGACAACTAACAAAGGATGAATATAGGCAAGCAACACGGGAATGCAGGGGCAAGATTAGAAAGGCAAAGGCACAAAATGAGATCAAACTAGCTACAGGCATAAAGGGAAACAAGAAGACTTTTTATAAATACATTAAAAGCAAGAGGAAGACCAAGGACAGGGTAGGCCCACTGCTTAGTGAGGAGGGAGAAGCAGTAACAGGAAACTTGGAAATGGCGGAGATGCTCAATGACTTCTTTGTTTCGGTCTTCACCGAGAAGTCTGGAGGTGTGCCTAACGTAGTGAATACAAGCAGAGAGAGGGTAGGTTTAGAAGATAGGATACACAAAGAACAAGTTAAAAGTCACTTAGGAAAGTTAGATGTCAGCAAGTCACCAGGTCCTGATGAAATGCATCCCAGGATACTCAAGGAGCTGATAGAGGAGGTATCTGAGCCTTTAGCTATGATCTTTGAAAAATCATGGCAGACAGGGGAGATTCCAGAAGACTGGAAAAGGGCAAATATTGTGCCCATCTATAAAAAGGGGAATAAGAACAACCCAGGAAACTATAGACCGGTCAGTTTAACGTCTGTCCCAGGGAAGATAATGGAGCAGGTAATTAAGGAAATCCTATGCAAACACTTGGAAGGTAATAAAGTGATAGGGAATAGCCAGCATGGGTTTATGAAGAACAAGTCATGCCAAACTAATCTGATAGCTTTCTTTGATAAGATAACGAGCCTTGTGGATAAGGGAGAAGCGGTGGATGTCATATACCTAGACTTTAGTAAGGCATTTGATACGGTCTCGCATGATATTCTTATTGATAAACTAGGCAAATATAACTTAGATAGGGCCACGATAAGGTGGGTGCATAATTGGCTGGATAACCGTAGTCAGAGAGTTGTTGTTAACGGTTCTAAATCCTGCTGGAAAGGGATAACAAGTGGAGTTCCTCAAGGGTCTGTTTTGGGACCCGTACTGTTCAATATCTTCATCAATGATGTAGATATTGGGATAGAGAGTACGCTTATTAAGTTTGCGGATGATACCAAACTGGGTGGGGTTGCAACTTCTTTGGAGGATAGGGACATAATTCAAAATGACCTTAGCAAGTTAGAGAAATGGTCAGAGGTAAACAGGATGAGGTTTAATAAAGAGAAATGCAAAGTGCTCCACTTAGGAAGGAACAATCAGTTCCATACATACAAGATGGGAAGCGACTGTCTAGGAAGGAGCATGGCAGAAAGAGATCTAGGGGTCATAGTGGACCACAAGTTGAATATGAGTCAACAGTGTGATGCTGTTGCCAAAAAAGCAAATATGATTCTAGGTTGTATCAACAGGTGTGTTGTAAGCAAAACTCGTGAAGTCATTCTGCCGCTCTACTCTGCACTAGTTAGGCCTCAGCTGGAGTACTGTGTCCAGTTCTGGGCGCCACATTTCAAGAAAGATGTGGAGAAATTGGAAAGGGTACAGAGAAGAGCGACAAGAATGATTAAAGGTCTAGAGAACATGACCTATGAAGCCAGGCTTCATGAACTGGGCTTGTTTAGTTTGGAAAAAAGAAGATTAAGGGGGGACATGATAGCGGTTTTCAAATATCTAAAAGGGTGTCACAAGGAGGAAGGAGAAAATTTGTTCCTCTTGGTTTCTGAGGACAGGACAAGGAGTAATGGGCTTAAAGTGCAGCAGGGGAGGTTTAGATTGGACATTAGAAAAAAATTCCTAACTGTCAGGGTGGTCAAATATTGGAATAAATTGCCAAGGGAGGTGGTGGAATCTCCCTCTCTGGAGATATTTAAGAACAGGTTAGATAAACATCTGTCAGGGATGGTGTAGGTGGAGCTTGGTCCTGCCTTGAGGGCGGGGGGCTGGACTCGATGACCTCTTGAGGTCCCTTCCAGTCCTATTATTCTATGATTCTATGAAGTATATCTAAATTCATCCTGAAACTAATTTTTTTGTGTAATACCTACCTTATACAGACTTGCTAAGCTTCAATTTTTAAAAAATCTTGAGGCAAGCCTCAAAACAGTCATGCAATTTGATGAAAAAATATACGATTTTTTTAAAAATAATAAATCGGAGTTCATTTTGGGGGGGGTGTTTTTTTGGGGGGGTTGCATTTTTAGGTTATATTCACACTTTTAAAGCTTTTCCACACCGTTATGAGGACTAAAAGAAAGGAATAAAAGACCTACAATAAAAATCTCCATGTTGTTTGATTTCATGTTAGTATCAGGTTTATATTACATATTGTGACAGACCTAAGCCTCTGGTGGAAGGCAGGTATACAGGGCACTGGAGAAGTGGTTTTCTCTTTCCAGAGTAAACTACTAGAGCCTGCTGCAATAAAATGAAAGCAGGAAAACACCAGGGGCTAGTTAACTAGACTGCTCCCTCAGGTAAGTCACTCAAACTGCCATCCAATAACAGCTAGGTGAGTTGCTTTAGGTCTCCCCTAGGTAAGGAGGTGGGGAGGACAAAGAGTGATGGACCTAAAGGAAAAAAGGGAGGAACAAGACAAAGCTATGTGTGAGCTGACAGCTGGTTAACAAGTATCAGAGGGAGACATTTTGGAGTGGTTTGGCCCAGGGAAAAAGCTGCCAAATCAGAAGGAAAAACAACCTTGACTACTGGTGCTATTTTAGGGACCTTGGGCTGGAACCCAGAGTAGTGGGTGGGCACTGGTTCCTCCCGAACCTTCCCCCTGCCCACCCAGAGCCTGTCCCAAGAAGGGAGACCAGAACTATCTTCATCCCCAAACCATGGACTAGCATGTGATGAGTATGGCTTACTAAGCTGTGGACCCTGCCTCATGTAAAGAGTAAGTGGTTGCGTATAGGACCGCAGTGAGTCTCTGAAGCTAATATTATCCGCCAGTAGCGCAAGACCCAAGGGGCACAGCCAGAACTTTGTCACAATATAGAAATTATATACAGAAACCAATAATATAAGAAAGTTAAAGTTGCAAAATCAAGCTTCTAAAAGTTAGCAGATGCCAGAATTAAGATGGCCTGTGCAACCTTTTTTACTCTCCTTGTGTGTATGCATTATGAGACAGTCTTTACTTACATGATTGCATACTATATTTCCACAGGATCCCGGACTCATTCAGAGCACAGAATAGATTGTGCTGTGGGAAGAGAAAAATGAATCAGGGTTCTATAGTGAATGATGCTGTTGTCTATATGATTTGTTCCTTATTTGTTGCAGATGTTGAAAGGGTAAAGGGGACTGTAGGAAGAAAAAGGATGTTTCAAGGTTAAAGCAGTTGAAATTACACCCTGGAGAATTTAGTTTTATCCCTGCCTCTGATATACATTCCCTATGCCCTGTTGGAAAAGTAAAAATTTGTGTGTTCGTAACTGCCACCAGTCTGATTTGAACCTGGGGACCTCTGGAACTTAGTATAGGAGCCTCTACCCTTTGAGCTAAAAACCAGTTAGCGCTCAGCCTGTGTGGTAGAGGTCTCTTGCTCTTATCTGTTGCTGTGGTCTAGGTGCCACTGCGTGGCACAGTGAACCACAAAAAGTGTGTGGGTTACATGTTCTTCCTTTTCTAAGTGCTCAAGGTGAGCAACCAGGGATCAGGACTGCAGCAGTGCTGAGAACTCATAACTGCAACTTAAATGCCTACCGAATGGATGGAGAATTTGATGGGGCCAGTGGTGATAGGGAGTGCCCTAGTAGAAAAGGGAAGAATGTAAGCTGAGGGACGCAACAGTGGCTCCTTACATCCAAAGTCTTTAATCGCTCATTATCCTGCTGGGCCAGCAGAGGAGCTGACTGGTCCTTCATTCTCCCTTTTCATTAATTTAAACAGTAACATGAGCTGGATGGAGTTTTCTTTTTCTCCTCCCCCCTCCTCCCTTTTTTTTCTTTAATTCATTTCAGCAGCTTGTTTTGAGGTCAGGAAGGAATTTATTGTTCCTATAGGGACCAAATGGGTGTGGACCTGGTGGGTTTTTCACTAGACTCATAGAATCCTAGAGATTGTTACAATAAATAGGAATAGGATTTAGTAATTAGTTGTAGTACTTGGTAGGAATTTTAGTTCACCGCAACTTGTAGATAGTTCCCAGTGTGCATAAAAGGATCAGGGATAAGGGAACCCATTTAAATTGCCTTGTGTCAGAGTGAAAGTAGTCTGGACATGTTTTTTCCGGAAAAAAATCTTTAAAAATTAAGTTTATGCAATTTTTTTGAAAAAGGGTCCCCCCCCCCCCCAAAAAAACCGTGTCCAGACTACTTTCTTTCAAAAGAGGATCTTTTGAAAGTGAGATTAGAAGAAGATATGCAAATTCCTGTGGAATTTGCATATCCTCTTTCAAAAAAAACCCATAGTTTAGACTTGCCCTAGGTGCACATTAAAAAGAAAGAAATAGATTGCCTTTGTTGGAAGAAAGCTGATTAGATATTGCAGTATTGAATACAAGAGAACATGAGAACAGCTGTACTGGGTCAGACCAAAGGTCCATCTAGCCCAGTAGCCTGTCTGCCGACAGTGGCCAGCACCAGGTGCCCCAGAGAGGGTGGACCGAAGACTATGATCAAGCTTTTTGTCTCCTGCCATCCTTCTCCAGCCTCTGACAAACAGAGGCCAGGGACACCCTTTCTATCCTCTGGCCAATAGCCTTTTATGAACCTAACCTCCATGAAATTATCTAGCTTCTCTTTAAACTCTGTTATAGTCCTACCCTTCACAGCCTCATCTGGCAAGGAGTTCCACAGGCAGACTACACGCTGTGTGAAGAAGAACTTTCTTTTATTAGTTTTAAACCTGCTACCCATTAATTTCATTTGGTGTCCTCTAGTTCTTCTATTATGGGAACTAATAAATAACTTCTTTTTTCGCCCTCTCCACACCACTCATAATTTTATATACCTCTATCATATCTCCCCTCAGTCTCCTCTTTTCTAAACTGAAAAGTCCCAGTCGCTTTAACCTCTCTTCACATAGGACCCGTTCCAAACCCCTAATCATTTTAGTTGTCCTTTTCTGAACCCTTTCCAAGGCCAAAATGTCTTTTTTGAGGTGAGGAGACCACATCTTACACAGTATCCAAGATGTGGGCATACCATAGTTTTATACGGGGCAGTAAGATATTCTGTGTCTTATTTTCTATCCCTTTCTTAATAATTCCTAGCATCCTATTTGCCTTTTTGACCGCCGCTGCACACTGTGTGGAAGTTTTCAGAGAACTATCCACGATAACTCCAAGATCTCTTTCCTGATTTGTTATAGCCAAATTAGCCCCCATCATGCTGTACCTATAGTTGGGGTTATTTTTCCCGATGTGCATTACTTTACACTTATCCACATTAAATTTCATTTGCCATTCCACGAGGAGTAACAGTAGTTCGAACTAGGAAGCCTAGTTCAAACTACCTAGTTCGTGCCCCGTGTAGCCGCGCTGCACGGGGTTCGAACCAGCGGGGTTTTAAAAATGGCGGCGCCCTGCTTATGCAAATGAAGCCCGGGAAATTCAAATCCCGGGCTTCATTTGCAAGTGCGGTATGTCTACATTACCCCGCTAGTTCGAACTAGCGGGGTAGTTTAGACATACCCTAATAGATTAGTGAGACATGATTTCTCTTTACAGAAACCATGTTGACATTTGTCCAACAAAAGAGCTCTGGAAAATCATAATTAACAGGTCCACAGAGTTCTGATCTTGAGACTAATTTGAAGGCACTATTTTGAAGAAACAGGTGAGTAGTCAAGAGAGTAGTATCTGCTACAAGGAGTGCCTGGAAAGTAGATCATTGGTTGGCACAGGTGCAGCTCCTATTGGTGTATTGACTATAACAACAGAAGAGGATCAGACTAATGCTGTTGGCGAAGACGTAAGTTAGGTCTGGGGAGAAATAAAATATACTGAAGGGAAGAGCTGTAGAGCTGGATCTATGGGATAGTAAGTATTTGAATTATTGTAGGAAGGTTTGAGCCCTTTGATCTCCGAGCTGTTTAGTGTATTGGTATGAAGGGTTAAGTATAGTAGGTAAACAATCGTAACCCTGAACTTGAAGTGAGATCACTTCAAGATTCCTAATGGCAGATTCAAAAATTATGGACTTTAAACCCCACTTATTCTGTTAATGGGCAGAGTAGATGTCTCTTCAACAGCTTGTCTTTCTGCTTTAAAATTGTGGAAGATGTAAGGCTGGCTGAAACATCACCTTCTGGAGCATCTTCAGGTCTGAGGAAACAAGTTCCAGAGAACTTGTCAAGTGAACAAATCATCAGTATTGAGTATGTTATCAAGTAAGCATATGATGCCTAATGCTTATGGGGAGAATATGGCACCAAAGTCAACCTTAACATCAGCATCAGAGCTTACACCAACACAAACCTAGCCACTGAAATGGTCCACTCCAAATGCTGAGGCAAAAGGTTAAGAAGGAGTTCAGTGCTCTCTCATTAGGACAGCCACCAGACAGAAATAATAGAATTGAAAGGAATCACCAGAGGTCATCAAGTCCAGTCCCCTGCACTCATGACAGGACAAAGCACAATCTAGCCCAACCCTGACAAATCTTTATCTAACCTGCTCTTAAAGACCTCCAATGACGGAGATTCCACAACCTCCCTAGGCAATTTATTCCAGTGCTTAACAACCTTTGCTGCAATTTTATCATTTTTGCTGCTTTTCTCTAGACCCTCTCCAATTGCTTCACATCTTTCTTGAAATGTGGTGCCCAAAACTGGACACACTCCGATCAGCACAGAGTAGAGTGGAAGAATTACTTCTCTTATCTTGCTCACAATACTCTTGTTAATGCATTCCAGAATCACGTTTGCTTTTTTACAACAGTGTCACATTGTTGACTCATATTTACCCACTGGTCCACTATGATCCCTACATCCCTTTGTGCCGTACTCCTTCCTAGACAGTCACTTCCCATTCTGTTTGTGTGAAACTGATTTTTCCTTCCTAAGTGGAGTACTTTGCATTTGTCCTTATTAAATTTCATCCTATTTACTTCAGACCATTTCTCCAGATTGTCCTGGTCATTTTGAATTATGACCTTACCCTCCAAAGCACTTGGAACCCCTCCTAGCTTGGTATCATCCACAGACTTTATAAGCATACACTCTGTTTCGTTATCTAAACTGTTGATGAAATTATTGAACAGAAGTGGTCCCAAAATTGACCCTTGCAGAATCCCATTTGTTATGCCTTTCATGATTGTGAACCATTAATAATACTCTGAGAACCATATCAAATGCATTACTAAAGTCTAGGTATACCACATCCACTGCTTCCCCCTTAGCCACAAGACTTGTTATCTTATCAAGGTTGGTTTGACATGATTTGTTCTTTACAAATCAATGTGGGCTGTAACATAGAACAAAAAAGGTAATGTTGAGACCACATCCCAAAGTCAAGTCAACCTCAGAGATCGACTTTCACCTTAACCTTGCCAATCTTCTTCCTGAAGCCACACTTGACACATAGAGAGAAGAAACTATCTACCCTTATCCAGAGCTTTGCTGTATTAAAGGACCAAGCCTCTTCAGTGGTCTCCTCACCTCTTTGTAGCTACTTTTGGCTTATCCAAAGGCCACCCCATTCTCCCAAGTGCATTTCAATACATAGTACATTTCAATGTGACATCAACTGGCTGGTGAACCTGTCCTTTGAATAGTAAGGCACATTGTTTCAGAGTACAGGCCGCATCTGTTGTCTGCTTTAGAAACATTCCAGTCTCAGATCTGCAAGGTTGCAATGTGGAGTAATCCACTGACCTTTGTGAAAACATTTTGCCCATGACATGACTTAGCCGAAGGTGGCAAGTTCAAGTGAACAGTATTCAGTCTTTGTGCAACAGATTCAGCTGATACTCCTCATTCCCACAATCCAGGGATGACTCAGATTGTCAGTCACCTACAGGAATCCATATTGAAATGCATGATTAAGAAGAACAAATGATTACTTCCCCTATGGAAGTAACACATTCACCATCCTTATGTTTTATAATACTCAGCTATTATTATAAATTCTGTGTGGGCTTAGAATTTAAAGAAGTGAGGGAGTGTTGCATCTGCTCCCACTCTTTCTGCCCTTGCTAGGGAGCATACAAGGATGTATGCATAAATATGCTACTCAAAAACTTTCTGGTCTTGCTCATGAGGTGTATAAATATATACAGAAGGAGTCAAACTAACTAGAACATCTTGAACAACCACAGTTACTATAAGGTAAATGGCTGTTCTTCAGAGTGGCCGTGTTAGTCTGTAACTGAAAAAACTTGAAAAACAACAAATAGTTCTCCAGCACCTTAGGGTACGTCTAAACTACATGGCTCCATGTAGATTAGTGTACTCGAAAAAGGGAAATGAAGCGTCGATATAAATAATTGCTGCTTCATTTACATCAAAATGGCTGTCATGCTGTGCCGATCAGCTGATTGGTGGCACAGCACGGTAGTCTGGACGCTCCACGGTTGACAAGAGAAGCCCTTGTCGACTGCCCTGGTAAACCTCATTCCATGAGGCATAACGGGGCAGTCGACAAGGGCTTCCCTTGTCAACCGCAGAGTGTCCAGACTACCGCGCAGTGCCGCCAAACAGCTGATCGGCACAGCACGGCAGCCATTTTGATGTAAATGAAGTGGCGATTATTTAAATCGCCACTTCATTTCCCTATGTCTAGAAACCTGCTCTACATGGCTCCGTCGACAGAGCCATGTAGTCTAGACATATCCTTAGAGACTAACAAAAAATGTAGATGCCATATACATTTTTGTTAGTCTCTAACGTGCCGCAGAACTCTTTGTTGTGTTTTATGCTGAGGATTGTTCTCCATCTGAATAGAAACAATAGTTTTTGTATAAATAGAACTCTTGGTTTTTTCATGGTTTCACACCTTTATGGATAATGTCCAGAAATTAGAGTAGATAGAAATAATTAATAGAGTCCCCATTTAGGAGTTAACTAATTAGACAAGTTCCCCCATCCAGTAGCTTGAGTGTGCATCTTGACCACCACTGCAACTTAGATACGAATTATGACCCTTGTGAGAAGCAGCCTTATCTACTGATTCAAAAGAGATTCTCACCTTGGCTAAGATGGTAGGAGGTGTGCTGAACTCAACAGAAAACTGCTATTTGTAGAACTTGAAATGTGTAGACAATTAGTTTACTGGAAAAAGCAAATCATTAATGGTGTAGAGTCAGAAGTCAGAATTTATATGATATAAATTAACAATGGTGGACTTGTGTGGCCTTTCCTGTACTTTGAAAGTTAACCTGAACTGAAACATCATAATGAATCTAAATACATCAAAATACCATTTGTTGCTTTATTGCCAATTTGCAATATTACAAGGATAATTTGATAATATATTAAAAACCCTACTTTCATTTATATACAACACATGCTACGTCAGACATCATCAGTTTTTAATGCACATAATACATTTGTGAAGAAACGATGAGGTAACAAGGGAAGAGAGCACACACACGTGTGTATGTGTATATGCATATACACACACACACACACACACACACACACATATAGTATATTTATACTATAAAATATGCACACTGTGTAAAAAAGAAATCTCACAGGCTTATTGTAAAGCATGCTAAATTGCCAAGAGCTATTTTTGGTTTTTTTCACACATTCTTTCACTAAACGTAATGGTTTTCATTGTAGTTTCTAATTTGCAATAATTATCTATTCTATCTACCAACCACAGCAGAATTCTAAAATTCTCCAAGTTTCCACAATTGATTTTATTTATAAATGAGTATAAGTGAATATACTCATTATAGATTATGAAATATTGCAAATATAATTGTTCTTGGTTACAAATATTTTCTACCAAGAATCCTTATCTTGTGGCTACAGACATTAAATAGAATATAGATCGGGATCCATCATTTGCCTGCAAAGTTGGATAGTCCCTTTAATTTGTAGCAATTTAATTATTACAGTGTCTGCACATCAGATAATGATGTAGCTCAGGTATAAAATATTAACTATTTAGACTTTTTTTTTATGTGGCAATTAACATTATTTATGTTGGCTATGTAATATGCAATAGCCATTATAAATTTGGATTTCTTCATAAATACATGTGGGCATTTCAATTTAAGAACATTCATTTTCCTTCCTTACACATATTTTTGATTATCAGAGGTCAGCTTTCAGAATGATGGCATGTACATCAAGAGAAGAATGAAAGTAACAGACTAAATTAATTATATTGTAATTATTTGGGTGTCTGCCCACCAACTGAAATGATTTAATTATTACTTTATCTATGACAATTAAGAAAAATTATTTTAGGAATAATCCCACTAATACTATACGGTACATATACCAGCTACATAGTTTCAAAGGATGTTATTTCCTGTGTCAAATTATGCCTAATAATAACAATAAAACACTTTCTGTACAGATTGTACTGTAATTGATAATATTTTTACATAATATAACATACAAAATATGTAGATACTGTGGCAGTATTTTTAGCATCTAGACTTAATTTATAGGGAATAAAACTCAGAAGTGTTATCTACAGTCCATCTCAATGCCCGGTTCTAAAAACAGGACCCTTAATTATTTTTGTTACAAAGAAAGATGTTCTGAGTTTATTATATCACCTAAATTGTATGTTTTTTGCTGGCATGAATGTTGAAAATACAATATACAAGTCCTCAGATTTTAGCAATAAAAGTACAGTATCTTACATTCGTTGCTGCTATGAAGATGTATTCCAGATAGCACATGCAGCTACTCCTGCCATTTTATTGTTCTTTTTTAAACGGTAAATTAAAAGTAACAGTTCTTTCAGTGGAACGTGTTGGGATTAGGTCTGATCATCATAACAACTTTCTTTAGTGAATATGAGCCCCCACGGAATTCAGCCCAATAAACACCATCCTGATATCGACTACGATAATGTCCTCCCCGATACCAGACTCCATTGAGGTTTGAGTGAGCACAGGCATTGTACCACCATCCTCCTTTCTGGTAATGAGCACAGTTACCTATAATGAGAAGAGGCCTGTTATTGAGTATATAAAACTTGCAGTTGGTAAGCTAACAAAATGTATATATAAAACAGTTTTAATATCTATTTTTTTAAATCCATCAATCCAATGCAAGCGGCAAGGCACACAAAATTTTCCTTTTACAGGCCTCAATCCTGGAATCAAAACCATGGAAGTGGACTCTACTGTGGCGGTCCATATTAGTGCAAAATTCACCCACAAGGATCTAATTTCAGGATCCAGGCTTTAATTTTTAAAATAACTTCAGCTATTTACATTTAAAAGCTTGTTTTGCCATTTGTCAATGAAAATTATTAGCTTACCAGATCAATTTGTGTATCCTCATCAGGGTTTGTTTTTTGCTTTTATAAATGTTTTAATTATACGCGTCAATGTAATTTTCTATCCTGTCATTATGCAATTTGCCATTTTCCATAGTTATTTTTTTGTTGGTAAACATTTCATACCTGTGTATACATCATGATCTCTATCCAGTGTGGTGAACTGCTTCCCATTATGCCAAGTGAAAGAATCCCCAGCATTGCCATTGTAACGACCCAATCTCAACTTGTAATATTCACTCTCTGGCTCCAGTCTGAAGCTGGCATATTCAGCAAATACTTTTCGACCTGACCAGTCTTCCATTGTTACAAGCAGTTTGTAGTTGCCTTGATTTGTTAGCCAATAAATATTTTCTAAACCCAGCCAATACTCTCCATCTATGTTCCCAAATCCTTGCTGTGAAAAAAGTGACAAATGGATTAGTGTTGCACATACATCTTGCTTTTAAATGTCAATGCATCCTTAACCAAGATATCTTGATAATGAAAACATGGGAATGTTTCGGAATTCCAGCGCAACTTCATCTTGACCCTTAGAATGTGTCAGCACTTCAAACCACTACACAGTTTTCCAACAGAAAATACAAGAGATCATATAGAGGGCACTCATGGATTAATCTAAATATGGGATGTTTCTAATCCATCAGTTAACAGTTGATTTATAACCTAAAGCATAAATATATACTACTTATAAGAAATAGATGTATCCTATCTCCTGTAACTGGTCTCTTTATTCACGTCTAATTTTTTTCTATCCTACTGATGTCCCCTGAGATAGAAAAAAATTTCATTTGTTCTAACCTTATAAGTATCCCAGTTCCTGAAAAAGTTGACTGATCCATCCAATCGTCTCTGAATGACTGTCCAGCCACCAGGATCGTGTCGTTGGTCACACCAGACCTGCATAAGTCGATTTGTGTTTTCAGGTTTCACAAGGTAGATAGAACTGGTGTCGTGGCCATCTTCTAATGCCTGTAGACAGTCTCTCCATGGCCCTGTTTTAAAGTAGAAATATTATTCATTCAGAAAATAATTATGCTTCTCTTCTTTGTCTTCAGGAAATATTTGAATATGGAACATTTTTCTTTCTTGTATTTCTTCCTTGATTAGGGGTTTGGGCTGGCTGCCATATGAAGAGAGATTAAAAAGACAAGGACTTTATAGCTTAGAAAAGAGGATACTGAAGGAGGATATGACAGAGGTCTATAAAATCATGACTGATGTGTAAATAAGGAAAAGTTATTTACTCTTAGGGTCACCCAATTAAATTAATAGGTAGCAGTTTTAAAACAAATCAAAAGGAAGTATTTCTTCACACAATGTACAGTTAACCTGTGAAGACCAAGACTTTAGCAGGGTTCAGAAAAGCACTAGATAAATTCATGGATCATATTAGCCAAGAAGGGAAAGAACAGTGTATGGGTATCAGAGAAGTGATCACTATTATTACCTATTCTGTTCATTCCCTCTGGGGGCACCTGGCATTGACCACTAGGACACTGGGCTAGATGGACTTTGGTCTTACTGAGTAGGCTGTTCTTGTGTTTTTATGTTAGACATGATTGTACCAAGCATTATGCATAACCATTTTCCTAAAAACATATATTTTCATCTTCACATATAGAGAGGATAATGTTGAGTTGTGAGTTTGCTCAGGCCTGGGCTCATTCAGTTTCACAAGCTTTTTGAGTCCTTTTACTTCATTTATTCCTTAGCAAACTATATTATGTGTGTTATTTATACAATATATTAATTTATTGATCTTGGCTTCCTGCATGTTTTCATGATGCAATATATAAAATATCATAGTGGTATTAGTGTAACCCCGTAATATAAACAAGTCTGCAGATTATGCAGTCTACCTTTCATAACCATGTTTTTTAGTCTTACTCAGCATAAAGAGTGCTTCGAATTGCATCAGACTAAATAGCAGTGGATGTGCAATTGAAAAGGAAGAAAATACTTGCATGCATGTTGGTGACGTGGATTTAATAATATGGGGAAGGGATGCATAGTATACGTTTAAAATAGGCTTTGTTCTACTACGTGGCAAAAAGAATCCACAGTATTGAAGTCAAGCAAGAGAGAGGTTTTCACTGCAAATGCAGATGTGGTTATATTTAAGAGGATAGTTCAGGGGAGACATGGGATTTGTGTGTTCCTTTCTTAAGCACCCAGGAGGCATACCTGGGTGGTCGACAAATACCTTTGATGTCGACACCCACGCGTCCAGACTATCGCGCTGAGCCGACAAACAGCTGATCAGCTGTTTGTCGGCTCAGCGCGGCAGCCATGTAAATTTAAATGAAGTGGCGATTATTTAAATCGCCGCTTCATTTTCCTATGTCTGGTAGCCTAATCTACATGCCTCTGGCGACAAAGGCATGTTGTCTAGACGTACCCTAAGATTTAACAGGTCAGAAGTTTAGGAGTTTGCTACTTAAAGGTGTGTAAGCTAGTAGGCAAACTCATTGACCAGGTAAGGTAGAATACACTTTCCAACAACCATGCAGTCCATGACCCTTTCTTCAAAGTAGAGTTTATTTTCAAACAAAAGCAAGTTAACTTATAATATTTTGTACCATCCAGCCAGCTGGGAAGAGAGAGAATACACCTCATAGCTGAAAAGTGCTTAATTTTTGCTAAGACTGAGCCCCAATACCTGTAGGCAGTTCATAGCCTCGGCATCTCTGGGCTTGCTTCATCAGGTATGAAAGTTAAAAAATTGCTGAGCCCTGGCGTCTCTTTCATTACAAGTTAAGCTCTGGCCTAGAAGGATTACTAATGGGGAGACACACCCCCAGGACTTCCCCAACTCAGGGTTCCTCTGGTCCCCTGTGCCAGCCTTAGTGGAAAGAAACCATAAACCTGGTTTCGTATAGGTTAGATGCTTGCTCTAGCCATGTGCCTGCAACTATAGCTCCCTATTTTAAATGGCCACACAGTTACAACAGGCACACAGTTACAATGCATGCACCTAAAAGCCTGATGCCCTTTGTACAGGCTATTACTTTCAGAATCATCTAAATGACATAAGAGCGCAACTCCATGTACTCTGTTACCTAGATACTTTTGAAAGTTGCCCCTATAGGTTTTTTAGAAAACAAAATAAGAAAAAACAGCAGTTAAATACAGGAAAAATCTTATTTCTACTTTAAAAATTAACTTTTAAAGAAAAAATCTATATAGTAAAAATGTTTGAGAAAAAGCTCAGGTTAACGAATGTCTGGAAATATATAACAGGATATAAATAAATTAAACAAAATATAGATTAAAATATTCTGTCATTCCTTTAAAATGCTATCAGATTTCCTAATGGGGCAGCATCTGAATGCCTAGAAAGGAAAAATTCTTATTGGTAAAAAGTGCCTGTGCCTAGTGGAATTTTGGATTTTATTGTTTGTTTTGCAAAAATTCAGTGTAAGCTAACTATGCCCATCTGAACATCAAGGTGTGTTGCAAAAACAAAATCAAAATGTTCATGAATCCAGAATCAATTTATCTAGATACCGTATTTTGAATTTTAATGTTTAAGTGCCTGTTTAACATGATGGTGAAGATATTAGTAATAGCTGTATGGGCAGTTTTGTTCAGTTGCTGTGGTTATAAGTGAGCTGATAGAAGGAAATGATAAAACTGTTATCAGTAAGTGGCTGGTCTGATGGATTTTAAGGCAACTGAGGAACCATTATAGTATAAGAATATTTGATCGATGTTTGTAAAGAAGCCAGATCAGAGCTATATAATATACCTTTTTTTCTGTTAGAAACAAAACAATCAAGTAGACTTTAGCTTCTGTTTTAGATGCATATTTCCCAGCTGCCCACCAAAAATAACATTGGCATGGAGACCGTAGACTCAGCAATATAATATACCATCATAGACATTAGCATTATCACACTGATATGTAGACAAGCACTCACAAAAAAGTTCAAAAGTGTAGCATGATGTACACAGAGGACAGAGAAAGATACCCCATTTGCTGGAGAGCAATACATTGGTTTCATGTATGGAAGCTATATATTTTAAGCATTTAGCCTCTCTAAAAAGTTTCTATTTCAAATAATATGTTCTCAGTGCGAAGATACTTCATAAATGGGTCCAGTATAAGAACCTAGATTGAAATTTTACAGCACCCTCTTCTGAAAACTTTAGACAGACTGCTGTAGTGGCGCTGCTACGGTGCTCATATATTTGCCAAGAAATGCAGACGTTAAATTAATAAGACTTATAAGTCTGTGATGCCGTCAGAGTCCAGACTGAGAGAGAAAAGAGGATTTAGTAAAGCATTCCTTGAAATGATACTAAAGTATATGTTGCTGTTACAATTACACATAGGCTACGTCTAGACTGGCCACAAATGCTGGAAAAGGGATGCAAATCAGGTAAGTCAGCATAGGGAAATCCGCGGGGGATTTAAATATCCCCTGCGGATTTAAATAAACATGTCCGCCGCTTTTTTTCCGGCTTGGGGAAAAGCCGGAAAAAAGGCGTCTAGACTGGCGCGATCCTCCGGAATAAAGCCCTTTTCCGGAGGATCTCTTATTCCTACTTTCAAGGGCTTTATTCCGGAGGATCGCGCCAGTCTAGACGCTTTTTTTCCGGCTTTTCCCCAAGCCAGAAAAAAAGCGGCGGACATGTTTATTGAAATCCGCGGGGGATATTTAAATCCCCTGCGGATTTCCCTATGCTGACTTACCTGATTTGCATCCCTTTTCTGGAATTTGTGGCCAGTCTAGACGTAGCCATAGCTTTAAGTTTATACTGAATAAATATTTCTTTTATAAAGACTCTTGCCATTGTTTTCCATGCATGTAAATAAGATTATAATGAATCAGTTTAGTTCACATTGTATCCCTTGTATTAACTCACTGTTGAGTAGACTAGCAGTGGATAGTCTATACCAGTGTTTCTCAATCTTTTTTTTATAAAGTACCCCTTTAAAAGAAAAAGTACCCCAAGTACCTACAGTTTTCAGACACACAAATTTTTTCGACCATTGCAACACATTTGATTAAACAATTTAATTGTAGCCGGGCGAGCGATGACATTTTTGGGTGTACAAAGTACGAAGACAATGAAGCGCTGTAAAACTTAACAAAAAATCAGTTTCTCCAAGTTTCAGTTGTGTTGACATACCCCCCAGACTTCTCTCAAGGGTACTCGTACCACTGGTTGAGAAACACTAGTCTATGCCACTTGCTCAATAAATTGTAGCTTAAGTTAGCTGAACTTATTTTGCTATTTTAAAAAGCTTTTTGTAAATACTCAAGAATCCTATCTAAAGTGAGTGGTGGGGGTTTTGGCCTGGGTCCAAGTTATTTTATTTTTGTACTTCCCTTTGTCCTTATCAACATAGTCCTGTGAATAGAATGCTGCTTCTGAGCCCATTTCCTTTTCTGTTGCAAATAAAGGTATATGATCTTGGCTACTTAAATGAAGATGCAGCACTCTGTTTTAGTATCTGTATTTTATTGTGTTAAAATGCAGGAACCGACAATTATATTTCTTACTGATATCTAATTCAACACATTTTATTTGACTATTTTATTTCAATTTAAAAACACATGAGTTCAGAGCTGTTGTGAAACAAACTTCTACGGGAACTAAGGATCATCCCAAATTTTTGACCTTACCTTCTTTAACAAACAGCCTCAAGAGCACTTAAAACAAACAAGCCTCTCAAACCAGACAAAATCAAAACAAAAAAACGGGCAAGCATTACTCTGCACACATAATTCTGCTCTGGGGAGCAGGATGAGAGAGAGATTAGTCATATCACTGTCAAGTATTCAGATACTATGGTGATATCTACACTGACAGATATAAAAAGTGTGGGCAATTACAGCTCTGCTCAGAGAGCTGCAGGGAAACTACTGTTGTGTGTTCACATGATGCTTCTAGTGTTGGTGGAACTTGTTCACATTAGCCGCTCTTCCAATGCTACAGAGAGCAGTGCATTGTGGGAGCTATCCCACTGTGCAACTGGCTCAGGGTGCTTGGAGAAGGGTTTGTAATGCCACATGGGGAAGTCAGCATCACACAATGCAGGTTTCCTATGCCATTGCTCCGTGGTCATTGTACTACATTGACAGCTGCTTTTCACAGAAGTCCAGGAGGTGTGGGAAACTGTGTTTTCGAGGATGTCAGCACGCTATCTTGTAAGTTCAAATAGCATCAGGAAACAGCCCATGTTGAGGTAGAGGGATGGGGAAACCCTGACATCTCAGCACCTCCCTCACTTGCTGCCTCTGTCCCTAGCTCTTTGCTCAACAATCTCTCTCTCTCTCTCTCATGCACACAGACACTTGCCTCTGTTCAACAGCTGGAGTATTCCATGTGAATTGCTTGTGCTTGTCTGGGAACTAATCAGCACGGCATGCAGACTGTCCAAAATGGATCTCTGAAGAGATGTATGCTCGTGCCTGCAGGGCAGACAGCCAAGTTTAAAACAAGAAGCAAAGGGAAATTGAGATATCATGGGCTATTTCTGGAGGCCAGTCAGAACCTAGCAGATAATTCAAGTGTCCACACTGGCCTCGCAGCACTGTATCCCCAGCACAACAAGTTCTACACTTCTCATTGAGGTGGTTAACCTGGAGCACAGCAACTGTGGAGCTAGTGAACACTAAGTGCCATGCCCGTGTGGACACCTTGGGCGTTAAAGTGCTGGGAGCCGATTTACTGCACTGCAACTTGCCAGTGTAGAGCTGGCCTAAGGTTTGGTGGGAAAGCTATGAAAACCTGAATAGAACAGAATAGGATAATGCTTCCTCTCTCACTGTTAGTAGTTAATCTGAAAAAATGGCTGTGAACTTCTAGGTCAAAAAGTTTAATTATGATTTCAGATTAAAAGAAAAGCAATTTAAGAAAAAAAACTCACTAAAGTTGATGTTTGGTTTCTCTAAATTAAGTGTAGCTATGGAATTTTATGATCATACAAATACGTACTTTCAAATAGATGTAAAAATATTAAGTGTGTCAACAGAAAATCTGCTATTGTTGATGCCTCTAGTATGGTTCCTTTTAATTACTAACAATTATTCTAATGTACATGATTTTTTGTTTGATATTGGAAATGCAGTGGCTTTTGAACTATGCACTATTGAATTATTTTTGCTCTTTGAACATCATCAGAGGTTGAGCTCCCCACACTTGGTGTGGCAACTGGAAGTGGAGCACCCGGTCCTGGCCCCAGCCCTCTCGGCAGGCTCAGGGGAGCAGAGCGAAGCAGCCTGGGGCTGGGTGGAGTGTTTTGTTTCCTGCCACCACAGTGAAGCAGAGTTACCTGGCTAGGAGGTGGGCAGTGGCGTGGAGCAAGTTGTTGGGTTGCTCCCTCTCCCATAGTTCCTGACCCCTGCTGCTACTCTACACCAACCCTGCCTTCCCAACCCGATAATCCTCCAGCTAGCGTCTCTCCGGGTAGAGGGTTTGGGAAAGGAGTGAGAAGAGGCGGGGCTTTGGAGAAGGGGCAGAGCCAGGGATAGGAAGAGGCAGGGCCTGGGGCTAGAGCAGTGGTTTTCAAACTTTTTTTTTTCTCATGACCAGTTGAAGAAAATTGTTGATGCCTGTAGCCCAGCCTAATTTGACTAGAGTGTGGACTCCAGGGTGGGGCTGAGAGCTTTGGGGGGTAGGAGAGAGCTCTGGGTTTGGGAGAGGGCCAGGGCTGGGGCAGGAAGGGCTTACCTATCATTGGTGCAGCGGGGGTGCTAACACAGGCTTCCTGCCTCCTCTGGCATCACAGACGATGTTGTGCCCCAGAAGCAGCCAGCAGCAGAGTCCTGTGTGCTCCTCCCCACTCATTTAGGAGCCAGGTCTGCTGCCCTCTGGGGTGCAATGCAGTCAGGAGTGCCAGAGCAGGCAGGTAGCCCCACTGGTCACCTGATCACCGTGCAGCAATGAGATCCAGTGTCTGACATTCCATGATCCAGTAGTGGGTCTTAACCCATAGTTTGAAAACCACTGAGCTAGAGGGTGTTGCCCCAGGCCTCATGCACCCTTAGGGATGGCCCTGAAGATGGGTGCATGGCTGGTTGAAAGATTTATTCAAAGAGGAAGCTCGTTGTCAAACTGGGAGGACATATCAAATGGGCCTACACTGGGCTGTTTTCATGAACAACTTGGGTGTAGGAGTGGTGAATACGCTTACAAAATTTGTGGATTTTGCCAAGCTGGGAAGGATTGCAAGTACTTTCTAGTGCAGGGTTAGAATTCAAAGTGATATTAATAAGTTGGGGTATGTCTACACTACCCCGCTAGTTCGAACTAGGAGGGTAATGTATGCATACCGCACTTGCTAATGAAGCCCGGGATTTGAATTTCCCGGGCTTCATTAGCATAAGCGGGGAGCCGCCATTTTTAAATCCCCGCTGCTTCGAACCCCGTGCAGCGCGGCTACCCAGGGCTCGAACTAGGTAGTTCGGACTAGGGTGCCTATTCCGAAGTACCGGTACACCGCATGGGGTTCGAAGCAGCGGGGATTTAAAAATGGCGGCTCCCCGCTTATGCTAATGAAGCCCGGGAAATTCATTAGCAAGTGCGGTATGCATACATTACCCCGCTAGTTCGAACTAGCGGGGTAGTGTAGACATACTCTCGGAGAATTGGTCTGGAATCAACCAAATGAAATTCAATAAAGAGAAATGCAAAGTTCTGTATTTAGAAAGGAAAAATCAAATACGCAAATGCAAAAGAGTGAACAATTGGCTAGGCAGCAGTACTGCAGAAAGGGATGTGTGGATAATAGTAGGTCACAAATTGAATAGTAATCGAGAATGTAATGCTGTTGAGAAAAAGGCAGAAGTCACTGGAATGCCATATGTAAGACATAGAGGAGATCATTATTCCATTGCACTTGGCACTGGGGCATCTTTATTTGTTGTCCATTTGGGGTTCATATTTTAAGAAAGAGGTGAACATATTAGAGAGAGCCTAGTGGAGGACTACAAACACAATAATTGTTTTGGAAAATGTAATCTATGAGAAAAAGCTGAGAAAAATCAGCATGTTTAGTCTAGAGAAGTTTGCAGAGGACATAAAAAGTTTTTATCAAGAGGATGCTCATCATTTGTTTTCCATGCCCAATGAAAGTAGAATGGAAAGTAATAAGCTTAATCTGCACCCAGGAAGATTTAGATTAGATATTAGGGAAAGCTTTTATATCTATATAGTTACTCACAGTAACTGGGTATCTAGAGAGATTGTGGAATCTCTAATTTTGGAGACTTTTTAGAAACGGTTACACAAATTTGTTAGGATCGAGCGGACAGGATGGGGCCAGTGGACCAGAACCAGCTCACCAAGCCTTTTAATTTGTCCTGTGGCCCACCCACCCTGCTGGGATCCTGGGGCACAGAGCAGCTCCATGTCACTCAAACAGGCAAGTGGGAGCTCAGAGATTGTGCTGGGGGAGGAGCAGTGCACAAATCCTCACCCCCCTTCCCTGGCACATGTCTGAGGAGGCTGCTGGCTGGAAGCCATCTAGGTAAGCACCTCCCAGCCAAAACCTACCTCTAGCACCCTCTTCTGCACCCCAGCTCTCTGCCCCAGATCACCACCCACTCCTGCCCATGTCATCACCCAAACCCTCTGCCCCCTCCCTGCCCCAGGTCACAATTCCCTCATAGGCTATGTCTATACTGCAAAGAAAAGTCAGAAAAAGATATGCAAATTACAGTTCGCCATTTGTGTATCTTTTTCTGCTTTTCTTTCTAAAGAAGCTTTTCCGACATTTGGCCCATCTACATGGGGCCAAATGACAGAAAAAATCCCTTTTTCGGAACATCCCTTCCTTGTAGAATGAGGTTTACAGAGATGCTGAAAAAACGCGTCTGCTTTTCCAAAATTTGTATCCCAAAAAAGCTCTGTAGTCTAGACCTACCCTCAGACCCTGCACTCCTCCTACATCCCTTCACCAGGCCTGCACCCTTTCCTCTCCTGGATCCTGCCCAGGTTGAAACTAGGGATGTGAACAACTAGTTAAATATCCAATAAGAAAATGCTTATTGGATAGTCGACAGGCTAGTGGACTAGTCACTCCCCCCCCCCCCCCCTTGCTGCCTCTATCCCCCGCTGGCCCCGTTCTTCCCACAGCACTTTCACCTTCGAAGTGTAGCAACAGCCCTGGAGCTGTTGCTACATTTCAAAAGGAGAGACTCCCTATCAACTAATCAAATAGTCAATGCAAATTGCAACGACTATTTAGTTAGCCAAATAATCGAAATTTTACATCCCTAGTCAGAACACCCTGTACCCAAACTCTCTCTGGGTATGTCTAAACTACATGGCTCCAACGATTAGCTGATCCAGCACAGCGCGGCAGTCTAGACTCAGATCTGTCGGCTGGGGAAGCCTTTGCCGACCGATCCTGTAAACCTTGTTTCACGAGGCATAAGGGATCAGTTGGCAAAGGCTTCCCCAGCCGACAGATCCGTGTCTAGACTGCCACGCTGTGTCGGATTAGCTGATCATCAGCATAGCGCGGCGGCCATGTTTATTTTAATGAAGCGGGGATTATTTAAATCCCCACTTCATTGACTATGCCAGGTAAACTAGTTTACATGGCTCCGTCGACGGAGCCATGTAGTCTAGACATACCCTCAGAGATCCCACATCATCTCCTGCACTACTACTTCACCCAATCCCCTTCCCAAACCCCACACCATCTACATAGAAAAGTGCAGCCCTTGACCACTTTCCTGAATTTGGAGTGGTCCCCCCTCAAAAATTATTGCCCGCCTCTGGTCTATATATATGTAATCCTTCCTTAGCATGGAGGGATAGACTAGATGACCTCTTGAGGGCTTTTCCAGACCTAAATTTCTATGATTCTCTGATTATACATGAGCAATGGTCCCAACCTCTATAATTAATTTTGTGTAACAGTTTCCTTGATAACCCTCAGTTTTCAGACACACGTAATTTTCTGAAACATTCACTTTTGTATATAAATTAAGGGTCAAATCCTGAAGTATGGGGGTTAGCATCTGCAGTTCCCACATTTCAGTATTTGACCCTAAGACAATTAAAACATTAGGACAAAAAATCAGTTTAAATATATGAAAATGGCAAGCAACTTACAAATTATTACATTTCACTTGATGATTACGTGGTCTGTTCATTCCCTCTGAAGCACCTGGCATTGGCCACTGTCAGAGGACAGGATACAGTACTGGCCTAAATGCACCATTGTTCTGACCTAGTGTAGCTGTCCTTATGTTTTATGGGTATATTTAAAAATACATAAATATAATACATTGTCTATTTTAAAAAAGCATTTGTGATCATGCTTATAGCATACATGGTAAGAATTAGGGTTGTGTATGCAAACTTTGATATTTCCTGACATTTGATTGTTTAGTCATGCAGCCTCTTCATGTTCCCTGCATGTAGTTTCTTATCTGGAGTAACATTGTGGATCAGTATATTTTTTAATTAAAATATAGTAAACTGTTATATATATGCATTTTAAGAAGTAATTTATTGTTTCATAGCTGTGAAAGAAACACAGGCCAACCACACTCCATGTTTTCCTTAAAAAAATAGAATAATACTTTTAAGTAGATATCTAAATTTCAATCAGTATGTCCTATGCCAAGGAATTTCAGTTTCATAATTGTTGGAAGGAGAGAGAGAGAGAGAGAGAGATTTAGTTTCCATTTTCATGAAGATTCTAGCTATATTATGTGGAACAAATAAATGTAAGCATACATTGTAAAAATGACTAATCATTCTGGACATATTCATTTCTGTGCGTTGAATTTGACATATTTTGGAGGGTCTGATTTTCAGGATTTGATATGGGCCTACCTATGAAAATAGGAAGAAAATGTCATGAAATGCAATCATGCAGCATTTCATGAACAAAACTGGTTAGTGTGTATTTGATATCTGAGCATCCAGTTCTAGTTGCTGTAGTTTCTGCAGATAACTTTTGTCAAATCTCTTCTTCCCTGCCTGTTCAATATAGTAGAATTATTGAGTTACATGGACTGACTTGCTGAATGAAGATTATGAATGAAAGTGCTCTTGGCAATTTGAACCTGTGCAGAAAGTAAATGTTGCAGATGATGCTAAAATACCATAGACTAGCAAAGTTTTCACTTGTCATGTGTTTTAAGACTAGAGTCTCTTGCAAGTGGTGCACTGCAAAGTCTACACGAGGCAAAATATTTTGGTAAAATGTCCCTTTTGTATGTCTCTATTACAGGGCGAATATATGATCATACAATTATTTTTCCTATTTATTGAGTAAAAGGTGCTACAAATGGCCGCCTGGCAGAGAGAGCCATTTTAGATTTAAACCTACTGGATTTTGTTTGCCGTGTGTTCTACATTGTAGATTTTGGCCCATTCTTCTTGTCATATGAGGTTAGTTATTATTCTGGTCTTTTTACATAAATAAGGACTGCATGTTACAGCTAATTAAGAAGCCAAGAAACTGTTGTATGGATGTTACAGGACCAGAGGGGCCCGGGGAGAGGAGACTGAAGCCCAGTGCTGGGACTGACAGTGGAGCCAGCCCGGGAATAGGGAGTTTGCATTATGGAGCATGGTAGCCGGGGCTGGACCCAGCAACAAAGCCCACCCAGGGGCATGGAACCCGGTCAGGGGAGCAGACCATGCCTGGCAACCCGGGCCGGACCTAGCTGGGGAGCCCTCCTGGGAGGGTGGCTGGGGCCAACAGCACAGCCCAACCAGGGGTGCAGAGCCTGCCCGGTGGCTGGAAGTGGGGCACAGGTAGGAAGCCCAGTAGCCAGGCCAGTGGCCAGGAAAGGAGCCCGGCCGGCAGAGGAGCCGGGGGGGCATGGAGCCTGGAGGTGAGCCCGGACATCTGCTAATGGTCCCAGGGAGATCCTGGAGTCCATCAGCAGAGAAGCCAGAATTGACTTTCCCAGGTCTGGCAAAATCCCTTGTTCAGTACCAGTCAGGTTCTGCGGTTGCCGGACCAGGGAGATCCAACCTGTAATAGGAAGGAATGAAGGAATTCTAGTCAACATTTCAGGCTACGTGGTAAATTGTTTCAGATTTGTTTGGGTCAGAGCCTGTGTCCTGGTGAATAACAACATGTTCTATCATTTTCTGTTTCCATCTGATCTTGGTTTGTATCAGTGAGGCCTCGGCTGCTGTTCATGCTTCCAGGTTCAGCTTTTTGCTAGCTTTTATTAGTGTTATAATGTAGCAGTAGTTAATGTAGTAGACTTCCTTTTTATTGTTGTGTACAGTTCATTAACACAATGTGTTTTATTTTATTTTAATTCATTTGTTTGTAGACGAGACATCCATTATTGCTGAAAACTCCTATTAAATAGTTTCTAACTAATTAACATTGGGACTAGGAAGTGGTATTGCCAAATTGACAGTTGCTGTTTTTACTGGCGATTGTTCTGTGAATACAGATTAGAAATTTTTGTGCTTAGTGAAGGGACCTGTATTGCAGGAATCTTTTCCTTGCACAATAAACCACAGTCGGAATACATTATGGTGATTATATCTCAGGATTGTAGCTAATTTAAACAGGAGCAGAAGGGGAGATGTTTTCAACCTACTTTCATTTGAGGATGTCTCAAATCCTGACTTAGGTTACCCACTGGATGGAGTATGTATGGTTATGATTATTTTGGATGGTGTGAGGATATTTATTTTTAAACTAAGGTGTTCTTCTTTGCAGATCTCTTACATCTGTAACAATTCTGTGTATCTTTGAAGAGTTGAGCCATTTCATTGACTTAACATATTTGAATGTTTAGGAATTACCACTATGAATTCTTGTTATGCCCATGAGAGAAGCTACTCTGCAAACTTCTTTTAGCATCTATCCACTTTGGTCCAGTTTTGTTTTTTTTAATGTGTTCAGGTATAGTGATTCTCTTTGCTACAATTCCTAACAAATTTAGGAGCCTAAATCTCATTTCAAAGAGATCTAGGCATTTGGGATATAACGACACTGCTATTACTCACCCATGGCTGTTGACTTACTTGGGTCTGGGGGGCTTGGGCTTAAATGGTTGTTTAATTGCAGGCTCAGGCTGGAATCCAGACTGTAGGATCCTGCAAGGAGGGAATGTCTCAGAACTCAGCCTCCAACCCAAGACTGAATGTTTACACTACAATTAAATAGCCCAAGAACCCAAGTCAGCTGACACAGGGCAGCCATAGGTGTTTAAGTGAAGTGGAGGCAAACCCCATATGAGCCAAAATCCCATTGACAGTAAATAGGATTGTAGTTCCCAAGTACCTGAACATGAGGCTCCTAATTCAATTTGCACTGCAATGTCTAAATGCTTGATGCCTAAATTCTTAATTTTTATATAAATGAGCTGTGTAGTAAATTAAAAATGATGTTTTAAGATTTGGCTTAGTCATTGTGAAGTATGGTACCAGATGGTTCATTGACTGCTGCCTTGTTTATTATAAAATTTCCCATTGCTGTATATTTGTTGTGTATGCTGTATATGGAGAAAATTTGTCCTATCCAGCTGCAGTCATTTATGACTGTTAATGGAAAACAAGCACAGATGACAACTTTGCTTCATGAATTTTATATTTACAATGACAATTCGTTCCTTCAGGATTTAAAAAAAAGTCGCAATGATTTAAATTTTATTTATACAAAGAATCAGGCACAAAAATTTTCAGGGGTAAGTTACAACAGAATGCTCTGTAATAAAGTAATATATTTTGGAAAATGAATGAATGAAATTGTGACCCAAATCCTATCTGCAGAAATTAATTTGTTCATAATAAAACATTTAAATTATTGCACTCTAGAGATGTTTGTACATTTTTATACTGGGATTTGTGAGCGTTCCTTGTATGATAAAATAATATCTTCATATTCTTTTTCTGCCAGTGCTGTTCATTTTGCATGCCTTATGCATGCATTGCTTTTTATCCTCTTTTGGGATTTGTTAGATGCTAAAAACAAACCATGACGTGTCCATTGAAATACAACCCAGAGCTTCAAATGTTTCCGTTATATACTGTATATGACATAGTACAGAAACTATAAAGGATAATGCTTCTATGTTTGTTTTAAATCTGACAGGTTTTTTTAATAGAAACCACATTTTGGCTCATAGAACAGAATTTGCTTGTGCTAGGTACTGAATAAACAGGACAAAAAGACAGTTCCTATGCTAAAGATCTTACAACATTAGTAATTTTTAGAGTATCTTGTATTACAGCCTCTTTCTTTATAATAATTATGTACATCTGAGACATAGAGATGATTGGTGAGATTTCCCTGACACCCATAAGCATCTCCAATTCAGATGCCTGAGTATATTAATTTGGAGTGGGTCAGATGTGAATACAGGCAGTCCCTGAGTTATGCGGATCCGACTTATGTCGGATCCGCACTTACGAATGGGGCTTTCTCGCCCCGGAGCTCGCAGGCAGCGGGACCGCCCAGAGCGCAGCGGTCCCGCCACCTTGACCTCTGGGCCGAGAAAAGCTGCTCCGGGTGCCCCTGGTCTGCTGGGGACCGTCTCCAGCAGACCAGGGACACCTGGAGCAAAGCCGGGGAGGTGGAGGGGTCCCGTGCCTCTGAGGCTTTGCTCTGGCAAAGCCTCAGAGGCACGGGACTCCGCCGCCGCTGCGGCTTTGCTCCCGGTGTCCCTGGTCTGCTGGAGACGGTCCCCAGCAGACCAGAGGCACCGGGAGCAAAGCGGCAGCGGCGGCGGAGTCCCACGCCACTGAGGCTTTGCCACAGCAAAGCCTCAGAGGCGCGGGACCCCTCCGCCTCCCCGGCTTTGCTCCGGGTGTCCCTGGTCTGCTGGAGACGGTCCCCAGCAGACCAGGGACACCGGGAGCAAAGCCGGGGAGGTGGAGGGGTCCCGCGCCTCTGAGGCTTTGCCAGAGCAAAGCCTCAGAGGCGCAGCACCCCGCCGCCGCTGCAGCTTTGCTCCCCGTGTCCCTGGTCTGCTGGGCAGGGGCGCAGCTAGTGTCCCCCACCCCAGCAGACCAGGGAGACGTGGAGCAAAGCCCCGGGCCTGTGGTAGAGCAGGTGGGGCACTGCCGTTTGGTCCCACAGCACCGCTCCTTGGCACTACTGGACCAACCCAGCAGCACCCCAGCTGCTCTGCCCCAGGCATCCCCAAGTCAGCCGCTGCTGAAACTGACCAGTGGCTGACTACAGGAAGCCCCTACCTGGAATCAGCCGCTGATCAGTTTCAGCAGCGGCTGAATCTGGACGCCAGTTCCGACTTACATACAGATTCAACTTAAGAACAAACCTACAGTCCCTATCTTGTACGTAACCCGGGGACTGCCTGTATACATCAATCATAATAAAGTTTCAGATGGAGTAAAAGAAACATTTTTGTTTGTGGTTGGTACAGCCTTGTTTATGTCTTGTGGAAGGTGGACATATTTTTGACTCTGCCTAGGAGTTGTGCAATTATTCAGATACTTTTTAAACAATTAAGTTTTATTCTGATGAAAATTACTGGATTAACCACCATGAAGACTGAAGTCTACTGTTTATATATGGTACAGGTGTGTATAGCAGAAGTGAAAGCTGTTAGAGGAAGGGGCTACTCTTAAGCTTAAAAGATCAGTACCCATACCCAACCAGTTGTCGATCTTTTTGTTAATATATATTATGCCTATACATACCTTTTATACGGCACTGTTCCTCCAGAGTTCTCAACATACTATACAAATGGATGTTTATCATCATTTCTGTCTTTCAGAAGCATATAACGAAGTCCAGAGAGGTAAAATGACTTGAGTCACACAGTAGGTCAGCAACAGCTTCCGCTGAGAGCCAAGGTCTCTTGACTCCCAGCCTAGTTGAGCTATCTATTCCATTGATATCACTGCCTCATGCAGGTAGCCTAGAAAGGCGTTTCCCATGGTGGATTTATGTGATATAGATAGCCCAGTCTAATTCCTAGCAAAGATTTATGACTGGAGCAAAAGGAGAACACCATTCTCTTATATTAGCTATTTTTTCCTCCCCTTTTTTGATTGCTCACAGGTTAATACTTTATACATCAGGTTTTAGCCTGGAGCTGAGGTTTATGGCACAATTATAAACCATGGAAATGAGGAGTTTATAATGGAAAAAACTGAAATCCTAAAAACACTATTTGAAGTGAAGTGACCTATTATCACTTTATATTTCTAGAGTGATAACATAATAATGAAAGAAATGCAAAGTTTGTGTTGAACACAGCTTTAATAGGCCAGATCAAAAAATGCATTTGATTAACTGGAAGCCTTTAATGAGCTTTGACTCCTGCCCCAACTGACTAGTGCATCCAGGACAGACACAGCCTTTCATTCTTTAATTGGTGGATTTCAGTTTTTAAAATTTGCCTATCCTTCTTTGGGCATATGTACAATAATGTAACATTAGAGCAACATAGCACACCAAAGACTAAGAAATATAATAGCCCCCCCCCACAATCACATGTAATCCTTCAGAAAACTGTCCCAACCATTCACCCAACTATTCATCCTTTCCCTTTTTCCTCCCTGAAAAAAAAACTGGAAGTGCAAATGAGTATTGCAACCAGTGTTCCCTCTAATCTGCGTGGCAGCACAGCTTCACAGGTGATTAAGTAGCCTGCCTAGTCAGTCAGCTCCGTGCATGGAGCCCTGAGCCTCTGACTGGGTGGAGCTGATTAATGACCTGTGAAGCTGTGTTGCCACGCAACTTAGAGGAAACACTGATTGCAGCAGGAACAGAAGGCCAGCAAATTCAAGCTGTGACAAGCCAAAGCTGGCAGCAGATTCTTCAGTTCTATGACTTATGAATGTAAAGACCTTGCCAACAGCACCCAATTAATAAAGGATATATTAGCTTGAACACCTTATATTATCTGCTTTATTGATATTGCATGGCAGACAGACAGTATATTAGTGATAGAGATGTAGCCGTGTTAGTCTGGTGTAGCTGAAACAAAATACAGGACTATGTAGCACTTTAAAGACTAACCAGATGGTTTATTAGATGATGAGCTTTCGTGGGCCAGACCCACTTCCTCAGATCGTTTTTGATCTGAGGAAGTGGGTCTGGCCCACGAAAGCTCATCATCTAATAAACCATCTTGTTAGTCTTTAAAGTGCTACATAGTCCTGTATTTTGTTTCAGACAGTATATTAGGTATCCTGGACACAGCTTATTTAAGGTTTTTTATATCTCAGTAAATAAATTGAAAACAAACAAACCGGGTGCCAGTGGAGCTCACAAAACATAAAGTACTGTGCTTTAGTGAGAAACAACCTGAACAATTAGCTGCTGAAGTAGCTGTATAGTTTGGTCTTGTGTGGAGAGTCAGGGCTGCATTATGACTTTCGTGGGCCCTAGGCACTTTTGCTTTCATGGGCCCCTCCCACCATAATAATATCAATATTAAAAATTATTTTTGATATAACTTTAAATACTTCAACATTTTTTTTTCTGATTTAGGCAAAATTTAATAGATTTTCGTGGGCCCTAAAAGTTTCATTTTTTTCTGATGTGAGAAAAAAATTAAAACATTTTCTTCGACCCTAAAAGTTCCTTTTTTTCCTTCTGATTTTAAATGAAATTAAAACATTTTCATGGGCCCCTAAAAGTATCGTGGGCCCTAGTCATTGTGCCTACTGTGCCTAATGGATAAGTCGGCCCTGTGGAGAGTATTGTAACAATCCAATCTCACGGGAAAAGGTCTGGCTTAATGCAGCAGGATTTCTGCATTTGAAAGAAGAGGATGGAACTTCCTGATCAAACATAAATACAGGTTGAACCTCTCTAGTCCAGAACACTCTGGTCCAGAAACATCCTTCATCTAAAATGATTTTAGTTAGCTGGATGTTCCCTTTTCCTGGATGTGGCCAAGTTTCCCACAGTGCCATAAACTTTGTTTACAGCCACCAGTCCTGGCTCTCAATGTTCTGTGCTACTATTTAGCTCTAATGTACCCCTAAATGTCCTCTAACAACCCAGTAAGCATTGAAAATGTTGGTAATGCTGCTAGACAATATTGACCTCCCGTGGTCTAGAAAATGTGTTTGTAACCGGTCAGGACCAAAGGCTGCCGGACTAGAGAGGTTTAACTTGTATTAAAGCACTATGGTGTAATGCCACTGCCTGACCACTGCAAAGCTACCTCAAGTCTAGGCAGACTGCAGGGTTGTGAAGGAAGTTACAAAAGTCAGGCAAATTCCATTACAGGAAGGTTTGACAGTTCCTCTGCCAGTTCTCCTAGCAAGTGCACTCAGTCCACCAACATAACCTCAGTCTCATCCACGGTAAATCTGAACCGATTCACCCTCAAACTTTTGTATTATCATTTGCTAAATATGCTTTGTGCTACTTACCTCTGTCTGCATCTTTGAGATCTAACTATATTATCTCCACTTCTAAAAAATGTGATATTAGTCATTGCATATTAATACAGATATAATTTAGACATGCCAATAAAATAACTTACCAGATGGTTTATCAGTTGAAGATGGACTATTAGTAACTGATGGCATGGTAGGTAGATTAGGTGGTAGAACCTTTAAATTCTGATCACTCTGAATTTCATTGGTAGCTATTTGGTTAATAATGCGATTGTAAGTAGGAGGTTGATACATTCTGTTTGGTGGTTGGGGAGGTTGGGGTATTGGCTTAATGGATGGCGTTCTTTGACAATGTTCTTCTAGCTGTGCAATAATTATTGACTGGTTATTGGCAATTGACACCAAATGTTGATATTTGTACTCTAGATCCTTGTATTTGTTTGCAAGCTGCAACATATCAGCAGTTTGGTTCAATATCTTATTTTCAAGCTGGGAAAGTTCTAATGCATTGTCCCGTTTTCGAATAATTTCATGCAGCAGTTGCATATAAAGTTGCGTGACACGAGAGTTCATATTCCGACTTTCTTTTCGTAAAAGTTTAACCTCATTAACAATCCCACCATCCACCTCCACCAGTTGCTGCAGAGTTTCTATTTGTCTCTTTTGCTTTAAAAGTTCATTGTTAAGCAGCTCTAATTCTTGCTTATTTACCCGGTTTTCAAGAACCACTTCAGGCTCCTTTGAATTAACACAAATGGCACCTGTCACTTTCTGCTGCGGTACAATAAAGGTATAAGTGCACTTGTCTTGTGTGTCACTGGACCGCTTGTATCTGTTCATATAAATGAATTCTTGCTCTGTGCCCTCATCACTGCTTTCAAATTCCTTTGTCTTGCTAGCAGTCATTCCCATGATGGCAATTAGTAGTAAACAAATTAATCTTGCTGCCTTCATCATTCTTTATTTTTGGATAATTTTTCTTCTGCAAGAGAACTTTTAAAATCTGCTTTAAAATAAAAGAATTGTTAAGTAATAAATAGATAATAAATTAATGTAAGAAAATTAACAACTGATATAGTCATTGGTAAATCTTAAAAATCTTGAAAATACACATAATTTCATATCAATGGGAAAGTTTTCATGTCTGGTTACAGTTTCTACCAGATAAAAATTAAAAAAGATAGAGCTGCTACTTGAGCTTCATGGAGATAAGTTATACCTTACTAATATCCTGTAACCAGATCCTTTGTTATTAAATGTAAAACCAATCACTTCAAGGAACTGAATTAGTAAAAATAAGTCCATATTTCCAGATAGCGCCATCAGTTTTAATTTTACAACACAGAATACAAAGTGTACTGAGCTCACTTTATTATTTGTCCTCTAAGAAGATGGAATAAAAGAAATACTGTTTTTCTTTTCACCTCATACCGGTACTATAGTTCAATTTCTTTATTGTAAAAGTGCAAGTTATAAATGTAATATTATATTTCTGAACTAAAAAATAAAACTATGTAAAACTTTAGAGCCTATAAGTCCACTCAGTCCTACTTGTTATTCAGCCAATCGTTAAGAAAAACAAGATTGTTTTATTTTACAAAAGATAATGCTGCCTGCTTCTAATGCCACCTGAAAGTGAGAACAGGCATTTGCATGACACTGTTGTAGCAACTATTGCAAGGTATTTATGTTCTGGGCATGCTAACCATTTCTATGTCCCTGGATGCTTTGACTTATAGACTTTAAAGTAATAATCTGTTTCCTTGTGCCAATACAGAAAATTGTGTAACAACACTAACATTTTCTTATGAAGAGAGCTGATAAGCCTAGGCTTATATAGGGTATATCAGTGCAGTCATATATTCCTAAGCAGCATTGCAAGCACTATTCTGTTTATTTGCCTTGGCGAAATAAAAAAGACACCCACTCACTACAATTTGTATACCCAGCATGTTAATAAATCAGTAACTTTGACCTCCAAAACATTTTATATGTTAAAATCATTCAGTTTCAGCAAAGAGAGTGTCTATTTCGCAGTGATTTCTGCTGCTTTTTTAACTATAGTATTTAATGTGACTATTTCCAGGAGAATCCCATTTCCTTTGTCTTTTTCCTTGCAGTAGTCCAAGTTACTTCCTTAATGGCTGTGCCTGAAGATTAGCTACTAGTGTTTTTTTTTTTTACTTTTGCACTAGCAATGTCATTTCTGAGATATTTAAACTGACTTTAATCCCTCAGAGCATCATGGTATTTAAAGCAAATCTCCATGGCACTTTTCTTATTAGAACACAGTGGCCACAACAGCTAAGGGTTTGTAAAAATCACTATTTTAGTCAATATCAATTCAGCATTGGGGCCACAAGCATTAATCAGCTTTTCTGAAGCTGTTCTATTTTCAGCTACGCAACTAACTCCTAGACATTACATATGTCTAAGAGCTTCCTTTATTGCTAAATACTGCATAAAATATTCTTTCTTTTCTAAGTCTTCTTGGTTCTCTTCACAATAGTAAAGGAAGAACTCTGTGATTCATCTTTGAAAAATCATGGAAGTTGGGAGAGATTCCAGAAGACTGGAAAAAGGCAAATATAGTGCTCATCTATAAAAAAGAGAAATAAGAACAACCCAGGAAACTTCAGACCAGTCAGTTTAACTTCTGTGTCAGGAAGGATGATGGAGAGGTAATTAAGGAATTAATCTGCAAACATCTGGAAGAAAATAAGGTGATAGGTAATAGCTAGCGTGGATTTGTAAAGAATAAATTACCGTATGTCAAACCAATCCGATAGCTTTCTTTGATAGGATATCAAGCCTTGTGGATAAGGGAGAAGTGGTGGATGTGAGAGACCTAGATTTTAATAAAGCATTTGACACTGTCTCGCATGACCTTCTTGTCAATAAACTAGGGAAATGCAACTTAACTGGGGCTAGTATAAGGTGGGTGAATAACTGGCTGGATAACCATTCTCAGAGAGTAGTTATTAATGGTTCACAGTCATGCTGGAAGGGCATAACAAGTGGGGTTCCACAGGAGTCTGTTTTAAGGCTGGTTCTGTTCAATATCTTCATCAGTGATTTAGATGATGGCATAAAGAGTATGATTATTAAGTTTCCAGATGATACCAAGCTGGGAGAGGTTGCAAGTGCTTGGGAGGATAAGGTCAAAATTAAAAATTGTTCTTCTTGGCCTCTGAGGATAGGACAAGAAGCAATGAGCTTAAATTGCAGCAAGAGAGGTTTAAGTCAGGCATTAAGAAAAACTTTCTCGTTGTCAGTAAGTTGCTTAGGGATATTGTGGAATCTCCATCTCTGGAGATATTTAAGCAGGTTAGACAGGGATACTCAACTTTAGAAGCCCTGGGGACCACAATCATACTCAGCACATGCCGAAGGACACAACTTATGTGTGGTTGCATATACATGCAAATATATATACCGTATATTCCGGCGTACAAGACGACCTCTGATGTTAAAAAACATCCCCCCAAAATCGGGGGTCGTCTTGTACGCCGGATGCACCGCCGCCGGAGCCCCTCCGCGGCTTTGAAAGCCTCGGGGGAAGCCGGCGGGGGGGCATCCCAGGCGCGCATGGGCTGCCCCCCCCCCCGGAGCCCCTCCGCGGCTTTGAAAGCCTCGGGGGAAGCCGGCGGCGGGGCATCCCAGGCGCGCATGGGCTGCCCCCCCGCCGGAGCCCCTCCGCGGCTTTGAAAGCCTCGGGGGAAGCCAGCGGCGGGGCATCCCAGGCGCGCATGGGCTGCCCCCCCGCCGGAGCCCCTCCGCGGCTTTGAAAGCCTCGGGGGAAGCCGGCGGCGGAGCATCCCAGGCGCGCATGGGCTGCCCCCCCGCCGGAGCCCCTCCGCGGCTTTGAAAGCCTCGGGGGAAGCCGGCGGCGGGGCATCCCAGGCGCGCATGGGCTGCCCCCCCGCCGGAGCCCCTCCGCGGCGGCGCGGAGGGGCTCCGGCGGGGGGGCAGCCCATGCGCGCCTGGGATGCCCCGCCGCCGGCTTCCCCCGAGGCTTTCAAAGCCGCGGAGGGGCTCCGGCGGGGGGGCAGCCCATGCGCGCCTGGGATGCCCCGCCGCCGGCTTCCCCCGAGGCTTTCAAAGCCGCGGAGGGGCTCCGGCGGGGGGGGGGGGGCAGCCCAGGCGCTCCTGGCGGCTTTGCTCCCGGTGCCTCTGGTCTGCTGGGGACCATCTCCAGCAGACCAGGGACACCGGGAGCAAAGGAGGCGGAGGGGCGCTGGGGTATAAGATGAAACCCTATCTTTTAATTAAAAAGATAGGGGGTCGTCTTATACACCCAGTCGCCCTATACGCCGGAAAATACGGTAACAAAAATATAGCTATCGTACATAGCTGCAGCGGCACAGGAGCCAGCAAACAGAGCTGTAAACAGGGGAGTTTGAGTGGGAGTTTGTAAGGGGAGTCTGGATATTGGGACTTGTTTGGGTTTTGTTTTTGCTGTGGAGGGGATGTTTTGGTTTGTTTTTGTGTTCACCGGACTAATAGGACTTTGGTGAGAAAGTAGATAAAACACAGAGGCAGCAGTGGCCATGGCCCAAGTAGTAGAGAGCACAAGGAGGATGATTGGATGTGGTAGCCGCGGTATGTACATGATTCTGGAAGGGGTACCCGAAAGGAGTTTTGTTTGCGTGAAGTGCCGCCTGATAGAGCTTATGGAAGAAAAGATCCGAGGACTGGAGATGCAGGTGGAAACTCTGGTCGAGTTTAGAAGGGAGTTTGAGCAGATGATGGAGCAAAGGCATGACGTGGCTGAAGGGGAAAGCTTAGATATGCAGATGGAAGCAGGATCAAGGGCCTCAGAGGGGGGACTGCTGGGCGAAGAAAATGGACAGTGGAAGCATGTGACTAAGAGAACCAGGCAGAGGAAAAGATGGGTCAGTGAAGGAAAAAGAGAGCTCAAGAACAGGTATGTGGAGCTGGAGAATGAAGAAGGGGTACAGCAGGTAGATAATGAAGATAGAAGGGTAAGGAAGAAGAGAAGAGTGGCTAGTCCCATAGATAAAGGGGAAGAGTTAATGGAGACAACACCAATAACACTGCTCTACAGCCAAAATGCTTCTGAAATAAATGCAGTCAAACTTTACTAATTCTGGGTCACTGAGAACGAAAATGATGCTTAAAATTGTTGATTGGCTCTAGTTTTTAAGATATGCTATTGGGTCAGTATATACGACCCTTGACTTGCGAATGGCGGAGGATAAGTGAGTTATAAAGGGAAGGGATCTCAATTTAAACCAGAAATGACTAAAATACATCTTTAACTGGATATATGAATAAATCTATGACTGAGTTTGGACCGTACTTGCTTTTTAGGCAAAACAATGAATAATGCAATCTGAAGCTGGTATTACGTCATACATGATATGAATTGCATCATGTTATTCCTAGAAATCATGGATGTTTTGCTGCATAATGGCAATGTTTTTTCCAGTTGGTCATGCAGTCCATATGAAGAAAACCTATGACAACATGAAACAACTTTTGAGGTGCATAAACTATAACCAACATCAGTGGCAGCTTTGAGGCGATTTGAAGGTGTTGCTCTCTTGCTTGGTCTGCAGACTGGATACACAAAGTACTGCTGTTTTCTCTGCGAATGGGATAGTCATGCAAGAGATTCCTACTACATCAAGATAGATTGGCCACTCCGACAGTCATTGGAGCCTGGGAGGAAAAGTGTTCAGCATCCACCACTTGTTGAATCAAGGAAGATTTTGTTACCACCCTTACACATCAAGCTGGGTCTGATGAAGAACTTTGTGAAGGCCATGGACAAAACACAAGCAGCTTTCAAGTACCTCCGTGGAAAATTTCCAAGGTTAAGTGAAGCTAAGATAAAGGAAGGTATCTTTGTTGGTCCTCAGATTCGTGAACTTCTTCGAGATGATGCATTTGACCATGCACTGCATGGCAAGGAAAAGACGGCATGGAAAGCCTTCCTGTTAGTGGCAATAAACTTTCTCAGAAACAAGGCAGACAACTACAGGTTGTTGGTGGAAAACCTCCTCAAGGCATACAAAAGCCTTAGTTGCAACATGTCACTAAAGATACATTTTTTGCACTTTCATCTAGATTTTTTTCCACCAAACTGCGGAGCAGTGAGCGACGAGCACGGCGAGCGATTTCACCAGCACATTGCAACAATGGAGAAACGCTGTCAGGGCAAATGGAGCCCATCAGTGCTTGCAGACTATTGCTAGATTACTCTAGGAGAGGGTGGGTGAGATTCTGTGGCCTGCACTGTGCAGGGGGTCAGACTAGATGATCATAATGGTCCCTTCTGACCTTAAAGTCTTTGAGTCTATATGCAAATAGCTTCTTTCACACTGATGGGCATGAATACAAAGATTAAGACAAGACTACACAACACACAGGCCTCATTTAAGTCAGTTCTGCTAATATTAATAAAATTCAATATTTACCTGATTTCTACCCACCTGTCAGCACTTTTAATAGGCAATGACAGTCCAGGAATTTCAACCCAATATCAACTCAAACCGCACTGCTGGCCGCAAACAAACAGGCCATGGGCTGTATGTTGAGTAGCCCTGATCTAGACAGTGCTTGGTGCTGCCGTAAAGGCAGGGGACTGGACTTGATGACCTCTCAAGGTCCCTTCCAGTTCTAGGATGCTATAATCCTATATAGCAGAGCTATTCAATATGCGGCCCACGGGCTGCATGTGGCCCGCAGCCTGTTTGTTTGCGGCCTGTGGTGCGGTTTGGGTTTACGCGGGGCTCAACGTGTGACCCACAAGTGGGATCCTTTGAACATGGCCTCCACAGGGAACACACTCCACAACGCCAGTCAACATAATGGTCTTCTGTTGATATGCGTTTTAGTAGTTAAATTCCTGGACTGTCATTGCTCATTAAAAGTGATGTCATATGAGTGGAAATCGGGTCAATATTGCATTTTATTAATATCAGCAGATCTGACTTAAATGGGGTCTGCGTGTTGTGTAATTTTGCCTTAATCTTTGTATTGATGCCCGTCAGTGTGAAAGTCGCTATTGGTATATATTTGCATGTATATGCAAGCACACTTAAGTTGCGGCCCTCGACATGTACTGTGAGTATTATTGTGGCCCCCGAGGCTTCTAAAGTTAAGTAGCCCCACTATACAGTATAGATGAAACAATTACCAAGTATGTGTTTGACTGTTATGTTTCCCAGTTCTGTTACAAGAGTTGATAGTTTGGATGTGTTTATATTTTGAATAACATGCACCAAGTATATAAATCTATCAATAATTGTTTATTACATAATTGCATAAGAGTAAATATGTAAGGGTACGTCTACACTACAGCGCTAGTTCGAACTAACTTAGTTCGAATTAGTTAATTCGAACTAAGCTAATTCGAACTAACGCGTCTAGAAGTAAAAACTAGTTTGAATTAGCGTTTTGCTAATTCGAACTAGTAAGTCCACATTGAGTGGACTCTGAACAGGGCTTAAGGATGGCTGGAAGCAGTGCCGGCAGGGCATAAAAGGAGGACTTAGAGCATGGAGATGCTGTCTCAGGCTAGCCGAGGGCTGCACTTAAAGGGTCCCGGCCCCCACCCCGGACACACAGTTCTAAGGGGTGCCCCGCTTGCAAAGAAGTTCTGGCTTGGAGTGCCTGGAGTACCCACACTGGGCACATCACACCACTCGGCCATCAGCCCGGCTGCACTTGCCGCAGGCTGCCATCTGGGGAGAGGGGGTAATTGGGGGGCTGCAGGAGAGCTTCCACCCCCAGAAGCCCGCAGAGCCAGCCCAGTCGTCCCCATCGGGGGCTCGTATCCCATTCCTCCCTCACCTCCTTCCACTTACCCTTCCCTAGCCCCCCTTCTTATTGATGTACAAGATAAAGATAACGTTTCTTCCAACATTGACTCTGTCTTTATTGAACAAAACTGGGGGAGACTGGGAAAAGGAGGTGGGAGAGGGGAAGAGAAAGGCTGGGAGAAGGGAGGGCAACTAACATGATCAGGGGTTGGGAACAGGTCCCAGATGAAGAAAGGCTACAGAGACTGGGACTGTTCAGCTTAGAAAAGAGGAGACGGAGGGGGGACAGGATAGAGGTCTCTAAAAGCAGGGGTTGGGTGGAGAGGGTGCATTCAGAAAAGTTCTTCCTGAGTTCCCATAAAGAAGGACTAGAGGACACCAAAGGAAAGGAATGGGTAGCAGGCTTCAAACTAGTAAGAGAAAGCTGTTCTTCACAAAGCAAATAGTTAACCTGTGGAACTCCTTGCTGCAGGAGGCTGTGAAGGCTACAACTAGAACAGAGTTTAAAGGGAAGTGAGATCAAGTCATGGAGGTTGGGTCCATGGAGTGGTATTAGCCAGGGGGTAGGCGTGGTGTCCCTGCCCAAAGTTTGTGGAAGGCTGGAGAGGGATGGCACGAGACAAAAGGCTTGGTCACTGTCTTCGGTCCATCCCCTCCAGGGTCCCTAGGGTTAGCCGCTGTCGGCAGACAGGCTACTGGGCTAGATGGACCTTTGGTCTGACCCAGGACGGCCATTGTAAGCTCAGGGCTCAGGGTCGGGGGTCTCAGTGGACCCCCTTGATTTTCATGCACACCTGCTCCTGGGTGGCCAGGCTGGCAGCTCTCCTGCCCTAGCCGGCCACTTTCCTGTGCCTAGTGCGGAGATCGTGGACGAGGTCCACGATGTCCGCACTAGCCCAGGAAGGTGCCTGCCTCTTGCGGTCCAGGGCAAGCTCCCGGGAGCCGCCAGCCTGGTCCCGGCAAGAGGGGGTGGGCTGGGGGGCATCGGGTGGGTGGCTCTGTGCCGTGCCAGGTGCAGGGTCTGCTAGCTGGGTGCTGGCAGGCTTGCACCTGGCACGGGCACCGTAGCCAGCCCGTGCCCCTTTAAGGGGTCCGGGGCCGGGAGGGGGGCATAGTGTTTCCCTGGTGTTGGCCAGAATGGCCACCAGGGAAACCTGGTGAGGGCTAGCCTCCCACTAGTTTGAACTAAAGGGCTACACTGCCCTTAGTTCGAACTAGCTAGTTCGAACTAGGTGTTAGTCCTCGTAAAATGAGGTTTACCTAGTTCGAACTAAGCGTAACGGAGCGCTAGTGTAGCGCCTAGGAAAGTTAGTTCGAACTAACGTCCGTTAGTTCGAACTAACTTTGTAGTGTAGACATACCCTAAGGTATGCAACTCAAATATTTATAAGTACACACTTATTTTGCAGTGTACCATCCTGTAAGCTACATGTTTTTACCATTTGTGAGGTTGACTATCTCACTGAGGGTGTAGCAAAATGCACTTGAATTATTGAAGAGTTATCTATTGTACGTTCCTTTAATATTGGTTTGCTACTTTTAATTAATTTCAATTAATCAGAACATACCTTCATATTATTTCTGAAGTTTGGTTTCCTTTGTTGGTGCTAAAGAAAAATAATATGAGCCTGTTTGGAAATCCTTTGCATACCTTAGCTCTGAATATCGCTTTATTTCAGTAGACTTCCATTATTGTTGTGCTCACAAGGGGTGAATAGGTCACTTCTTGATATTAAGATATTTTTATGATTTTCTTTTAAATACATTTTTGCCTTGATGTGTGAAAGTAGTATCTCTGATTAATGATAATGGGAAAAAGGTAGTGTATTATTCATGTATAATACAGTTTTTATTTCGTTGTGTAAATGCTGGATTTCTTTCTTTTCAGACTGAGTTTGGTATTTCAGCTAATTTTTATGTGGGTGAGAGTACAGTGAAAGCATGGAAAAGTTTATGAGAATATGTTGCATTTGAATGTGTGTATGTCCACGCAGTCTACTTTGCATAAAAATATATAATCACAAGCTTGTTCAGCATGTAATATCTAGTTCATTTTTTCTTCACCGATATGAAGAATCTTGTTTTGCTATATGTGTAAACATTTCCTTATAACCCTAATTTTCACTTAAAATTTTGTTCAAAAATTTAAAATCAATCTATTTCAGATTTCCAATTTACATTTTTATGAGAAATGTACAGCAATAGTCATTTAAATCCAATGGAAGGATCCAATTATGACTTTCTTGTCATTGGAAAAAAAATCTATTTTAAAAGTGAAAATGTTAGCAGTCCAGACTTTTTCTAATAGAATTTCCCCCACTTCTGTACCAACTTTTAATCATCAAAGTTTATAATAATTCAGAGTATACATAGTAAAGGCAGTGACATTAAAATCCTTAAGTTTGGATCCATTTCTGGTGTTAGAACTAAAGGCAATTATTTATTTATACCTTTTATTATTGGTTTCTAAAATTTTGTTTGAAATGCAGCTTTTCTAAATGCATCAAGGCAGTGATACTGTTGTCCGTACCTGTGGTAGGTTGAGGAAAAAAGATTAACTTTTGAATCTTTATTATGTTTAAAACAAAACTATCTCTTAGACTTAACTACATTACCAAGGCAGCCAACAGGGGCTGGTCTCGGGAGCACATTTCCTTTCATCATAATTTCCAACACAATTTTTGTCTGATGTTTTTCTGATTTTTGAGAAATTTCTGAAATTGTTGTTTCATTCTGTTTTGAAACAAAATCACATTTTGAAATGCCAGCATTTGTTGTGAATCAGAAATCCAGAGCTTTGGCCTGTATCAGTTCTCAGCAAATATCTGAGAAATCCTCTTCACAGAAAGCCCTACTATTGCTAACAATTACTTCGTTGGCACAAAAACAAGTGGTTCTGTGACACCTTAGAGCAGGGGTAGGCAATAATTTTTGGGCCACTCCTGAAGGGGCAGGGCCTAAACAGGAAGGGGCGGGGCTACCCTAACCCCAGACCATGATTGGTCTCGGTGTGGGGAGCCCCTTTGCTCCCCCTTCCCACTAAGCATCCATGCCTCGGAAGAGGCTTGGCACCCTCCCCCAACCTCAGGCCAATCAGGGCCTGACGGTGGGGGAGCGCAGGAAGCCTCCTCCCATCCTGTGAGGGGCCCGTGGTACTTTGAAGTGCCGGGGGCTCCTCGCAGGGCTGGGACAGGGTGAAGGGAGCTTCACGCAGTTCTACTGCCCCCAGGCCCTGATTGTCCTGGGGGCAGGGGAACATGCGAAGCCTCTTCTATTCTCCCTCCTCTCTCTTTCCTCCCCCCCCCCCCCACCGTCCTGCAAGCAGCACGCGGCATTTCAAAGCGCCACATGCTCCTGGCAGGGCGGGAGACGGCTTCGGGCGCTCTCCTGCCCCCAGGTCCTAATTGGCCTGGGGGCGGGGGAGCAACAAGGCCTCCACGGGCCAGATCCACCCGCTTGGTGGGCCGCATCCAGCCTGCAGAGGCCCTTTTGCCCATCCCTGCCTGAGAGAGACAGGACTACAGGCAGTCCCCGACTTACGCGTATCCGCCTTACATCGGATCCGCACTTACGAACGGGGCTTTTCTCGCCCTGGAGCTCACGGGCGGCGGGTCGCCACCCGTGTCCTCTGGGGCGAGAAAAGCTTCTCCCGGTCTCCCTGGTCTGCTGGGGGGGTCCAGCAAAGCCGCTGGACCCCCCCAGCAGACCAGGGACACCCGAGCAAAGCCGCCACCTGGGCGGCTTTGCTCCCGGGCAAATGAGCAAAGCCGCCCAGGCAGCGGCTTTGCTCGGGTGTCCCTGGTCTGCTGGGGGGGGTTCAGAGGCTTTGCTGGACCCCCCCAGCAGACCAGGGGGACAGGAGCAAAGCCGCGGAGCACGCCCACAGCGGGACAGCCCGAGCGCGCTTGGGCTGTCCCGCTGTGGGCGTGCTCCGCGGCTTTGCTCTCCGTCTCCCTGGTCTGACCAGCACGCCAGCAGTGGGACAGCAGCGGCATGCCTGGACTGTCCTGCTGCCCGCGTGCTCTGTGGCTTTGCTCCACGTCTCCCAGGTCAGCAGACCAGGGAGACGGAGCAAAGCCGTGGAGGACTTGGGTGGTCCCGCCACCCCCGTCTCCCTGGTCTGCTGGGGGGGGGCGTGCAGCTAGTGTTCCCCCCCCCCCCCAGCAAACCAGGCTTTTCTTGCCTACCCCTGGGGTAGAGCAGCTGGGGGCTGCCGGGTTGGTCCCGCAGCGCCGCTCCGGACCAACCCGGCAGCACCCCAGCTACTCTGCCCCAGGCGTCCTGATTCAGCCGCTGCTGGTCAGTTTCAGCAGCGGCTGAATCAGGACGCCTGGGGCAGAGCAGCTGGGGTGCTGCTGGGTTGCTCCACTAGGCTTCCTAGTTCGAACTACCGTTACTCCTCGTGGAATGAGGAGTAACGGTAGTTCGAACTAGGAAGCCTAGTTTGAACTACCTAGTTCGTGCCCCGTGTAGCCGCGCTGCACGGGGTTCGAACGAGTGGGGTTTTAAAAATGGCGGCGCCCCGCTTATGCAAATGAAGACCGGGAAATTCAAATCCCGGGCTTCATTTGCAAGTGCGGTATGCCTACATTACCCCGCTAGTTCGAACTAGCAGGGTAGTGTAGACATACCCTAAGGCTGTTGTCTTTGGGCATCCTTTCTTGTTGCAGAAATTCTAAGTTGTTTAATGAATGAGGAAAGGACGAAAAGGATGGTCTCATGGTTACGTTCGTTGAGTGCTGCCCTAGAGAATCGGATTCTACCTTTGCTGCTGCCACAGAATTTCTGTATGATGTTAAAAAAAAGAAAAAACACCCCCATTCAAACCACACATACCTTTTCATTTGTTGCCACTAATTTTGTGCGTCCCATTGTCTGGGTAAACATATCCAAGTGTTATAAAATGTTAAGCATTCTGAAAAATCAGGTCTTAGGCGCAGGGCCGGATTAAGAAAGGAGCTTTAGGGGTCCCAGGATAAAGGGGTCCCACAGAAAGATCTTCAAGCTGCCAAAAGTGCTTTTTTTCCAAAGTCCTCTTAGTTCAGAGCTCTGGTCTGTAGCCCCTTTCTTAATCTAGCCCTGCCTGGCAAGAGGGGAGAGGTACTCAGCTCTGTGTGCTGCCGTGCCCTCCCACCCTCTCTCTTCACACAGGGGTAAGCACCAACTAAACCATCCCTGACAGGTATTTGTCTAACCTGCTCTTAAAAATCTTCAATAATGCAGATTCCACAACCTCCCTAGGCAATTTATTCCAATTTGGAAGTTTTTCCTAATATCGAACCTAAACCTCCCTTTTAAGTCCATTACTCAAATTAATAAGTATAGTCTCTAGCTTGCATTTTGTTTTCTGTTGTAGCCACTTGTTTTCATCACTCTCTCTTGTTTTGAGTGGAACTTCTTTCTTAAATAAATCATTTGTTTTCTTTAAAATGCTCATAAGTCCTGTGCACTATGCAGGAGCAGTGATTTTAAGGTAAAACTGGTAAACTGGAGTGCTCTTGCTTGGGAGCAAAGGATCTGGAATTTCCATAAGTAGCCAGTGTCAAAGGCGGATATCAAAGGGGAATGTTTCAAGGTGATTTGCCAGGTAAAGATATGATTTGGTAGCATGGGGTGGAGTGGTTGAGTGGCTAATAGTCTGGCAGTGTTAGGTAAGACTCCCTCTCTCTGGGGGGGGATGATAACAAGTCGACTTTCAGTACTGGCTACTCTAACAGTCATACCCATCTCTCTGCCTTTCATTCAGTTTAAGAAGCTGCTTCTTTAAGGGAGGATGTGATGTCAAAAGTGCATTGTGTGTTAATTGTTTCATTCTATAAACAAATATTAATAAGAATGTGAAGTCCCTGTTCAAATGCTTTCTGTGTTGCAGAGTGCAATTCATGTTTCTGTATTATAGTGGTTATTAAGCTGAATGTTTAACAAAGTTACCACCTTTTTTCTCTTTGCAGTCTGTCCTTGAAAAAAACATTTATTTTGTTCTTTATTGGTGTTTTTACTTGTTAGATAAGAAATGTATGTAAATAGATGGTGGAAAATGGCTTATCTGCAGAATGAACAATGATTATTGGGTGTTGGATGCTTTTGTGCATGTGGTCAACTAAGTCACATGACATTGTTTTTGTTATCTAATAGAGTAACTTGAGTTTTATAAACAACATGCCTGCCTGAAAAAAAAAATCCTCACGGAATCTATCAAGGAAAGGATGTTGTACTTGGGGGTTGGAGGAGGGAAGTGGGAGAAAAAGATTGTGCGAATAGGCCTAGGGACGTTTAAGCCACATTAGTTTTCTGTCCTCTTTTGTGCAAGATAACGTTATATTTTTTTGTTTATGAGATCCCAGTTTCTAAGATCTCTGGATCCCTTCCTCACAGAGAGGGAAAGATATTTGTTAGATGTCTAACAGACTTTGCATTCAGTTCCCTCGTGTCAAATTCATTCTACTTAATTCCTGTAACTGTTGCCCCAATTTCTCCTTAACGGGAATACTGTTGTCTGGTGGTCCCTTTTTTCTCCCCGTTGGCACTTTCCTGTCTGTCAGTAGCGCTTATCTGTCACAGAGGCCAGTACCACTTTGAGCAGGGCCATGGTTGTAACCAGATGTGAAACTCCCACTCAAAATCTGGCCACCCTGCAAAACACAGTGTAATCTAGCACCAGTTCTAAAAACAAAGTGTTGCCAAGTTGTTGCCAACTCTTCTGCTTCTCAGACATCTCACCTCCCACATTATCTTCCCTTCTCTCTCCCCTGTGGTTTTGCTGGAGAAAAGCTAGTGACTTTAAAATGTTCTGTCTTTCCTTGCCTTCTATACACCTCAAAACCAAACACACAAGCGTAAGTGTGAGTGTGCCAACAGTTTTACTGTGAATTCCTGTAAATGTTCACAAACACTAGGTCATACCTAATACCTATTTACTTACACAAATAAAAGCTCTACTGCAAACGTATGTACTCACATAAACCAGCTCTCTGAGTGGTCATGAGAAATCACACAAAGGACATGAATGTGGTTGGATTGAATTATGAATAGGATGTGATGAATATGTTTGTGAGCACATTGATCCAGTATTCACCCTTCTCTATTTGAACTGCAATCCGTGTCCTGATTGGTGTATATTTGCTCTGTCATTATTTTGTGTCCCTTGAGACACAATTAGAGGGCATTCCTATCATCAGACTGAAAGGAAAATAAACTTTTGGGAAAAGATACTAGATATTTTTTCAGTCTCCAAAAAGGGGAAAAAAATTATTTTCTTTGTCTTTGTTAGTCACAAGTTAAGAAAAAGTGAACTGCTTTTCCACGTTGCAATGTAAGGCATTTGTAATCCATAAGAATGTTCTTGCTTAATCAAAATATTGTTGATTACTATAAACATTTTTAAAACTCACAAATGAGATTCCACTAGACTTCAGTATTTTACCATCTGAAACGAAATAGTGAATCTAAATTTCCCTTGTATTTTCATTATGTCGTGAGAATGAAGCTGAAAATGTTCTTGAATTCTCAGTAGCTCTGTATTCAGTAGTTAATAATATTTTTTTCACTCTGCTGACCTTAAAAAGGACAGTTAAAAGTAGTATTGTCAGTTGTGTTTTTCAACTGATACTCCTGTAGAAATATATTTCAAATAGCTGTATTTTCTTAACTCTTGATGTGATATAGCCTTAGAATGAAATTCCTCATTTTTATGAGAAATACATACATATGCTTGTATCATTTGCCCCACTCAGATTTTCTAATGGTAACTACAATTGAAAGGGTTTTTTTGTGCACAGGAATATGTAGGTTTGATAACTCCATTAACTGAAACATACAAATTCTAGCAACTCACGTTCTGTGTACTCTTAACACATTCAGATTCTGTGAAAACTAAAACATAATCCCACAGTAGTTCAAATTGTACTGTGTAAATTGAGCCCTTTTTAGCTAGTAGGATTAATTAATACTTGTAATGTGTTATAGAAAAGAAAGATGTAATATAAGGCTTGAGATGTATTATTATTGCATTATGTATAACATCAGCAATCCTAAAGAAGTTCTGCAACAAAAAGTCTTTAGTAGGCTATGGGGGAATTGGTATTCCATGAAACATTTTTATGACATCTGTAATCCTAGTTTTCCTACCACAGTTTACATTTTATCATCTTGGAAAACAGCTGAGACAGTAGAAAAGATGGATTGTGGCTATACTTTGAATTCCATTATACTGTTTAGTGGGGGGTAAGAATGGCTAATAATTTTAGGTGCATGGTAGTTGGGAAACATTTTGAAAGTTGAACAAAATATCATTTATGCTATGAAGCTCTGGAGGAATACAAAAGCAAAATAATATGAATTGACATAACTATTGTCTGCAAAACTTTAAGACAATACTACGTGAAATTAATCAACTATTGATTTCAAATCAAAAGACACACAATTTATACCCTGTCTTCACTTGTATTCTCTGAAAACATCCACTCAATGTGCAGCAGCAGTCAAAAAAGCAAACAATGTTAGGAATCATTAAAAAAAAGGGATTGCGAATAAGACAAAGAATATCTTTTTGCCTCTGTATAAATCCATGGTTTGCCCACATCTTAAATACTGCAAATGTGGTTGCCTCATCTCAAAAAAGATATCTTGGCACTGGAAAAAGTTCATAAGTGGGCAACAAAATTTATTAGGGGTTTGGAACGGGTGTCACATGAACAGAGATTAAAAAGACTGTGACTTTTCAGTTTAGAAAAGAGGAGACTAACAGTGATATGATAGAGGTCTATAAAGGTCTATAAAATCACGACAGGTTTTTATTTTTATCAAAGTGAATAAGGAAAAGTTATTGTTCCTATAACATAAGAACTAGGGGTCACCAAATGAAATTAATAGGTAGCAGAAAGCAAACAAAAGGAAATATTTCTTCATGCAATGCACAGTCAGCCTGTGGAACTCCTTGCCACAGGATATTGTGAAGAACATTACTCTAACAGCATTCAAAAAGAGGTAGATAAATTAATGGAGTTTAGGTTCATCGATAGCTATTAGCCAGGATGGGCAGGAATGATGTCCCTAGCTTCTGCTTGTCAGAGCCTGGGAATGGGTTCCAGGGAAGGGATCACTTGATGATTATCTGTTCTGCTCATTCCCTCTGAGGCACCTGGCATTGAGCACTGTCAGAGGACAGAACAGTGGGCAAGATGGACCTTTGGTCTGGTCCATTTTGGCCATTCTTACATTCTAATGTTGTATGTGATACTACTTTGAAAACGGGAATCTTTAAGAGTTTCAAGAGTAGGGCTAGTTGAGTTTCTTTTTGCTGCTCTTGTTCTACTACATATAGTGTATTATTAGAGTAGAGGACAGTTGCTATGAAAGCCTCATGCACTGACTTGCATGAACACATCTTATGTGTAAGTAATACACAATGCCATATACATCTTGAGAGGCTGCTTTTCAGATGTCAATTTTCCATGGTACAGTGTTATGCTAGGAGATTTCCAGTGCCTTTTAGTGATGATTTACAGTGCTGCAACTGCACACCAGAGAGTCCCTAATTTATTGCAGCTTTACTGATTAACTGTGTGATGCCAGGAGCTTAGAACTGAAATTCCACTTTCAGTAATTGAGGTACCCACAGTTGTTCTAAGCAAAAGACTCTAGAGTAGTTTATATAGCAGGGGTGCTGAGAGCCATTGAATCAACCAGTAAATCCTGTATATAATGAAAGGAAATAAAAGAAAGTTCTTCACACAGCGTGTAGTCAACCTGTGGAACTCCTTGCCAGAAGAGGCTGTGAAGGCTAGGACTATAATAGAGTTTAAAGAGAAGCTAGATAATTTCATGGAGGTTTGGTCCATAAAAGGCTATTAGCCAGGGGATAAAATGGTGTCCTTGGCCTCTGTCTGTCAGAGGCTGGAGAGGGATGGCAGGAGACAAATCGCTTGATCATTGTCTTCGGTCCACCCTCTCTGGGGCACCTGGTGCTGGCCACTGTTGGCAGACAGGCTACTGGGCTAGATGGACCTTTGCTCTGACCCAGTACGGCCGTTCTTATGTTCTTATAATGGAAACTGCTTCAATTTAGGGTGTGTGGCACCCTAATTCCAGCATTTATGCAAATTAGAATTAGGGAATTGAGCGGGAGGGCAGGTTTTCAGATGCACATCAGATTGGAACATTTGTAACCCTTAGTTGGAAAGGGAGCTTTTTCTAAAGTGAGAGACAAGACAGGCTTTTCACACATGAACAAGAGCACTGAACACTCACATGGAATAGGATAGGATTCTTAATCTAAGTGCTTGGACCATTACTTTGTTTTGCTAAATGTAGACCATTATTACATTAACAAGACAAGCTGTCAATTTTCATTGTTCAGTCATTTTGCTTTTATTTCCTATGCCTTTTTCCACATTTACGTACTGTGTTTTAATTTAAATAAATGTTATGTTTTGTCATACTAACTTACCAAATTAAATGTAATCAAGAATGGGAAGGGGAGCAGGCCAGAGCTCCCAATTTATTCTCATTTTAATTATTCATTCTCCTCTGGTTCAGGGCTTGAAGTCCAGAGTCAATCCTTAAAATGTGGTTCTCTGGCCTGAAATCCAAAGTTTTTTTTTCCTGAGTGGAGTGCACAAAGTTTGCTAATCAACGTAGCACTCAAGAACCTCTTAAAATACCCCAGATAGATGGTTTAATCCAAAGAGAATGTGGCTGCATGAGATGTACTCTTATTGAACACGCCATAATATTCTGGCATTGTAGCTCTATAGCTTTTTGCTTCCAAAATAAATAAATGTAACATCGGATACTAATGGATTTGTTTTTCAGCACACACTAAATAAATCTAAAAGTGAAGTCTAGTGAGTAGTTGAATCAATAATTTTGTGTAGGTTACATTTATTAGATTTACCGGTAATTGTTAGCTTTGGGTGGTCTGTTTTCCTAAGATGACTGCAGGATGGGGGGAAGGGGGTGTTAAACTGTATTATGAAGCCCTTTGTGCAACTTTCACAAGTAGGGCTCTATACACAAATGAAGTCAAATTCATGAAAAGCCTAGTGTTGGATCATGTGCTATTTCCCTGGGGGAAAAACAAGCATTTAAAATAAATATGACAGTGTACAATGTATTCATACACCATATTGTGACAGATGTTTAACTTATTATATTACCCTTTTGTTGTTTTAAAAAAAAAAGTTTAACAGAAATAGGGAGCCACCCAGCAATGCATGTTCTGTCTCACACAGGTAGCATTATTTTAGATTACAGAGAACACACAGTTTTGTACGTTAATTGGATTGAAAAGGCAAATGGTAATTTAAAATATTTTTTGAAGAAAATATTTATTTCAGAAAAATCCTTTCAATTCTATGAAGTCATTTGGTATTCAGTGATTGCAAGAGGTCTTGCAAACAAACTAGCAGGAACCTTCAGCACACCAGTCAGGAATTTGATGTGGATTTCATTAGTATGATTAGAGGTTTTTGAAGTTGTCTTTCTTCCTGAGTCCCCACCCCTTCTTTCAAAATCCTTCAAAAAACATACACTTTACACACTATTTTTTTCCATTCATTTTTATAGAATTGTGGGCATTGTGCTAGCTAACTCTTGTCCTTTAGCTAAGTCAGAGCTAGAAAGTTTTTGTGTTTTCCAAGAGTGAAAAGGCATTAATTGATTTGTATTCTTCATCACTTAAACTCATTTATTTTGTATCTAGTTTGTGGAGAAATGAGATTGCTGTATGTTAAGCAAAAGATGTTACTAAAAATGTTTTCTGGGTTAGTTGACTTGTTTTGTAACAGGAAATTGAAGTTTATGGTACAAATACTGTACAACCGTATGTATGTTGGGCAATTCAGGGAATAACTTTATATGTTTATTTAAACTTTAAAGTAAACAAATAAGAGTCGAGGGGTAGGATGGGTGAAATAGGTACAGCTCTTATTTTAAATATAGAAAAGGTAATGTGCTCACAAGCTGAAAACTCCTTTAACTCTGATTTTAGAAATTTCCGGCTGGGTACGAGTATTTTGAATTCTTTGCCATTAATTATTGGATGTCCCTATGCAGAACACTAAACTACTGGCTGAAATTAAATGAACTACTTCAGACAGATTTGTTCCAATACTCTTTATGTTCAGCTTATTCTTCTCAATTCAAATTATGGGTAAAACCTAATCCCAAAATACTGTGTCATTCTTAAAAACCTGAACATTTTTTCCTTGAGTGAATGAATAACCAACGAAGTACTGCAATGTGAGGGAATCTTAATTAGTTCGTAAAGAACTTTTGTTTTGAAATGGTACCAATTGCTGTAAGAAACGTCAAAGAATTGCATCTCGTATGCCTTCTTCCTTTCTTACAGTTTCTGGCAAAAGAAAGTAGTTCCTTTAATTGCCAGAAGTACAGCCTTTCTTTCTGGATCACCAAGAACGCAGGGAGAATCCATTTAGTGGGCTGTTCTTTGTGCCTTAGAAAGTTAGCTATCATGGATTTGGAATGTAGTTATTGAAAGCAAGCACTGCATTTGCTGTTACTTCCCTTAACAGTGGCCTCACTTTATTTTCACATAATTGAATCACTCTTGAAAAGAGTATAGATAAAGCTAGCTCTTAGTAGTCTTTCAGTGTATTATTAGTATGTGGTAGCCCTGAAAGACAAAATGTGAATAATTTTTACTTTTATTTTGCTTATTCAAAAGATTGTAGTGAACCAGTAAAGCTGGTGAATGCTGTCTTGCAAAAAGATGCATCCAAGTAATACTGTGATTTTAAGTAAAGGGCTCATGTAAACTTCCAAACTGTAGGATATTTTATTGAACCTGTAGGGATTTACAGTAACTTTCATATCTGCTTAATCTGACTTAATTTAGAAGATATTAAAGGCAGGCTTCCTGATTTTGAATACAATAGTTCTTTCAAAGAGCAGACATGAAAGAAATATAGAGGTTTTTGTCTTGAAAAATTTTGTTCAAAAGCATACAATTCTTTGTACACATGTTCAGTCAGTATGAGAAAAAGTTATAAAACTTCCGACTATGTACAAAGTAAAGTAAAAATAAAATAATCTTCATGTTCTTTAAAAGTTCATTCCCTAATACTGTAAAATGTCACTAAACCATTTTTACCAAACATCATTTTTTTGGTTTCAGAGTAAGAATTTAGAAAATACAACTTTATTTACATATTTTATGGATGCAAGAGTAATTTTGTAACCGTTATATTTGTTTACCTATTTAATAAGCATTACACAGTTCATAACTAAATTTACAGAGATTGTAATTACTTTCATAACAAAACAAAGCTGTTACCAAAAGATTGGCTTTATAATCAGTCTCTGTGCACTGGAAATTATTTCATACATGTGAAAACATCTGTATATTTTAAATGTAAACCAGCTGTACTATGATAACATTCTTACCCTGTTTCCTTTGCCTTTGGCTTCTTTCTTCAGTCTTTAATGTGCTTTTTATCAAAGATTAACTGAACAGTTTATCCATGGAAACTGACATTTCACTTAGCTGACTGTATCAGAAGTATGTCTGTAGTGAAGGATTCCTCCGCTGAAAAGTTCTCTATATTTGATACTATAATTATAAAAGTTAATGCCTTGAGGCTCTGATAATCTTGTTTTCCTTATTGTTTAAGCTGTTTTTGTTGATAGAAGAATAGCTCAGTTGTTGAATCTTAGCTGCACATCCTCATGCCATAGGCACGGACAGACAATAGCCTGCAGTAGTAACTTTATTTTGATGAAAGAACAGAACTCTGACATTTCAGTTCCAGAGTTTTAAATCTATCTTTTCATGCAAGGCTAAAGCAGCCTTATTTGAACTTCAGCTTCTTTGTGGTGGATTTACATGCTGGAGTTAAAAAAAAAAAAAAAAAAAAAAAACTGTTGAGCATGCAGCAAGTAGACATGTTCTGGTTGGATAAGCCTTTTTCCTCCTCCCACAAGTACAAGGGATCCACCAGCAATAGACACGTTCAGGGCCTCCCCCTAACCACAAACAGCAGAGGTCTGGCTGAAACCAAACTTTGATTCAGTGATGTCACAGCTCACAGCCATCCAAAGTAATCTGGCGTGCAGGAGGCTGCCTCCCTAGGCTTTGGCAGGGCCCATTAGCAACAATTTCCTCTGGACAGCTGAGCTGAAAAACTAGCAGTTACTTATGAAGATATCAACAGTTTGTAAAGGATTTTGTTTGGGAAAAGCCAGTCTTCTACTCTTGGGACTATGTGATATGTTTATTTTAGCTATATTTTCTGTAGTATATTTTAATTAGTATATGTTAGTAAAGATTGCTTCAATTATTGTGAGCCATTTATCCAAAGTATTTAAAAACATGTAGAAACCAGACCCCATTAGATTTTTGGCATTACTAATTAATAATATAAATCTAAAAATGAGTTCTCTATGTATACAATTCCAAGCTGTAACCCTAGAGTTCAGAGAGAAATTCTGAAGTCTCCTGTGTGTTTAAGAAGTATGATCTGTGTATTTATTTTTGTTCAGACAAGGTGTTAGACTCTGTATCTATGCAGAATTAAACTGCAAACTGTCTTATAGGGGGTTTCAGTGTCTTTCCTTGTCAGTGTACTTTTTATAATACAAATGTTGATGTGGAGTATCTTTTAACACAAGCAATTTTCACTGCAGCCTCTTAATTATTCTAGGTTTTCCCTCAGCTAACATCTATTTTATTTTCCTTCTGGCTAAAAAGGAGAGCATTTGTACTACTATGGACCAACATAAATAATAACTAAAAAGACTAGTTTAATGAAACTAACGAGGGGTACCTGAACTCTTCTAATTCTACCACCTTCCTCACTTTATGGCCTTTGACTCTGGAAACACAACTCAGAGCCTTCAATTTGCTATGACAGTTCCAGGTGAAGACAGGAATCAAATTATCCAAACTCAAGCAATTTCTCCAGATATTCTAATACTGTTTAAGAAAATATCACGTCGATGTAACTTGGCTGAAACCCAATTTTTTTACGTTTGCCTGCAAATGATACTGATTGGTATTCCAGAGCTCTTACTTATTCACTGTTCATTCTTAAAGATTTCTTCCCAATTGATTACATTCTTAAAAATCTGCCATTGTATTTCCATGTGAAGTGTGTACTTGTGATTGAATCCCTGGGATACAGCCAGGGATTGAGGGACTGCTGTGTCCCCATAACTCCCCAGCCCTCCCACAATGATTTGCTAGTGACAACAGCAAACCCCTCTAGGTGCTGTTAACATTCAGCACAACCACATGTGGAACTTCATACCCAGCTATGTTGCATGAATGCTTCTAGAGCCACTCAGGAATCACTTAGGCTGTGTCTAGACTGGCAAGTTTTTCCACAAAATCATCTGCTTTTGCGGAAAAACTTGCCTTGTTTACACTTACCTTGTCTACACTGGCCAATTGAATTTCTGGAAAAGCACTGACGATCTCATGTAAGATCGTCAGTGCTTTTCCGGAAATACTGTGCTGCTCCCGTTCGGGCAAAAGTCTTCAGTGTAGACAGCACGGTACTGTTTTCCACAAAAAAGCCCCGATCACGAAAATGGCGATCGGGGCTTTTTTGCGGAAAACCGCGTCTGGATTGGCCACGGACGCTTTTCCGCAAAAAGTGCTTTTGCGGAAAAGTATCCTGCCAATCTAGATGTGCTTTTCCGAAAATGCTTTTAACGGAAAAGTTTTCCGTTAAAAGTATTTTCGGAAAATCATGCCAGTGTAGACGTAGCCAGAGAGAAAAGCACCATCCAAATTCCCCCAATTTCCCAGAAATGGTATATTCCCAGTGCCTCAGGAATATACCATTTTGCATTGCTCAAGATGAGCAGTACAAATTTATTAATTGGCTCATCACTTCATCAATTGAAAGTGGATATATACCAGCCTTTGTAAACTTGAGCAATTTACAAGATACTTTAGACAAACTCACTGGTAAAGATAAACCGTTAAACAAATTTGACTACAAAAGATTTTAAGTGACTATAAAGTGAAATTAGTTATTGATATTAAATATAAGCACACAGTCTAAACTCTCAACTCTAAGAACAGCCATATTCGGTCAGACCAAGGGTCCATCCAGCCTAGTATCCTGTCTGCCAACAGTGGCCAATGCCAGATGCCACAGAGGGAGCGAACACAACAAGTAATCTTCACGCGATTCCCTCCCCTGTCAACCATCTCCAGAGAAAGAGAGGCTAGGGACACCATTCCTACCTATGAGAATGGGCAGTATTAAGCAGTTTTTTTCTCACCCCATTGGATATTGCAATTCATAGTACAGGCAGTCCCCGGGTTATGTGGATCCGACTTACGTCGGATCCCTACTTACAAATGGGGTGAGGCAACCCCGCACTAGCTGCGCCCCCCCCCCCCCCCAGCAGACCGCCGAGACGTGCCGCGGTCCCACCACCCGCATCCTCTGCGGCGAGAAAAGCTGCTCCGCATCTCCCTGGTCTGCTGGGGGGGGGCGTCCCCCCCCAGCAGACCAAGGAGACGTGGAGCGGCTTTTCTCGCCGCGGAGGACACAGGCGGCGGGACCACCAAGATGCGCTGCCTGACAGGCGGTTCAGCCGGTGCTGCACCGAGCGCTGCAGGGGAAGCGCCCCCCGCGCTGCGGGAGGCGGCGACAGTGGGGGAGGCACCCCGCCCTGCCAGCTTTGGGTCCATTGGCCCCGCGGACACCCCTGGGCAGCTCCAACACCCCCCGCTGTCGTCTGGAAGGAGGGTCTTGAGAATAAAACTTGAGAATAAAGGACTGAGGGAAGTGAGGTGTGGGAGAATAAAACTGAGCTCTGGAGAAATGTTTGCCTAGAGTTTCCCCTACAATATGTACCAGTTCCAACTTACATACAAATTCAACTTAAGAACAAACCTACAGTCCCTATCTTGTTCGTAACCTGGGGACTGCCTGTATACAATTTTCACTCTTGAAACCTTGGCCAGTCCCCACTGTTGAAGTCTTCAGTCTTCTGAGCATTCTTGTTGCTTGCAGCAAAGATGGGAGAGGGAAAATGGCCAAGCATGGGGCCCTGTGTTCTGTTTTATATGGTTAGTCTACTTGGTTGGAAGAACACAAGTCCAAGCATGTCTGGTGAGCATTGCTAAGTCCCCAGGGAAGACTGATGAACTGTCCCAGTGTGTGGCCTTATGGAGCTGAGTCATTGAATTGTAATTCGTTGGCTGGAAAATACCTGTTGATGGTTGTTTGACACCCATTCTGACAGTAGTTACTTTATTTGGTGATTCTCTAGAAAGTTAATATCTGGTTGATTCATCAATTTGCAGCGTGTTTTTCGAACAGGTATGTAACACAATCTCATAACTTCATATGCACTAAAGTTATAAACATTTAGATAGAACCATGATTCATCAAATCATAACCTTTCCCCTGATACCTTACCTGGCATGCTTTATAGGCATAGCACAATCTACTATATGAGAGAGTTTGTCTGTCTGTGCATCTGTGTGTTTGTCTATTCAAGAATTCTTCCTAAATGATAAAAGGTAGGGTCACCAAATTCAGTGTACAGCTTCCACTTATCATAACTTCAAGCACGTAAGGGTTTGGATATGCCTGGAATAGGATTGCTTCACATAAAAACATACAGAAGGATAGAAAGCTGGCTAGATTATTGGGCTCAATGGGTCCATGTATGATTAGCAGCCAGTATCAAGCAGAGTGTCCCAAAGGTCGGTTCTAGGGTCAATTTTGTTCAACATCTTGATTAATAATCTGGATGAGGGGATGGATTACACCCTTAGCAAGTTTGCAGATGACACTAAGCTAGGGAGAGAGGTAGATATATAGGAGGATGGAGATAGGGTCCCAGACAAATTGGAGGATTGAATTCCAAAAGAAATCTGATTAGCTTCAATAAGGAGAATTGCAGAGTCCTGCACTTGGGCTGGAAGACTCCAAAGCATTGTTACAGACTGGGGACCGACTGGCTAAGCAGCAGTTTGACAGAAAAGGACCCGGGAATTACAGTGGATGAGAAGCTGGATATGAGTCAACAGTGTGCCCTTGTAGCCAAGAAAGCTAATGGCATATTAGGGTGCATTAGGAGGAGCATTGCCAGCAGATCTAGAGAAGTGACTATTTCCTTTTATTCAACTCTGGTGAGGCCACATCAGGAGTATTGCATCTAATTCTGGGGCCCCCATTACAGAAACGATGTGGATGCATTGGAGAAAGTCCAGCAGAAGACAACACAAATCATTAGGGAGCTGGAGCACATGACCTATGTGGAAGGGCTTGTTTAGTCTACAGAATAGTGAAGGGGGGATTTGATAGCCTGAAGGGAGGTTCCAAATAGGATGGTGAGAGGCTGTTCTCACTAGTGACAGATGGCAGAATGAGGAGCAATGGTCTCAAGTTGCAGTGGGGGAGGTCTAGGTTGGATATTAGGAAAAACTATTTCTCTAGGAGGGTGGTGAAGCACTGGAAGGGATTCCTTAGGGAGGGGTGGAATCTCCATCTCTAGGGGTTTTTAAGTCCCAGCTTGACAAAACCCCAGCTGGTATGATTTAGTTGGGTCTGGTCCTGCTTTGGTCAGAGGGTTGAACTTGATGACCTGCTGAAGTCTCTTCCAGCCCCGGGATTCTGTGATGAGACAGAACCACCAGGCAGGAAAAAATGAGGGGTTTAGTGTGTGGGACAGAGCTCCCAGTGAAAGGGATAGGGATGGGGGTGCAAGAGAAGGCTGGAAGAAAGGTGTCTGGCCAGGGGAGGCGGGCAGGAGCAGGCTTTGGGTTAAGTGTCTGAGTACGGGGGAGAGTGCAGGAGCAGGCTGGGGGTAGGGTCTCTGGCTGGGGGGAAGAGTGTAGGAGCAGGGTGGGGATAGGTGTAGGGCCAGAGGAAGAATGCAGGGGTAGGCTGAGGGTAGGGTCTCTGGCTAGGGGGAGGGGCAGGAGCAGACTGGATGTGCAGAGTCTTGGCTGGGAAGGTGGGGGGTCGAAGGCCTGGGAGGCATGTACTTGCTTTTGTGCCCTGTGCTGCTCTCAGGCTCCTCTGACACAGCCATGGCTTCCCGCTGCTCCATTGGCTGGATTCTGGCCAATGGAGCATCAGGAAAAGCCTCTAAGCCAGTGGTCTCCAAGCTTTTTAACCACAAGATCACTTTTTTCAATTTAAGTGCAATGTAAGAACTACCTCACACCCAAATACCCTTGCCCCACTTCCTTTCTGCCCTTTCTTTGAGGCTCTGCCCCTGCTCCACCCCTTCTCCAAGGCCTCACCCTGCTCACTCCATCCCCCTTTTCTCCCATTCTTACTCACTTTCACCCTTAGTAGGGCTTTGGGGTGCAGGCTTTGGTCTTGGGCCAAGGGGTCTGGGTATGGCTTAGCCCAAGGTGGGGGATTGGAGTCTGTTATATTGTGTAGAGTTCCACAATTTAGGAAGAAATCAGTGGAAACAGAGAGCCTGAGCGGTTGCAAGTGTCCATTTTATTTCGTAACACAGAACTAAGTAGAACCAGCCCAAACAGGCTGGGCTGATCCCTTGTGACCTAACTGAGTTACTGTAACAATAAGATCTATATTTACAACCCATTACACAACATATTCCTCCCTGCTTATTAAGAACATCCCTTTAATAAAGCAAACATTAACTATGGAATGAGGATAGATGGCCTCAAATTCCCAGCTAACCCCGGGAATTATTTTGCCCCATCAGTGAGTTAACCTCAATGACAGGTCCAGCCGTTGAGGAGGCCTTCTTTCTCTAGGTGGATTACGGCGGATGTCTGCTGTTCTTGCACCCGAAGGTGTTATGGGTGCAGGCCTGACAATGGGCTGGGAACTTGAAGTGCAAACAGGTGAGGCTGTTGGGTCAGCGTGCTCAGGGAGGGGGTTTATGTTCGCCACAGGCAGTGATGAAGGAGGAGAGTCAGAAACAGGTGATTCTTGACGCGGTAGCTCACCGGCAGTGGGGAGGTCAGGCAACTCAATTGGAGATGTGTCTTCGGGGCAGGCATAACGTGGCAATAATTGATCTACATGCTGCCACCAGATGATATCCTCTGCAGTCCTGGCAGTATAGGAAACAAGCCCTGTTTGAGCAATAATAGTGGCAGGGACCCATTTAGCTCAGGAGCATAGTTCCAAGCCAAAACTGGCTCTTCAGGACTAAAGGTTTGGTCTTCTGTTCTGGATGCATGCCTGATTACTTGACACTGCTGTTGATGTTGCACAATTTGTCACAGTTCAGAAGGTTTCAGCAAATCAAAGCAAGTGTACATCTGACGTCCCATCATTAGAAAAGCCAGGACATGTTGGTTGTAGTATGAGGTGTGTTTCTGTAGGGTAGTAAGAAAGTGTGAGTCCTCTAGCCGATTTCAAAACTTGTTTCGTTGTCTGCACAAACCTTTCAGTCAATCCATTCTTGGATGGGTGATATGGTGCTGAAGTGATGTGATGGATCCCGTTTGCTTTCATGAAGTTTGCAAACTCCTCAGGGTATGTCTACACTAGCTCGTTAGTTCAAGCTAGGTAGGGTAATGAGGGCAAGCAGAGTTGCAAATGAAGCCCGGGATTTAAATATCCCGGGCTTCATTTGCATGTTCCCGGGCGCTGCCATTTTTAAATCCCCCTTAGTCCGAACTCCGTGCCCATGGCTACATGTGGCACGGAGTAGGTAATTCGAATTAAAGATCCTAATTCGAACTACCATTACTCCTCGTGGAATGAGGAGTAACAGTAGTTCAAATTAGGATTCTAAGGGGGATTTAAAAATGACGGCCGGCGGAATAGAGGAAGTTTATTGCCTCTCCAGGATACAGCACAGCACAGCACAGATGTAATCTGGTCACAGAGCTGGGCTAGGATGCCTCAGGCCCCCTTGAGATGGGGGAGACTGGGCCCCTAAACTCCAGCCCCTTTCCCTAGGCTGTCTCCTCCATGCTCCCAGCCCGCAACTAACTAACTCTCTTCCAGCCCTGCCCCCCAGCCAGGGCAGCATTCCACCTTCCTTTGTTCCTCTCCATGGGGGGTGTCTGGCCATACTGGTTTGCATAGTGACTCATCCTGTTTTGCTGGGTCGTGGTACCCACGGCAGCCAGTGGGGGTTACCCCAGAGCCAGCAGCATAGAAACCAGCCAGGTACCCCCACTACGTCACAACTAGGTCCATAACTTGGGACAGTACTGGCAGAGCCAAAACTATGGTTATCACAAATGACAAAGAAAGAGAAGAAGGTGCCAATATTTTTAAGTGTTGTAGGGGCTAAGACCTACTCTGTGCTACACAGTTTGCTGCTCCCTGTTAAGCCAGATACCAAATCTTACAGTGACATTGTGGAAATTCTGGGGCCACATTATGCTCCAAAACCATTGGTAATTGCAAAAAGGTATAGGTTCTATAACAGAGCCCAAAAAGAAAGTGAAACAATTGTACAATTGGTAGCAAATTTGGAAAAGGTTGCAGAACATTGTGAATTTAAGGACATGTTAAATGATGCCATACGTTACAGGTTAATGTGTGGCCTGCACAATGAAGCTACACAGCGGCATTTATTAACAGAAGCTCAGCTCACCCTACAGAAGGCCATTGATATTGAGGTCTTCATGGAACTGGCTACATGGGAGGTGCAATACCTAGGGTGCATAAAGTGTCCCAAGAATCTACCCACAAAATAGTGGGGAGCCAGGAATGTTACCGCTGTGGTAAACCGTGTCACCCTGCATCAGAATGGTAGTGTAAGGACCTAGTGTTTTGACAATGTAGAAAAAAGAACACATTGAGCGTGCCTGCAAACAAAAGAAAAAAGGGCTTCTGGTCTGGCAAGACAAAAATAAAAATCTGCATACCACTGAGTAGACCCTGTCTGAAGAAGTGTTCTGCTATGCTTTGTCTTTGAAAGGGGGCTCCCATGAATACTGGGTAACCCCACTCTTGGATGGCACACCTGGACGCATGGAAGTGGACACTGGTGCAGCAATTTCATTAGTCTCTTAGGGTACGTCTAGACTACATGCCTCTGGCGACAGAGGCATGTAGATTAGACTACCCGGCATAGGAAAATGAAGCGGTGATTTAAATAATTGCTGCTTCTTTTAAATTTACCTGGCTGCCGCGCTGAGCCGATTAGCTGTTTGTCGGCTCAGCGCGGTAGTCTGGACACTCCGTGGTCAACATCAAAGGCATTTGTCGACCTCCCAGGTATGCCTCATCCTTCATTTTCCTATGCCGGGTAGTCTAATCTACATGCCTTTGTGGCCAGAGGCATGTAGTCGAGACGTACCCTTACAGTGTGTATAAGGAAAAGCTAAAGCATCTTCCGTTTAAGGCAACAAAGATCATTCTGAAGATACATACAGGAGAATCAGTCCCCCTATTGGGCACTACTGATGTTAAGGTGGAGCTCAATGAACAGACTGCTGAATTGCCACTGTTTGTAGTGAAAAGCCATTACCCAGCCTTAATGGGTAGACCATGGCTTAGAAAGATCCCACTGGAGTGGGCAGAAGTGCACCGGATGACTAAAGAAGAAACAAGTCTGACAGATATATTAAAGAAACATGTTGCTGGTTTTGGGGAGGATCTGGGAAGTATGAGGGGAATCACCATGAAACTAAACATTAAACCTGGCAGCCAACCAAAATATCTGAAGACCCGACCTGTGCCATATGCTATCAGGCCAAAAGTTGAAGCGGGCCTGGAGCACTTAGTCAAAAATGGAGTCCTAATACCAGCTACCCATAGTCCATGGGGAACTCCAATAGTTCCAATATTGAAGAAAGAATATTCTATTTGAATTTGTGGAGATTATAAGGTCACTGTTAACCCAGTGTTGTGTGCAGAGCAATACCCCCTACCCCACATCGATGACCTCTTTGCGGGCCTGGCTGGGGGACAAAAGTTCAGCAAGATTGATCTGAGTCAAGCATATTTATAGATGCACGTTAATGAGAGGTCCCAAGAGCTATTGACTATTGTGATGGATAAAGGGCTTTATTGGTACTGTTGCTTACCTTTAGAATAACTTCTGCCCCAGCTTTGTTCCAGAGGGCTATGGACCAGATCTTGTGTGGCTTGCGAGGAGTCCAGTGCTATCTTGATGACATCCTGGTCACGGGCAGGATGAGGAGGATCACCTTAAGAATTTAAAGGCTACCCTACAAAGACTGGAAAAGTATGGCCTACGAGTCCACAAAGACAAGGGAGCATTCTTTCAGCCCCCTGTTGAATATTTGCGACACATCATTGATGCTACCGGCCGCCGTAAGTCCCCTTCAAAAGCTAAGGCTATTGTGGAGGCTCCTCCTCCTCAAAAAGTTAGTAAACTTCATTTGTTTCTAGGACTATTGAACTATTATGGAAAGTTTATTTCACAGTTAGCTAGACTGTTAAAAACATTTCATGAGCTCCGTGGCCAGAACAAGGTCTGGAAGTGGACTGAAGCCTGTGATGTTGCATTTACCAAGGCGAAATGTGCATTGCTAAACTCGGAGGTCCTGACACATTTTGATCTATCCTTACCTTTACAGTTGGCCTGTGATGCCTCCCCATATGGCGTGGGAGCGGTCTTGTCACACATTTTGCCTTCAGGAGAAGAGAAACCAATTGCTTTTGCTTCACGCACCTTAAGCAAGGCTGAAACTCACTATGCGCAAATCGAGTGTGAAGCATTGCGAATCGTTTTCAGGCTTCAGAAATATCACCAGTACCTGTTTGGATGGAAGTATACCTTCTCACTGACCATCGACCTCTGATGGCAGTTCAGTAGCCCCAGGCGTAGAAAACAAAAAGTTCAAAATACTCAGTATATACGTGCCATTGCTGTATAGCAGGGGTTCCCCAACTTTTTGACATGGGGACCAGTAAATCCATTCATGAGCTTTTGGAGGACCAGTAACATTCATTTGCATATTCATTAAGCAAATGATGAATATGCAAATAAGATGTTTCTGGTCCTCCCAAAGCCCCCAGTGCCAGCTTTAGCAAAGCTTTTGATATGGTAACCACCATGTCCTTGCCAGCAAGTTAAGGGAAAATGGTTTGGATAAATGGACTGTAAGATGGATAGAAAGCTGGCTAGACCAGGGTTTCCCAAACTTTTTACTTTAGTTGGAACCTGGGTTTTTTTCAGTACTGTTTTTTGCAGCCCAAATATATAAACACATATAAAAAAAGAATGAAAAATGAATAAATTTTCAGTTTCACCCGGTTGCATCCTCCGCTCAGCCCGGGCCAGGGCTTCGGGTACCCGGCGCCGCAGGGGCACTCCGGGAGGTGGGAGCAGGAGCAGATTGGAGATAGGGTATCTGGCTAGGAGGGAGGGTGCCAGGAGGAGACTTGGGTAGAAGTTGGACCTCCCTGGTCTGGCAAACGCTACTTTATAGTCTCTCAGAAGGTCCCAGTGGCTGTGTAAGTGCAGCCATGGCTGCTGCAACTTTTCTTTCTTAGTCGAACATTGTCCCGTGGGTGCTCCACTGTAGGTGTCAGGCTTGTCGCAGTGCCGCAGATTGGAGATCTTTTTCAGCCGTAGTCTGCCAGACCGTGCATGCGTGAAGTGCGTCTCGTGCCTTTTCGCACCGTTTGTGTGCACGTGGTCTGGCTCCCACCAGTTCCTCCTGACCATCCTCTGCCGCAGATGGAGTGAACCCTTTCTCCTCAAATTCCTGTCAGGATTGAGAGAGAGAGAGAGAATGTATTCTGTTAGTTAGTTCGTTAGTTATTAGATTAGTCGTAGTCTTCGTTCCATAGTTATACTGTTTAAAAAAAATTCCTGTAAATAGTTACTATAGTTAGTATAGCCGCCTCAGACGATGCCCGGATCACCCGACATTAAAAAATGCGGCGCTTGCCGTGAAGCAATGCCCGCCTCCAATGGACACTCTGTGTATAAGGTGCCTTGGAGGACACATCCCACAAAAATGTCCCCACTGCTCCAAACTCACAGTGCGAGCTAGGAGGGACAGGGAGAGGCATTTCAAAATGCTCCTCTTTGACAGGACATTACAGCCACAAGGTACTAACGCTCCCTGCTCTGTGGAGCCCTCGGGGCCCACATCTTGGCACCCACCATCTCCCAAAAAGACGAAGAAAAGACCGTCCCTCTCTCAGGGTATGTCTACACTACAGCACTAATTCGAACTAACTTAATTCGAATTAGTTAATTCGAACTAAGCTAATTCAAATTAGTGCATCTAGACCTAAAAACTAGTTCGAATTAGCATTTTGCTAATTCGAAATAGCATGTCCACACTGAGTGGACCCTGAACCGAGGTTAAAGATGGCTGGAAGCAGTGCCAGCAGGGCATCAGAGTAGGACATAGAGTGTGGAGCTGCTGTCTCAGGCTAGCCGAGGGCTGTGCTTAAAGGGACCTGACTCCCACCCCGGACAGACAGTTCTCAGGGGTTCCCCGCTTGCAAAGCAGTCCTGGCTTGGAGTACCCTGAGTGCCCACACTCGGCACATCACAGCACTTGGCAATCAGCCCGGCTACACTTGCCACAGCCTGCCATACGGGGGGGGGGGTCAATCGGGGGGCTGCAGGAGAGCTTCCACCCCGAGGAGCCCGCAGAACCACCCCAGTCCTCCCCATTGGGGGCTCGTACCCCATTCCTCCCTCACCCCCTTCTACTTACCCCTCCCTAGCACCCCTTCCTGATGTACAAAATAAAGGACACGTGTGTTCAAAAATAGAAACTCTCTTTATTGAACAACACTCAGGGAGACTGGGAAAAGGAGGTGGGAGAGGGGAAGAGAGAGGGTGGGAGAGGGGAGGGCAACTAAAATGATCAGGGGTTTGGAACAGGTCCCATATGAAGAGAGGCTAAAGAGACGGGGACTTCTCAGCTTAGAAAAGAGAAAACTGAGGGGGGATATGATAGAGGTCTATAAAAGCACGAGTGGTGTGGAGAGGGTGCATAAAGAAAAGTTCTTCATTAGTTCCCATAATAGAAGGACTAGAAGACACCGAATGAAATGAATGTTCAGAAAGTTCTTCACAAAGCAAATAATCAACCTGTGGAACTCCTTGCTGCAGGAGGCTGTGAAGGCTAGAACTAGAACAGAGTTTAAAGAGAAGTGAGATAAAGTCATGGAGGTTGGGTCCATGGAGTGGTATTAGCCAGGGGGTAGAAATGGTGTCCCTGGCCTCCGTTTGTGGAAGGCTGGAGATGGATGGCACGAGACAAATGACTTGGTCATTGTTTTGGTCCATCCCCTCCAGGGTCCCTAGTGTTGACCACTGTCGGCAGACAGGCTACTGGGCTAGATGGACCTTTGGTCTGACCCAGTACGGCCATTCTAAGCTCAGGGATCAGGGTCGGGGGTCTCAGTGGACCACCCTGATTTTCATGCACACCTTCTCCTGGGTGGCCAGGCTGGCAGCTATCCTGCCCTAGATGGCCACTTTCCTGTGCCTAGTGCGGAGGTCGTGGATGAGGTCCACGATGTCCGCACTAGACCAGGCGGCCACCCATCTCTTGCAGACCTGGGCAGGCTCCCGGGAGCCGCCAGCCTGGTCCCGGGAAGAGGCGGAGGGCTGGGTGACAGCGGGTGACTGGCTCGAGCCGTGCCAGGTGCAGGGTCTGCTGGCTGGGTGCTGGCAGGCTTGCACGTGGCACGGGCACCGTAGCCAGCCCATGCCCCTTTAAGGGCTCCGGGGCCTGGAGGGGGGCAGAAGAGTTTCCCTGGTGGTGCCCAGAGTGGCCACCAGGGAAAGCTGGGGAGGGCTAGCCTCCCACTAGTTTGAATTAAGTGGCTACACAGCCCTTAATTCGAACTAGTTAATTCGAACTAGGCGTTAGTCCTCGTAGAATGAGGTTTGCCTAGTTCAAATTAAGCGCTCCGCTAGTTCGAATTAAGTTTGAACTAGCGGTTTGCATGTGTAGCGCCTATCAAAGTTAATTCAAACTAACGTCTGTTAGTTCGAATTAACTTTGTAGTGTAGACATACCCTAAGTCTTTACCCCCGACTTGACTTAGCTTCAGAGACAAGCCAGGCACTTCGGGCACGTCCATTTTACGTGGCCTTGATAAGCCCAAACAGAGCCGCAGCACCATCGGCGCTGAACCCGTAGTTGTCGGGCTCCACCATGACGATTGCACCATCTGTGCCGCGTTCAGCACCGGCACCGACAACATCCCTGGCAGCGAGGCGCTCGCCGGCACCGAGACGCTCATCGGCACTGATCGCAGTCTTGTTACTCGCAGTACCACAAGCACCACCCATTATTGAGGCAGCGGCACACCATCCCTTATCAGCGCCAGGCACACACACAGCACCACCATCCGAGGCAACTCAGGGCATGCCAACAGCAGAGCCGACTACACACAGCACAGGGCACCCTGTCCCCAGGGAAATCTCCACTCTGGTGTCATCCTCACCAGAACAATTCCTGGCTCACATCACCAGCCGCCAAAAGGCAAGGAAACTGCCAAACCCTTCCCCCAGCATGGACCACATGCGTTTCTCACCGGAGCTGCTCTCACCTTCTCCAGCACATTCGAGGCACTTACCGAGATATCACAAATGGCGAGTGTACCATTCCCCACAAGTCTTACCACATTACCAGTATCAACACTCACCAGCTCTGTCTACACACTCCAGGGGAAGATTTCCATCTCCCAGATCACCAACCCTTTCTACCGATTCAGGATACTATGGGACACATAGGCGGGCACACTACACCAAATCCCCATGTAGGTCCCGTTACTCTGAATGCTCACTGAGCCGCTACCACTATTACATTCTTCATTCCTGCTCACCTCGCTGGAACACACTGTCTCCTTCAACACCTTGCCGCTCACATTCTTCGCCTGCCAAAGATCGTCTGTCTGCACCGTCCTCAATGAGACCACTAAGTCCAACTGTTATTCCACCTCCCATGCCATCCACGTCACGTACTCAGCAGCATCAACAGTCATCTTCTGAACGGGGAGACACAAGGACAGTCACCCACTGACCAATCGTCGTCATCGCCAGATGATGCAGTTTTTCAGGGCGATATTTCCCCATCAGACGACCTTTGTCAGTTTCAAGAATGTTCAAGAGGATAGCAGACAGCCAAGGGGTACAGCTTGTTGAAGTACAGCAAAAACATCATCATTTGCTCAGAAATCTTCACCCGTCACACCAAGTCAAAGTTGCACTAGTGCTAGATGACGCAATCCTAGAAATAGCGGACGACATATGGCAGGTGCCAGCTTCAACTCCCACCACCAACAAACTAGCGGACAGGAAATATTTTGTCCCAATGAAGGGCATGGAGTTCCTCTTTACTCATCCACAGCCAAACTCATTGGTTGTGGATGCAGCTCAACAGAGGGCGAAGATTCCCCAACAAAAATCCAAGGACAGCAAACATCTAGACCTGTTCGGCCAAAAGGTATACTCTTCAGTGACACTCATCTTACGCATGGCCAATATTATTGGCTAATCACAACTTCGACAGTTATGCAAAACTGGTTCCACTTATGGAGCACTTACCTGACACTAAGTGCGATATTTTGAAGGCAGTGGTCCGGGAGGGCTACTCAGCCTCCAGAATAGCTCTGCATATAGCCTTGGACACAGCGGACACTGCAGCGTGCACCACAGCCATCTCGGTCATCATGCGCAGAGCCTCATGGTTACAGCAGACAGCTATCCCAAAGGAAATCCTGTCTAAGGTTGAAGATCTACCATTCGACAGACAGAGTCTCTTTTCTGACAAAACAGACCAAGTCCTCCACTCAGACAAGGACTCCAGAACCACACTTAGAACCCTGGGGATGTACACACCACCTTACCAACGTAAGAGGGACACACCATACCAAAAAAAAAGGTAATTTTCCCACCAAATGCCCTCATACAGACAGCATGACCAGCAGCATAACAAACAGCGCCAACAGAGAAGATGACCTCCACCAAAAGCATCTGGCCAGCACAACACCAGACAACAGATTTGACGCTTTAGTGGAGGGACTGAGAACCATACCACTAAACAATCTCACTCGTGCTGTGGACACTTTATTCCACCATCGTCTAAGGCCCTTTCAACAACGATGGGCTCATATCACCAGACAGATGGGTTCTTCAAACCATCAAGCTAGGTTACACCATTCCCTTCACATCAGTACCTCCTCCCTTCCCTCCTACCCCATTCCTCTTCAGGGACCCATCTCACGAACCCCTGGTAAGGCAAGAAGTACTTCGTCTACTGACCATTGGGGCAATAGAGAAAGTCCCAGACGAATTCAAGGGCAGGGGGTTTTATTCCTGATACTTCTTAACCGAGAAAAAGTCGGGGGGTTGGAGGCTGATCTTAGACCTTCAAAGCTTAAATCGTTATCTTCGAAAGAAACATTTCTGAATGGTTACCCTAGCCACAGTCATCCCGGCACTACACAGCGGAGTCTGGTTCACGTCCCTCGATCTCCAGGACGCGTATTTTCACATGGCCATCCACCTGGCTCACAGAAGGTTTCTTCGTTTCCAAATAGGTGCAGACCATTTCAGTACAAGGTCCTGCCCTTCGGTCTCTCATCGGCTCCCAGAGTATTCTCTAAGACTCTGGCCGTGGTCACAGCGCACCTATGTCGTCTGGGCATCATGATATTCCCTTACCTGGACGACTGTCTAATCAGAACACATTTGGCAACCGAAGCACTTCATGCCACAAACACCACAAGAGCAGTTTTCAAGGTGCTAGGGCTGATTCTCAATGTTCTGAAATCATCCATGACGCCCCACCAATCAATACAATTTATCGGTGCCCACCTCGACTCGACCAGGGCACGAGCCTTCCTACCAATGTCCAGGTTTCAAACAATCTAGGACCTGATACAAATACTTTCTATCAGCCCCAAAACATCTATTCTCTACTATCTACAGCTCATAGGACATATGGCATCCACAACGTATGTAATGGAACATGCGAGGTTACACTTCCACTGCCTTCAACATTGGATAGCCCCAATATATACTCCAAACACTCATGACATCCACAGGAGGGTTACAGTCCCTGTCTATGTAAAAAAATCGTTGAATTGGTGGACTATCCCAGACAATCTGATGTTGGGCATACCCTTTCATCGTCCCCAGCTGACAATACAGCTGACTACTGATGCATCACTCCTCGGGTGGGGCGCCCACCTGAAACACAAACCGGTACAGAGCCTATGGTCCCCTGAAGAATCGTTGATGCACATCCATTTCCTGGAACTACGGGCAGTCCACAACATCTGCCAGCACTTCCTCCCCGTTATCCAGGGCCAAGTCATATGAGTCCTCAGCAATAACATGACCACTGTATATTATATAAACAGACAGCAAATGAAATTAATGACACCAAATGAAATTAATGGGTAGCAGGTTTAAAATTAATAAGTGAAAGTTCTTCTTCACACAGCGCATAGTCAACCTGTGGAACTCCTTGCCAGAGGAGTCTGTGAAGGCTAGAACTATAATATAGTTTAAAGAGAAGCTAGATAAATTCATGGAGATTGGGTCCATAAAAGGCTATTAGGCAGGGGGTAGGAATGGTGTCCCTGGCCTCTGTTTGTCAGAAGCTGGAGACAGATGGCACGAGACAAATTGCTTGATCATTGTCTTCGGTCCACCCTCTCCAGGGCACTTGGCGCTGGCTACTGTTAGCAGACAGGCTATTGGGCTCAATGGACCTTTGGTCTGACCCAGTACGGCCATTCTAATGTTTTTATGTTATCTTAGACGGGGGGAGCTCGATTCCAATCCCTTTGTACCAAAGCGTTTGTGGAATTGGTGCAGTTATCACAAGATCTCCCTTCTTGCAGAGTATCTCCCTGGATGGCAGAATTTCACAGCCGATGCACTGAGCAGACACTTCTCCATGAATCACCAGTGGAAACTACATCCAGAAGTACTCTCCACCATGTTCCATCACTGGGGGTTTCCAGCAGTAGACCTCTTTGCCACATGCCTCAATGTGAAATGTCCCCAATACTACTCAAGGGCTGGGATTGGACAGAACTCCAGGGGAGACACCTTCTTGTCTAGTTGGAGTCACCATCTCCTATACACCTTTTCCCCCACGCCTTTAATCCTCAGAGTCCTGGAAAAGATAGCTATAGACAGAGCTACTGTGATTTTCATAGCTCCCTTCTGGCCACGACAAACATGGTTCCCTTACCTCTATCGCATGTCGGTTTGTTCTCCGTACCCTCTGTCCAGGCACCAAGACCTGCTCTCTCAGAACGGTGGACGCTTGATTCATCCGCAGATAGACCACCTTGCGCTGACAACCTGGTACCTGGTTGGTTCCAACAAACAGAAATGATGTTTGCAAGCTGTCAAACACATCCTATTACATAGTAGAAAATCTACCACACGTACCACTTACCTTCATAAATGGATGCGGTTCTCGTCATGGTGCTCAGAGACTCATGTAGATCCTTACTCTGTGCCTATTCACCAGATTCTGGACTACCTCGTACATCTTAAAGACTCCGGCCTTACCTGCGCTTCTATTAAGGTACACAGAGCTGCTATCACTGCTTTCCGCCATGCAGTGGATGGTTACTCGGTCTTCTCACATCCCATGACAAAGAGATTCATGAAAGGGATGGCTAACCTTTTTCCACACTATAGACAACTGGCAGATCCCTGGGACTTGGAGCTAGTCCTCAACTCTCTCACACGGAATCCCTTTGAACCTTTAGCAACATATGACCTACACACTCTCACAATGAAGGTCATCTTTCTACTCGCAATAACCTCTACGAGAAGAGTTGGGGAACTGTCTGCCCTATCAGCTTCACCACCCTACACAATATTCACCCCTCAGGGAGCCATACTACGCCCCCAGCCTGCCTTTCTCCCTAAAGTAAATTCAGAATTTCACATAAATTAACCAATAGTCCTTCCCACATTCTACCCTAAACCTCACTCCTCGACAGAGCAAGCACGTCTCCATACCTTAGACGTCAGGTGAGCATTGGCTTTTTACATACAAAGAACTAGATCCTTTCGGAAGTCAAACATGCTCCTAGTATCGATGGCTGAGCGCTCTATGGGCCATTCCTTATCGGCATGACACATTTTGTCAATCATTGTCGCCTGCATAAAGAGATGTTACGCCTTGTGAAATAGACCACTACCATGCGCTCCGAGAGCTCACTCTACGCGAGCAATAGCCACGTCAGCAGCCTTCCTGAAAGGTGTTTCACTGAGACACATCTGCACAGCTGCCACATGGTTGTCGGACTTCACGTTCGCCAAACACTATGCCATCGCCAACCTTCTTCCGCTGGATGTGGCAGTGGCATCAGCAGTCCTTTCCACGGCTACAGCACGATAGCTCCGAATTCCTCCTCCATTTCGGGGCTACTGCTATAAATTCACCTACAGTGGAGCACCCACGGGACACTTCTTGAAGAAGAAGAAAAAGTTACTCACCTTGTGTAGTAACTATGGTTCTTCGAGATGCATGTCCAGTGGGTGCTCCACAATCCGCCCTCCTCCCCGCTGTGGAGTATCTGTCTTTATGTTTTTCAGACCAACAGGATCAAGAGGAACTGGCAAGAGCCGTACTGTGCGCACACAAACGGCGCGAAAAGGCACGAGATGCGCTTCTCGCATACGCAATCAGGCAGACTACGGCTGAAAAAGATCTCCGATCTGTGGCACTGGGACAAGCCCGACACCTACAGTGGAGCATCCACGGGACACGGATCTCAAAGAACCATCGTTACTGCACAAGGTGAGTAACTTTTCTTTTCTTTTCTTTTCTTTTCTTTTCTTTTCTTTTCTTTTCTTTTCTTTTCTTTTCTTTTCTTTTCTTTTCTTTTCTTTTCTTTTCTTTTCTTTGCCAGCGTCTGGGCTCCACTGATCTTAGTTTCAGTTTGCACTGTCCGTTTAGCAGTCAGTTCTTACCCCACCTTCCAGAACAGTAAAAAGGTTTGTTTCCTTACATTGACTTCTACTTCTTCTGTTACTGGAGGCTGCATGGGTATTCCATCCTCGTCGCCACTTTGTTAGATTGTGTGGAGTTCCACAGTTTAGGAAGAAATCAGTGGAAACACAGGGAACTTGAGCAGTTGCAAGTGTCCATTTTATTTCATAATACAAAACTAACTAGAACCAGCCCAAACGGGCTAAGCTAACCCCTAGTGACCTAACTCAGTTACTATAACAACAAGATCTGTATCTACAATCCAATACACAACAGAGTACAGAAGGGGTTTCAGGGTGCAAGCTCTGGGAAGGTGTTTGGGTGCAGGGGGATTCATCTGGGGCAGGAGGTTGGGTGTAGGAGGTGGTTAAGGGCTGGGACAAAGGTTGAGGAAGCAGGCTCTGGCTGGGCACCATTTAACTGAGATGGCTTCCAAGTGGTGGAGCAGTGGGGTTAAGGCAGACTTACTCCTGCCCTGGCCCTGCACCACTCCTGAAAGCAACTGGAATGTTCAGCAGTGGCTCCATGGCGCCTTGTGCTGCCCCCTCAGTTACAGGCACTGAGCCCACAGCTTCTACTGGCCACGGTTCCTCATTACTGATGAATGGGAGCTGCAGAAGTGGTGTCTCCAGGCAAGGACAGCATGCTCTGCCTTTCTCGGGCTGCAGGGACATGTTAGTCAGTTCCAGGAACAGAAGTTACCATAGGGATGGGATGGTATCATACCTTCCAGCCACGACAGGTTAGGCATTTTAGAACTCACTCCTCAAAGAATTCAATTTAAGCATAAAAGAAATGAAAATTATGAAATGCACAGACCAGTCATAAACCAAAAATAACACACTTTGCAAGCAGCAGAAGTAACAACAACCCACGTATGTGTTGGGTCAGGAGATGAGAGTGAAGGATAGTGCGTGTTTGTGAGTAACAGAGACACACACACACTGTGTGTGAAAGATATTTGCATTGCCAAACTCCCTCCATCCCTTTCTCTCAGAATGGAGATAGGGTAGAGAAGTGAGGGGAGGAGGGACACCTTGACATCAGCAGCCCCCTCTTCTCCCTCCCGCACCTTGCACAGCAAGCAGGAGGCTCCAAGTGGGGGCAGCTCCAAGGCAGAGGGCAGTGGGTGGAGGAGCAACGGAAGTGCCAGCACTTGATAGCTTCCTGGCCAAACCAGTCAGGATCACCTGTCAGAGATTCCAAGACCTACCTGTAGATCATGATCTACAGGTTGGTGACCACTGCTCTAGGCAGTGTGTCTGCGTGCTGCTGTTCGCAGGAGGAGGGGGACCCACAGAGCCATTTGTGGCTCTGCTTCTTCCCCAATCATGCAGTGAGTCTCGGGGCTTTCTTCTTCCCCCCCCACCCCCCCATTGTGAGAAGCTGGCGCTGGCTCCAATTTTGTGGGGGCCGTGAGGCTGGATCCTCCAGCATGGGCTCCCAATTGCAGGGGGGGAGGGAGGAAGTGAGGGGGCACTGAGCTTGAGCCGCGAGCCATATTGGCTTTGTACATGAGCCATAGGTTGCTGGACCCTGTGCTATAGATTAGTGGTTCCCAAACTTTTTCCTGCCAAAGATCTGTTTGGCATCTGACTAATTGTCTCACATGCCTTTCATTTTTGGTCCTAGCAGAATGCCCCTGTCAGTGTGACCTCTCAAGCACCATACAGGCTATATGATGGTGGACAAAATGGGATCCTGCATTTGGCAAAAGCGCCAGGGCATCATCCCAGCATATTCAAGCCTTGCTCAAGGGAGAGGCCTTGCTCAAGAGTCTGGCTTGCCCCTTTGGCAGCTATTGCCATAGGTTATATTTTAAAATAGGCTTCGGTTGCATTATAGTAAAAGATCCAGTTTTAAGGTTCAATTCCTAAAGACTTCACAGAAATGTTACAAATTAAAAGTGAAACTTTGTAATGTTGACTTTTTTTAAATGCTCTTGATGCTAACATAATCACAATTAAAATCATATGTTAGCAAATTGGACTATTACTTTGCTTCCTTTCACTATTTAGTATCCTAGCCCTCTGAGCAGGTAATTTTAAAAGATCATACATATTTCTGTGCTCTTAGATTATTTTTGAGAGATTGTTACAAACTCTCTCCTCTGCTTGCAGGGAATTAAGGAAATTCACATTCGAATACTTTAAACAATTTTTATCAAGATGAAAATAGATAAGATTTGAATTTAATAGAAAAGACACTTTTATATCCTACTCTAAAGTACCTACTCTTTAATTAACTAGATAATTAGCCCATCATAAGACGGGATTTTCAGGTCTCTCCTCCACATCGGTCTTCTCTCCTGAGCCTCCAGTCTCTCGCTCTGTCTCTCTCTCTCTCTCCTCCTCTTCCTGCTCTTCCTACTGCCTCCCCCCTCTCTCTCTCAGCTCTCCTCTGCCTCCTGCCTCTCTCTCTCTCTCTCTCTCTCTCTTTCTTTTCTCCTCCCCCTCCTGCCTCTCACTCAGGGGACCACGGAGCCCAAATGGCCATTTGAGTACGCACTCCCTGTGCTGCATGGGGGGCGTGGAGCCCAAACAGTCGCTTGCACCACTTGCTTCCATGTGGCGGCCTGGCTGAACAGCACAGAAGTCAGCCGAGTGCCACGGCGGGAGGCAAAGGGGGGTGGGACAGTGATGTACACGGCCAGGCCCCACCCCCTGACCATGTATGTCGCTGCCCTTCTCCCCTACTCCTCCCACCATGGAGCTCGGCTGACTTCTGTGCCACTCAGCCGCGCCGCCACGGGGGAGCAAGCGGCCGTTTGGACCCCGCACTCCCCATGCAGCACGGGCTGCCCAGAGGAAACAGCCAGCATTTCAGGCAACAGCGCCCCCCAGAGGGAACAGCCAGCATTTCAGGCAACAGCGCCCCCCCCCCAGAGGGAACAGCCAGCATTTCAGTGTTACAGACTCTGGGTATGTCTAAACTACCCCGCTAGTTCGAACTAGCGGGGTAATGTAGGCATACCGCACTTGCAAATGAAGCCCGGGATTTGAATTTCCCGGGCTTCATTTGCATAAGCGGGGAGCCGCCATTTTTAAAACCCCGCTGGTTCGAACCCCGTGCAGCGCGGCTACACGGGGCACGAACTAGGTAGTTCGAACTAGGCTTCCTAGTTCGAACTACCGTTACTCCTCGTGAAACTAGGAAGCCTAGTTCGAACTACCTAGTTCGTACCCCGTGTAGCCGCGCTGCACGGGGTTCAAGCCAGCGGGGTTTTGAAAATGGCGGCTCCCCGCTTATGCAAATGAAGCCCGGGAAATTCAAATCCCGGGCTTCATTTGCAACTGCGGTATGCCTACATTACCCTCCTAGTTCGAACTAGGAGGGTAGTGTAGACATACCCTCTCAGACATTGGGCTACTATATTTAATTAACAGGTCTAGTGATAATTAGTTTCCTTATTTATAGAAAAGTAATGCACACAGTGTTGAAAAGAGCATACTTGTTACCTTTAAAAATGAAGAGGATTACTGGACTGGTTTTAGCCAGTAACTATAAATAGTGAGACAGGAATAGTCTTGATGGTCTTTATTAGCAGAGTTGAATTTATCATTTAAGAATAGCACATAACACTTGATGCTCATGAAACCAAACCTTGCTGCTGTTTCCAATCCCCTCGTCTGGTTCAATCAGTAGCTCAAATTTTGTAATTGTTGACAAGCTTATAGCTTCACTTTTTCACAAATGACAGTTATCCATATCCCATTTTGTCTGGTTCATTTGCAAATTTCCAAGCATATTATAATATCCATAATTTCCAAACTAATGTAGTTAGGGTTTTATGCTAAACAATAAGCAATTAAGCTTTCCATGCTAACTAAACTAAATTTTCCACTCTTAAGAAAGGTTACGCAGCTTAACATTATTACAAGTTTCAGAGGGGTAGCCATGTTATACTGTAACTGGAAAAACTTAAAAACAGCAAATAGTCTTGCAGCACCTTGGAGACAAACCAGTCATTATTACAAATCAAGTTATTATTACACGTCATTCTTAAAGCTTCTAAGGGATTGGGTTCACTTGGGAATAGGCCCTTTGATCTAATGGTCAACATACTAAAAAGTATTTGTTGGTAATCCAGTAATTGGGACAAGAGCTGTTTCTTACGCCTTCAACATCTCTGCCCTTATGCTCCTGGCTGTTACTTTACAAAAAGCAGCTTATATTTCAGCTGTTGTCATGGTACTTTATTACATGCACTTTTACTTAAAAACATTGACAGATTCCCCATACCTGAAGGAGCCACTTTCTGGGGTCTGAAGGATCATCACGGTGCATTCAAATAGTAGCTGTGGGCACTTGGGATAACAGCTGGTTGAAAAGTAATGCTCATTCGATGCAATAGGTGCCTTCCCCAGGGACATGAAAACTTACCACTCTTGCCTACCTAGTTTCCTGCCTGAATCCGTGATGCTCATCTCTCTTGCTGGCCACCTGACAGACGGGTGGCAAGATGTGCTGCCAGGCTCTCAGCCTGGGCTACCCAATGGGTAGGTTGGCCTGCTTCCTGGCTGGTTGACAACCTGGCTTCCCCATTGTGGAGTGAGGGCATAGGAAATGTTCAAAAATTACTCTTTTGAAATAGAATTTATTTGGAATAACATTTGCTGTAGGATGGAATTTCTCATTCATACATGGAACCATATTCAGCAAACCATCCTTATTCAGCACATGCTTAAGCCCCGTTAATTTTAATGAGATTTAAGCACATACAAGGAAGCCTCATTTCTGCATAGAGGGCTTGATGAGGCATTCTCATTAGAGGGTTTTTTTTTCATTAAAAGATTAATAACCACTTGACCGGGGGAAAGACAAGTGATGGGAAGGGTAAGATACAGGCCATAGAATATTAGGTCACTAGTCCATGTCTACACTTGCAAGCTTACAGCAGCACAGCTGACTGTGAAGTCACATTATGCTGACAGGAGAGAGCTCGCCTGTTGACATACTAAATCCTGCTCAGCAAGCAGCTATAAGTATGTCAGCAGGAGAGATTCTCTCATCATCTCAGCACTATGCACGTTGCTTGTGCTGGCAGAGCTTATGTCACCGGAGGAGGGGGGATAGGGAGGGGATTTTGTCTCACCCTTGAGCAGGAAACGTTTTGCTGACATAAAAGCTAGTGTGTACATGACCTGTATGTACCAGGCTAAATTTTCCAAACTTCTCTTCTTTGTTTGACAAGTGGTTGTGAATAGTAGGTAGTACAGGAGAATCCTCTTATGTGACAGCATTAGCAGCTTGAGAAATAAAACTTTAGTGGACTTCAGAATATCATCTCCTATTAGTACTGCTTACAGACCGTACTCACCGTTTGTGTTAAAAAAACCTACATAATTAATGGAGGTTAGGTCCATCAATGGCTATTAGCTTTTGTTTGTCAGAAGCTGGGAATGGGTGACAGGGGAGAAATCACTTGTTGATTCCCTGTTCTGTTCATTCTGTCTGGAGTACCTGGCATTGGCCACTGTTGGAGCTAGATGTACCTTTTTTCTGACCCATTACGGCTATTCGTATGTTGGGATGCATTCTAGTCATTTTGCCTACATGGCGGAAGAATTGGATTCTGGGCAGTTCAATTGTAGAAGTTGTCTCTGTACTTATTAGGGATAATCCCAGCAGTGAAATTGCATCCAGTTACAGCCCCTTTGTACTTGCTGGAATAGACCAGAGAATCGGAATCAGAGACAGATCATTCTGGGTGCATGCATTAGTTAATTTTTATGCAGGAAATGCTGCTGCATTCATACCCCAAAATCTTATTCCAATTGGAGCCTGGTTTTCAACAAGATTTATTATTTTTTATATAACTCACCATTTTTATTAAAGAGCAAATAACTTATTGCTGCAATAGCACATTATAAATTCCAAAGGTTTTGGAGCACAAGATCATTAAGATTGCCCAGCTATGCAAGTAGTCCCTTTAAGTAAGATTACTCTAATGCATTTAATGCAGAAACTGGGTAACATTTCCTCTCATTTCCTAGAATTTAGAAGACAGGAACGGCAGAAAATACTTTCATTTTATTGAAGTGCTGATTGTTTATACTCCAGCTTGTTGTTTTTCCAGCAACATGCTATTTTTTCACAGAGACACTTGGCTACTTCTAGTATTAGGAGCTCTGCTTCTAACCCAGATTTTCTGTATAGTGTCAGCACAGTGCCTGACGATGGTAATGGCTTTAGTTTGTTCATTTGATGATCTGCCATATGAAGAAAGTATGAGAAACCCATAAAATGGTTGGAAGAAGCTCCTTTTTCTCTGAACCTTTTAAAAATCATGCTGTTGAATACAAAACTACTAAAATTGGATTAATTTAGTTTTCCTTTGGAGCTCATAAATTAACAACCATGCCTCTGTGCTATGTCACAACAGGAACACTAATGTTTCTAGTTATTTGTGTTTCTAATTAATTCTAGTTATAATAGAAAAGATTATCATATTGAGCCAAACTTATTTTTCATATTCCTAACAAGATTTACATGATGTATTTGTTTTAACTGTTTTTTGGAGGAGAGGAAGTCTGTGCTAATAACTTGTTCTTGCATGAGAAGCTGTCCCACTGACAAAGTGCTTTCCACACTGGTATTTAGGTTGGTGTAACTTATTTCACTAATAGGGTGGCTTATTCCATTCCTGAGTGACATAAGTTATTCTGACATAACCTGTAGTGTAAACAATCCCTAAAGGCAAGGGCATTCTAAAGGTTTAGCTGAGTGTGTCTGCATCTGTGGGTGCAATTCCCAGTTCACAGAGACATGCTAACGTTAGCTGTGCTTGAGCTACTATGCTAAAAATAATATTGTCGTTCATGAACAGCAGTGAGCAGTGCAGGTCAGGTACTCTCTTTGCCAAGTCTAGTCCAGTGGGTACCCGCTCTGCGGGCTGTGCCCATGAAAGCTCATCTACATGTTTTGTTAGTTTTTAAAGTGCTACCAGACTGTTGTGATTTTAAGTTTATCCTGTACAGACTAACTTGGGTACCCCCTGGACCTTTCTGTCTGTCACTGCTGCCTGCGCTAATCTTGCTACACTGCTGTTTTCAGTGAACTTGCTCACTGAGAACTAATGTGCGTATACCTATGCAAACTGGAAATCAAGCAGCTAGCCAGAGTGGTTAAGCAGGAACTGTCGAGTTAGCCTATGTCTACTGACTAGCTTCATGGTGCAGCACAGGGAAAGACAGCATGTGTGTGGGCTCAGTGGTCATTTACTACTGAAGTTCTATGATCAGCAGTGCAGGGATGCAAGCACATGTGGGGTATGTCTAGACTACATCCCTCTGTCGCCATTTAAATATCCCATGCTTCATTATAATAAAAATGGCCACCACTTTTTGTCGACGCGGCACTTTGCCAGCAAAAAGCGGCAGTCTAGACGGGAATCGGTCAACAAGGAAAGCCTTTTCCAACCGATCCTTTATGCCTTGTGCAATGAGGTTTACAAGATCGGTCGGAAAACGCTTTCCTTGTTGACCGATCGCCGTCTAGACTGCCATTTTTTGCAGGCAAAGTGCTGCATCTGCAAAAAGCGGTAGCCATTTTTCATAGCATCATAGAATATTAGGACTGGAAGGGACCTCGAGAGGTCATCGAGTCCAGTCCTCTGCTCAAAATGGCAGGACCAAATACTGTCTAGACCATACCTGATAGACTTTTATCTAACCTACTCTTAAATATCTCCAGAGATGGAGATTCCACAACCTCCCTGGGCAATTTATTCCAGTGTTTGACTACCCTGACAGTTAGGAACTTTTTCCTAATGTCCAACCTAAACCTCCCTTGCTGCAGTTTAAGCCCATTGCTTCTTGTTCTATCCTCAGAGGTCAAGATAAAGAAGTTTTCTCCCTCCTCCTTATGACACCCTTTTAGATACCTGAAAACTGCTATCATGTCCCCCCTCAATCTTCTCTTTTCTAAACTAAACAAACCCAATTCTTTCAGATGCTCTTGCGCAAGAAGCCGCAAGTGTAGACATAGCCCAGATGTACCACATCCACCTCTTCTCCCTTATCCACAAGACTCGTTATCCTATCAAAGAAAGCTATCAGATTAGTTTGACATGGTCTGTTCTTTACAAATCCATGCTGGCTGTTCCCTATCACCTTGCCACCTTCCAAGAGTTTGCAGATGGTTTCCTTAATTACTTGCGCCATTATCTTCCCTGGCACAGAAGTTAAACTAAGTGGTCTGTAGTTTCCTGGGTTGTTCTTATTTCCCTTTTTATAAATGGGCACTATATTTGCCCTTTTCCAGTCTTCTGGAATCTCTCCTGTCTCCCAAAGATGATAGCTAGAGGCTCAGATACCTTTCCAAAGATGATAGCTAGAGGCTCAGATACCTCTTCTATCAGCTCCTTGAGTATTCTAGGATGCATTTCATCAGGACCTGGAGACTTGCAGGCATCTAACTTTTCTAGGTGATTTTTAACTTGTTCTTTTTTATTTTATCTTCTAAACCTCCCCGCTTCCTACTAGCATTCACTATGTTAGGCTTTCCTTCAGACTTCTCAGTGAACACCGAAACAAAGAAGTCATTAAGCATCTCTGCCATTTCCAAGTTTCCTGTTACTATTTCTCCCTCCTCACTGACCAGTGGGCCTACCCTGTCCTTGGTCTTCCTCTTGCTTTTAATGTATTTATAAAAGGTCTTCTTGTTTGCCTTTATTCCCGTAGCTAGTCTGAGCTCATTTTGTGCCTTTGTCTTTCTAATCTTGCCCCTGCATTCCTGTGTTGTTTGCCTATATTCATCCTTTGTAATTTGTCCTACTTTCCATTTTTAATATGACTCCTTTTTATTTTTAGATCATGCAAGATCTCGTGGTTAAGCCAAGACGGTCTTTTGCCATATTTTCTATCTTTCCGACACAGTGGAATAGCTTGCTTTTGGGCCCTTAATGATGTCCCTTTGAAAATCTTCCAACTCTCCTCAGCTGTTTTTCCCCTCAGTCTTGATTCCCATGGGACCTTACCTATCAGCTCTCTGAGCTTACCAAAATCCTTCTTCCTAAAATCCATTGTCTCTATTTTGTTGTTCTCCCTTCTACCCTTCCTTAGAATTGTGAACTTTATGATTTCTATGATATCTTCATTTTTATTCTAATGAAGCGCAGGATATTTAAATCCCCGCTTCATTAGCAATTTCAGTATGTCTAATTTACATCCCTCTGGAAACAGAGGGATGTATTCTAGACATACCCTACAATGGAGCATCCAGAGGGACACACATCTTGAAGAACCATCATTACTCATAGTGTGAATAACTTCATCTCACATTTAATTTTTAAAAAGTATATTTTTAGCCTCACAGCAGTTGCAGAGAAAAAATATAATTCAGGTGTATCTCAAAAATTCAAATAGCACAAAAAAAACCCCAAAAAGAACCAAGATGTATTTTTAAAAATATTTTTATGATTTTCTAAGTCAATCTCATGACTTTTTTTCATGCATGACTCCTAATTTTTGAAACACTGGGGTGACAATACAGAAAAATACTTATAAATTAAAATCTGACGGAATTAATTAACTCAACCAAACCCCACGTTCTTTTTGAGGTTAGAGCTTCAAGCAGATAAATTACATGATCATGCACAAGTGCCTCTGGGTCTCCACATTTGTTACAATTATATTTGTATTGGCTTTCCTTGTAACTGGATTTGTCAAACATGAAGAAAGATGCTTTGAAAAAATTATGTTTACAGGAAATATACAATACAGAAACTTTTCAAGTCCTGTATAATAAGTTAGCTATAACTCATTAAACACCAACTAATAGTATGTGTTTCTTGTTTAAAGAATACTTGTTCTGAATTTTACAAAGTGATATTTTAAAAAGAAATAATTTAGTGTGGACCAGCCAATAGTTGCCTACCTGTCTTTGGATGAATATGGCGCAATTTGTCCACAGGAGTTTGACACTGGAATGTGATATTTATTTTGCATCAAGGTAAAAGTTGTCAATATCTTTTCTTTAATTAAATCGTCAACTTATACAATCCATTTTTAAATTCAGTAACCCTTAGAGATGGACAAGGATTGTTGAATTGAGAAATGCAGATTATTTTGTTATGGTGAAGGTAAATTAACTAGGGTGGAATTGTGAATGCGTTAAAGTGCTTCCCATGAGTCCAAAACCAAGTTGTTATTTGGTTGACATTTTAGGAAGGATTTAGTGTTTCAAAGGTGGGAGTGAGCATTTCCTTTTAATCTAGTATAGGGTATTTTTATACAGCTCCAACCTTGTAGTTGGCACCACAATGATATTCTGGGCCACCCTAAAATACAGTTGGTCTATCAAAATGAAACTGTGTGACAAGACAACAAGAATGGAAGCTAGAGGCAGAGGTCAGGCAAACCTATTCCACCAGGCAATTCCTAAATGCTGTTTGTTTCATATAATATTGATTTCTCTAAAAATAAATAGAATCAGTTGAGAGTTTTGCATTAATTAGTCATTGCAATCTGTTTATAGAGAGTGGAAAGGAGGAGAAGAAAAAAAAATATAAAAACTACCTGGGCGACAGAAGATGAAACAACAAATTAGAGAACAACATTTAGTGCAGTTCTTAATTTTGTATTTGTCTCAAGATAAAATAATCTTGGAAACCCTGGATAAGGAACGGTTAGAAGGATACTGTCCAGAAATAATCTGTTAATTGATAGTGAAAATTGCAAATGTGAGAAGATGTAAAAAGCTCTTCTCATGTCCGGTGATAATGGAAGAGTTAGCTGTGTAGAGATGAGGGAAAGGAAAAAAGATTGTTGCTTTTGAAATAAATTGCCTCTTCAGTGCCTATCTGCTTGAGCATGGTAATGTTGGAGATTTTTAAAGCAGAACAGCCTAAAGTTCTGCTAGATATCTCAGCATATCCTACAGGATAGAGAATAAAATCTTGAGTTATTCTTTCTAGTTCCAATTCCGTGAAATAAATAAAAACATTGGCTACGTCTACACTGGCCACAATTTCCGGAAAAGGGATGCAAGTCAGGTAAGTCAGGATAGGGAAATCCGCAGGGGATTTAAATATCCCCCGCGGATTTAAATAAACATGTCCGCCGCTTTTTTTCCGGCTTGGGGAAAAAAAAGCGTCTAGACTGGCGCGATCCTCCGGAATAAAGCCCTTTTCTGGAGGATCTCTTATTCCTACCACAGGCGGACAAGTTTATTTAAATCCGCGGGGGATATTTAAATCCCCCGCGGATTTCCCTATCCTGACTTACCTGATTTGCATCCCTTTTCCGGAAATTGTGGCCAGTGTAGACGTAGCCATTGTGAACAGGCAAAGATGTTTACTAACTTCACCAAAAAATTAAGGCCCGATCGAAAGCCCATTGAGATCAGGGACTGTTCAGGCATCAACTTCCATAGGCTTTGGGATATCCCTCTTGTTGCTTGCTATTATATTTCACCCTTTTTTTATCTATGGCGTCAGTTAAGAGCCTGATTTGGCAGGCTGCCAAGCCTCTTGCAAATGATGCTAAGTGCTTTCAAGTCCCTTTAAAGCCTTCATGATCAGATTTTTATGATTCAATCCTACAGATTCTTTACTACGTGAGTAGTCTCCTTAAACTAAGTAGTATTACTCTGTGTAAAAATCCTCGTGTAAATGTTTACAGGACTGTGGTCTTAAATTGCAAGTTCACCAGGGATACTTGTTTTAATTCTTGTCTCTAAGGCACCTAGCAACCTAGCATGCTGTATCCTTATTGTGTGTTGTGGTAATAATATTGAACAGATCTTGCTAGGGCATGTCCTCTTCAAAGAAATTTGGCCAGCTGTCTTGTGATAGATGCATTATAAATACTAATGCCCATGCAAGTAGAAACAAGTAGAAGGCAATCTATGTCAGTTCGGGATTTGTGGAGTCTCTTAATTTTATTTTTTTAAAGGGAGTTTCCTGAATTAATATTATTTTAGTGGCATTTGTCCACTAACCACTTGATTGAAAATTCATTTCTAAGTTAACAAAGAGATGAAGTGCTATCTTCAGGACTAAGAAAGGGGCTCCTAGAAACCTGTTTTGTTTTTTTTTGATTTTTTCAGTCAGATATTACAATTCATCTTGGAGCATTTTGTACCATCCGTTGCATGAGGAAGCACAGGTAATTCTGAAAGAAATCTGATGACTTCTGTCCAGTATTGACTAGTATTATGTGCAGCCCTGGAGGGTTTTTGTATGTGTTTGGTGACTTGGTGACTGATGGTCTGAATGAATAGTAAAGGACCTGAGCTCAAGGTTGTAGAACATTTGAATTATACAGATGAGCTATGTATTCAGACAACAAAAATCTAATGTTAGAATTCCAGAGACCTAATTCTGTCATTTGATGGCCATTACTTTTTGGTGTGATGCCCCAGTGCAGACTGTGCTGTTCGTGTCACACTCATGGACATTTTTTGTAATATCCCAAAGCCTTACAAAACCACACAGGCCCACCAATGGGGGCGGGGAGGATGGGGACAGTTGCCCCAGGACCGATGACTTGCTACCACAGGAACAGCAGTGGCTGGAGCTGAAGTGCCATGCAACATGCTCTGTGCAGTTCTAAGTGCTGAATTGGGGAAGGTGAAGCACAGCACGCTCTGGGTGGTGCTGAAGACTGGCTTCTGCCTGAGGCCCTGCCCCTTCTGGAGCCCCCCTCTTTCCGCCTTGCTCACAGGCCTGGCAAGACTGTTGGCTTCCCTAAAACCACAGAATATGATAGAGAAAACAGTCTTGCCTTTCTCCACATGGCTGCTGCAGGCTCTGGTGTGCTTCACTGGTTGTGCCAACACCAGTAGAGTTTCTGGTGGGACAATGAACAATTTGGGGAGCAGCAGCATTCCGCAGAGGACCTGAACTTGAGACTTGAAAAAAAGAAATTAAGAAAAGGTAGAATTTTAATGTTATCAACTGTGATTGCCCTTCTAATATAATTATTCATGGAATTATTTAAGGGCAAAATCCCCTCTTAGCCTACTTATCTTGGACTTCCCAGAACTAATTTTGATTTGGCTCAAGTTATGGAAACATAGAAGTGGATGATTTGTTAATATATATCAAAATTATTCTTTCCAAAATTATTTGTTAGAATAAGATCTCATCGTTTAATGCTTGCTTTAAGTTTCATATATAAATTAAATAAATGCATCTGGAAGGTATTCTTCAGACATATATAAGTTACTGAGCTCAGTGTAGGGATAACTGGATGAAATTTCTTAGTGTTGTCATACAGGATGTCAGACTAGATAATCTAATAATCTTGTCTGATTTTGCAGTCTATGAATCTATGTGTTCACAAGGCCTGACTTTGCCATTTTCCACTGTAATTTGCATAGACAAAGTTTATACCTTCCTTTTTACACCCTCAAAAAGAATTGCAAGTGCATATCAAGAAGCCTGCACATCTTACCTTTAATATGCTCGCAGGTTGGTGCAAATACTCATTCTAGATCCTGACCTCTCCTTCAGTCTGAGATATGGGAGTGTGATGAGATGTATACACTTACATTAGCATTAAAAGGGTTAATTGTGAGCAGGCGAGCTTGATTAAGGCACCTGGTTGCAGTTGAAGGGTGTGCCAGACCCAACTGAAGATGAAGTCCAGCTGGGAAAGATCTGGTGGATGATGGTCATAAAGGAAGTTAAGGCTAGATATGAAGTAGACTAGAGGGAAAGAGGGGAATTGTGCAGTTTTTCGGTTACTATCAATTGAAGGAACTAGTGTAGCAGAAGTCTGTATACCATGGTGTCTTCCATGTGGTAAGGTCAGTGGGGGCTGCTCTCCTGTCAACTCCAGCTACTCTTCTAATCTTGATGGAGTACTGGAGTCGATGGGAGTGTGCTCAGAGATCATTTAGGCTGATGGATCAATCACTGAAGCACCGATTCACCGCATAGTGAAGACAAGCCCAGAGAGAGCACCTACACGGAGTCCTCACATCTACAGGGAAAAAAGGAAATACCACATAACACATTTTTCCCATGCAGTTCCTATGAGAGAGAGTCATCCCTTTGAGAAATTTACCATATAATGTCTATAGCACATTTCTTTCTAAATTATAAAGATATCTAGCTAAAGTACTGTGGTCTTTCTAGCAAGGCATCTGTGCATCTTGGTTAGTTTTATGCCTTTTACCTTCTTTGGTAGTTTGCTAACAACCAGAGGATTAGTGTGAATGATTTAAGAAACATGTGTTATCGTGTGTTTTTATTTTTCCTCTGTATTCTGTACTTATGACTCAGAGGTCATATTGTAGACATGACTCAAAAAAAGAAAAAAACATCTTTGTGGAGAGAATTTTAACAAGCAAGTGTGCTCTCATGGAACATATTTGGACCAGGGCGAAGATTGCTTCTTTCACCCTGACTGTAGTTAGCCTTTTATGTTGGGTAATGTAGAATACAGGTCTCTTCACTACCCATCTCTGTGTCTCATGGAATTAATTTAATCTTGTGTTGAGCTCCTTAAGGAGCCTGGTTTTCCTTTGGACTACTTTAGAATAGTCACTGAATAGATTATGTCCTTTGAATATCTAAATTTCAGAAGCCCAATCTCAAGTAAAATGAGTTGATGGCTGCTTTCAATATCCTTTAATGTCTTTTTGGCTTTTTTGCAAGAGGACACTGTATTCTTCCTCTACAAACTGTACAGTTAATTCTGGGGTTGGCTGTAGTGGTTGACTCTAAATTTTTTTACTTCCATCAAAAACCATTATGATAAGTGAAAATAAAATAACCAAATTTAGGCTCCTTGTCCTTGGTAAGAAATCTCTGTGTTGGTGTCATGACGGATGGGCAGCAGCCTGGGGACTAAGGGTTAACTGTACCTAGCCAGGTAGCAGTCAGTCAGTAGAAGTGCAGATAGGGATTTCAAACTGAGAGAAAGTAATTGTTGGGTTTTCCCTCCTTTTTCTCTGGGCCAGTTTGCTCTCCAGATACTGAATGAGACAGACAACATGTCTCTTTCCAAGAAAAAGACTCTTCAGAATGTGTAAGTAGGGCAAAGTCTAGATAAATCCGTCATGTTTTATTGTTTTCTGGTTTGGGAATTTGGATCTAAGGTCTCTGTTAGAAATGGATTTTCCTCTCTTTTGAGGAGTCCCCCTGAGTTTATTAATTGGTGGCTCTTACCATCTAGCCAATCCAACTATATGGGTATATCTACACTTGCAGCCTAATTCAAACTAGGGCTGCAAATGTAGGCATTCGGAATTGCAAATCAAGCCAGGATTTAAATATCCCGCGCTTGATTTGCATCTTCCCGGCCGAGCGCCTTTCCGCCGAGCGCCTTTTTAAAAATTTTTTTAAACTTCATTACGGGAGGAATAACAGATAGTTCAAACTAGGGCTTTATTTCGAACACCCGTTTCACTGCCGCGTGTAGACGCGGACAGTTACTTCAGGCTTGTAAATTTCAAAAATGACGCCCAGCCGGGAAGATGCAAATCAAGTGTGGGATATTTAAATCCCGGGCTTGATTTGCAATTCCAAATGCCTACATTTGCAGCCCTAGTTCAAATTAGGCGGCAAGTGTAGACATACCCCAACCTTGTAACAGGAGTATTGTTTTGGTAATAAAAGTCCTTTTTTTTTTTTTTATTAACCTGGTATTGGTTCAGTTCTGTGAGATCTGCATGCCTCTGACCAGGGGATAGCAACTACAGACTGCACTTTATATTTTCTCTTTTCTTTTTCAAGCTTTTTGGGGGAAAAGAGCTTGGGGTCCCCTTGAGCTGGTTTCAAATGTCTACACCTGTTTAATGGTGGCAGCGGATTTTTATCCCCAAAATCTAGGTTTTTAGGATTTTGGGGGGGGGGGGTGGAGTTTTATACCAAAGCCTGGAAAGATAAGGTTTTGGGGTACTTTTGCAGGTCTCCACTTCTGCATTCATCGTGCCAGAGTGGGGAATCAGCCTTGACAGTTGGTCAATTGCTTTGCTTCAATTAGAACAATTATTATCTTAAACCTAATATAGTCTCCAATTTTAATAATTATTTTGCCTACTTTTTCCTATTATGAAATAAAATATTTTCAGAATTTCAACATGCACTCATCATGGCTTTCAACATGCACTCATCATGTTCCCCTCTGAGTATTAGTCTTCTAAAAGAAGTTAAATGTAATGTATGTAAATATTTTGGATAATTGATAATAATTCAACTTTAGCACTAAAAAGAAATTCCGAGTCTGTTCATTACTACAGCTAATATTTGGTTTGAGATCTGAAATAGGACTGTTTAAAAAAAAAAGGTGCTCACATTCTTTCTCTACATTATACCACATTTTTATATGCAAATGAACAAACTGAAGTAAAGAGAAGGTGTTCCTCAAGATCTAAAATAGGCTTCATTCTAATAAAAGAAAAAAAAATAACCACATCCCTCTACTAGCCCTTGTCCCAAGTCCACCCCTCTCCTTTAATTTAGTGAGACAGTATTTTAGTATAAAGTATAAAATTCAAAAATCAAGTTGAAGATACCTTAATAATAAAGTGTTAAAACACCAAAGGCAGAGGAGAATAAGAACTACAACCCCCCCTTGGAGCTGTATTCCAGAGGTTGATTTATAGTTAGAAAGTTTTTCCTAATACCTCACCTAGATCTCCATTACTGCACATTATGACTATTGCTACTTTTCCTTCCTTCAGTAGACATGAAGAACAATTGGTCTATGTCGCCTTTACATCTGGGCCAACAACCTCACTGGGTCCCTGGGCACGATGACAAGGGGGCGTTCCTCCCCCCCGCCGGAAGGGGTGGGACCTTGGGCAGAAAGAGTGAGGTTGGGGCTAGGCAGCCCTGAACACTGCCCGGAGAGTGCTGTGATTCCGCCAGGCAGCCCTCAGTGCTGGCTAGAACATGCCACACAGCACTCCGGCAGCGATTCAAAGGGCCAAGGGCTGTGGTTGCTGCCACAGTAAATGATTATGGTAAATGTAGCTGATGAATGGCAAGTCAAACTGCATACATCGCACAAAACCCATGACAATTCATGCAGCATGAAGCTGAACTCCTCTTTCATTACAGCAGTGGTTACATGCAGCTGGCAGCTTAGAAAAATGTAAGGCTAAACAGTATATTTAATAACCTTAAACTCTAGTGTGAAGTCTGATATGCCAGACACACCCGAGTCCCAGAGCACTAGGTAAGTGATGAGAAACAGATGGGTAATAGACACAGAAGATAGGAATGTAAAGGACAGTTGTTGTAGTAAATTAACTTTCCTTTCCTTTTGTAAGGATAAGAACCTGAATAGAATAGAATGGGTGGTAGAGTGTTTGTGGGAGAATCCTAGAAATGGGTTACCACTACAAAATATAGCATGCATACTGACCAAGCAATGTTATTTTATTTGTTTAGTGGGAGAGAGGGCTGTATGGTTTTTATTTTATTTTATGAAATTATAAAATTTCCGGAAAAGGGATGCAAATCAGTTAGATAACTGTCTATCAGGTATGGTCTCTAGACAGTGTTTGGTCCTGCCATGAGGGCAGGGGACTGGACTTGATGACCTCTCGAGGTCCCTTCCAATCGTAGTATTCTATGATTCTATGATTATTTTAAGATGTTTGGATTTTCTAATGCTGCTGAACGTGGAGTAGCTCCAAACAGGCTTAACATTAAACATCAAAAAGTTTTTCTAACCAGAAATATGGAAGGAGAGATACTCAAAGGTTACTAACTGTAACTAGAAACAATAGTATATGTATATTTTTATTCATTTACGTTTATAAAAACAACAAAGAAATAGTTTGTCCTTTGAATCTGCCTCCCGGTTGCTTAGCAGTTTGTGGTGGTGCTTTTTATGTACACTGTATTCTGGTTAGAGGGCACTAGCTGAAAGCAAGAAACCTGGTCATAATTTCATGTTTCTTTTCCTCTGAGTGATCCCATTCACTTGGCTAGTTGGGTGGATTTATGAATTACAATTCATATGTTCATATTGGCTTGGCAAAGTTCACCTTCAGTTTGTTATTAAAATGTCCCAAGGCCTACCAAAGCTAACCAGGATATGCATTTAGCTCTTCAGAAATGTGCCCCAGCCCTTGGTTCATGGAAAATGTCATCTAAATTTCATGAAACCAGCATAAACACAAAACTGTTGGCAGTTTTCTGACTGTGCCTGAAACTCTTTAGAATGGTGTCTCTGGTTTTGTAGGCTGTTGATTTCACTAATTTGGGAATTTTCCTAGTTGATATACATATTGATAAGTTGCATTCACTTAGTGTCTGTCCTCTGTTTGATTTGGTATGATCTCTATTTGACCTCTATTTGATTGGGTACATCTTTTCTCATGTATTTATGCGGAAAACATTTTATTGAATATAGTTTACTAGAAACTGACAGCGTGTTTTTGTCTCTTCTAGCTTGCCAATCAAAATATTTTGATTGCTTCCATTTGGAAGGGAGGAAGGGGCAGCATCACTCTTAGTAGGTTTCGTCCTACTGGGTGTGCTGGATGCCATACCCCCATCAGGCACTAATTCATGTTCTTCCAATTGTACGGTGGCCTGACATCTATGTAAAACTGCAGCATATGAATACAGGCTTTTCAAGCTGTGAGCATATCTGAATAAAGATATGTTTAGAGCTAACATTTTAATTAACACATAAATTTTATTGTTCTTTTATAGCATTTGTTTTGTGGTTATGATTATTATGGTATCTGTGCAATTTACTCTTTCTTAATTAGAATGATAAATAAAAATAACACACATTATTGGCCAGGCTAGTCTCTTTACTATTGGAGCATCCATAGGGACACTCATCTCAAAGAAAGTCAGTTACTGCACAAGCTGGGTAACCTTTTCTTCTTCGTCTTCGAGGAGCGTCCCTGTGGGCACGCCACTGCAGGTGTCTTGACGCAGCAGTGCTTGAAACTGGAACTTTTCAGAAGCAGTACACTCCCTCCAAGGTGGCGGTGCGCACACACACGGCACCGCAAGCGTCGTAGTGAGTGTGCCAACACATGCGCCACTGACTGCCCCATAGTTCCTTCTCGACTGCTGCCAGTTTGGTTGGAACACAGCGGTGCTCCATGCATTATTCAAAATTAGTCACTTTAGGGTTATCCCTCCCGAGTAGTTAGTTTTTTCGAAAAACAATATTTTTTCTTCTATTCTTCGTTTGGCTTATATTAGATTGTTAGAAAAAGTTCTTCAACCATGCCAGGCTCAGCAGGATTTAAGCAGTGCCTGACATGCCAAATATCCATACTGGTTTCAGATGGACATAGAATCATAGGGCTGGAAGAGAGATCAGGAGGTCATCGAGTCCAGCCCCCTGCCCAAAGTAGGATCAGCCCTAACTATATCATCCCAGCCAGGGCTTTGTCAAGCCAAGACTTATAAGCCTCTAGGGATGGAGATTCCACCAACTCCCTAGGGAACCCATTCCAGTGCTTCCCCACCCTCCAAGGGAAATGATTTTTCCTAATATCCAACCTAGACCTCCCGCACTGTAACTTAAGATCATTGCTCCTTGTTCTGCCATTCCTCGCTACTGAGAACAGCCTCTCTCCATCCTCTTTGCAACTTCCTGAAGGGAGGTTCAAGGCTGCTATCAAATCCCCCCCTCCCTCTTCTGCAGACTAAATAAGTCCAAATCACTCAGCCTCTCCTCATAGGACGTGTGCTACAGCCCTCTAATCATTTTGGTTGCTCTCCGCTGAACCCTCTCCAATGCATCCACATCCTTTCTGTAGTGGGGTGCCCAGAACTGGACCAGATGTGGCCTCACCAGTGCCGAATGAAGGGGAATAATCACTTCTCTAGATCTGTTAGCAATGCTCCTGATGCAGCGAATATGCCGTTAGTCTTCTTGGGTACCAGGGCACACTGTTGACTCATATCCAGCTTCTCATCCACTGTAACCCCCAGGTCCTTTTCTGCAGAACTGCTACTTAGCCATTCCGTCCCCAGCCTGAAACAAAGCTTGAGATTCTTCCGACCCAAGAGCAGGATTCTGCACTTGTCCTTGTTGAACCTCATTAGATTTCTTTTGGCCCAATCCTCTAATCTGTCTTGGTCACTCTGAATCCTATCCCTGCCCTCCAACATGTCTACCTCTCCCCTTAGCTTAGTGTCATTCCCAATGCATTCGTTGTCTCAGATAGGATCACTCACTGAAGACCTGTGGAACTCACTGCCCGAGGATGTTGTTAAGGCCAAGGCTATAATGGCGTTCAAAAAAAGAACTAGATAAATTCCTGGAGGACAGGTCCATCACTGCCTATTAGCCAGCAAGGATCGGAATGGTGCCTGTATCCTCTGTTTGTCAGAAGCTGGGAATGGGTGACAGGGGAGGGATCACTTGATCATTCCCTGTTCTGCTCATTCCCTGTGGGGCACTTGGCATTGGCCACTGTTGGAAAACAGGACACTGGGCTAGATGGACCTTTGGTCTCATCCAGTATGGCCGTTCTTACGAGCTTATGTTTCTAATTCTTTACCATACTCACAAATGATTAAAAGCTTCAGGGGGAGCTGAGTTCGTCCATACAGGATAAACTTAAAAAAAACAACAAATGGTCTGGTAGCACTTTATAGACTAACAAAATACGTAGATGGTATCACGAGCTTTCGTGGGCACAGCCACGGTGCTTTATAACCTTCATAATCGGTTGATTTTCAGAATATGCTGGTGTAGCAGAGAAGTGCTGTTCTCTCCATTATACAGATTGGGAACTGAGGCACCCAGTGACTGGCCATATGTTACAGAGGGACTTGGTGGCAGAGCAGGGAGTTGAGCCTGGTTCTCACAAATGCAGAGCTAGTATCCTAGACATACTTCCTCCCTGCTAGAAATGTAGCATGCAGTATTAAATAATATACTCAGTTTCAATAAAATAATATAAAGAATTTCTCAAATTCTTTACCATTTGAGAAAATCCATTATTGATGTCATCAAGTTGAGAATGAGATTCATCTGTGGGACCTGAAATATCTCAGTTTGGAGTCCCAGCTCTTGCAAGAAGAAAATCCTCCATAGCTGCTTGTGAAGATTGTAAAACCAGTGGGCCTAAACCAAAAGCTGTTGAAGTCAGCGGCTGTATTTCTGTTGATTTCAATAGACTTTAAATCTGGCCTTGTAAATATGTTGCCCATCACCCACTGTCTCCTAGGCTGTGATACTTATAGAGGGGAGCATTGCCTATGCTACTGTTAATTTCTTAAGACAATAAGGAGAGAGTCAAAGATCACACTGAAGCCATCCACTAAGACCTTTGCTATTGAAATTTAGGAATAATGGAGCCTAAGTCCCCTTTGGCAAATTACAAACAATCTCTCTCCATATACGCTGTAACTCCCATTCATTCATTTAATTGTTGAATGTTTGGTCATGCTTCTTACTTGCTCTAGATTTTTATTTTCATTGTATTATAAACTAATGATGACTATCCAGCTAGGACACTGGTTCAAAAACAATAGAAAAAACGTCCACGTGACTGGAAAATATTTTGCCTGTGGTGTGCAAGCAGCTGCCCATGAGCTCACTCTGGAAAGCATCCTGGTGACCAAATACCTCAGGGAAGCACTGTATTTTATGCACAGTAGCACATTTACAAGCTAGAATTTGAAAAACTTACTCTGTGCATGTTTTCTTTGGCCCACCAGCATCCTTGGACCTGCCTGTCTTTTACTGGGGCAATTGTTTTATGTGTCCTGTTTGAGAAGCAAACTGATAATTATTTAGTACTCTTATTTCATATTTTTATTATTATGTATGACTCAAAATGTTGTCTTTTGCTGGGAGCTGTGCTGTCTTCTGCTGTATAAAATTAAATGAAAATATGGTCCGTGCTCCAGCAACCTTTCAGTACAAATGACACATGAATGGTGAGCAGGAAGAGAGATGCAATCACATAGATATAGGTTTATATGTGTTTAGTAAATTCAATGAAAAATGCATTGTCCGAGCATCCAAGACTTTTTACAACTTTGGATGTAATTTGGCAAATAGTTTTGGCTGAATAAAAAATTAAGGACTTTTTAAAAAAATCTAATTTTTGTAAATGTCATTTCAAATCAGCAGGGAGTCCTGTGGCACTATAAAGACTAACAGATTTATTTGGGCATATGCTTTTCTGGATAAAAACCATTTCATCGGATGCAAGGAGTGGAAATCAGAGAGGGGTGTGTGTGTGTGCGTGCGCCTGCGCCTGCGCTACCATATAGAAAAAAGAGAATAACTTATCAAGTGTAGGATCAGTATTGATGAGACCAGTTCACTCAGAGTGAATGTGGCAAATTTCCTGCAGCTAATGGGGAGGTATGAATACCAAGACAGAGGAAATTGCCTTTGTAGTGAGAGAACCATTCTAAGTCTTTATTCAGTCCCAAATTGATAGTGTTAAATTTGCAAATGAATAGAAGCTCTGCTATTTTTCTTTGTAGTCTGGTTTTTATTTTTATTTTTTTTTGTAACAGGATGGCTCCTTTTAGATCTGTTATTGAGTTTTAACTTTTTTGCTTCCGTCACCAAACCAAAACATTATTACTTGAGCTCTACCAGGAAGCATTTGGTGCAGATCGCCTGTGCAAAGGTGTTATACACAATTCCTTGCCTGTGCAAGTACTTTATAGCCTGTGATGTAAATTAGAATAACACAAAGGCTTCCAAAATGATCACTGCATGACCAGCACCCTGAGGAGCTGACCCAGGAGCTAGGGATTATTGACTTTCCGTTTCCAGCCACGCTTCTTTTCACTGGCCGCTGACATTGTGTCAGCATCAAGGAGGGGTGGTGAAATAGCTATTTGCTGTGGATTGAATGACCTGGATGAGGGGATGGATTGCACCTTCAGCAAGTTTGCGGATGACACTAGGCCAGGGGGAGAGGTAGATACATTGGAGGGCAGGGAGAGGGTTCAGAGTGACCTAGACAAATTGAAGGATTGGGCCAAAAGAAATCTGATGAGGTTCAAGAAGGCTAATGGCATATTAGGGTGCATTCAGAGGAGCATTGCTAACAGATCTAGAGAAGTGATTATTCCCTTTTATTCGGCACCAGTGAGGCCACATCTGGAGTATTGTGTCCAGTTCTACTCCCTCTGCCTCCATTACAGAAAGGATCATATTATCCAAGGTTTGGAAGAGATCTCAGGAGATCATTGAGTCCAACCCCCTTCCCAAAGCAGGACCAACCCTAACTAAATCATCCCAGCCAGGGTTTTATCAAGTCAGGACTTAAAAACCTCTGGGGATGAGATTCCACATATACCCCCAGATAACCCATTCCAGTGCTTCACCGCCCTCCTAGTGAAATAGTTTTTCCTACTATTCAGACTAGACCTCTCCCACTGAAACTTGAGACCATCGCTTTTTGTACTGCCATTACTGAGAACAGCTTTTTTCCATCTGCTTTGGAACCTCCCATCAGGTTCCAATCCCCCCTCCCTTGTCTCTTCTGTAGACTAAATAAGCCGAAATCCCTCAGCCTCTCCTCATAGGTCATGTGCTCCAGCCCTCTAATTAGTTTGGTTGTGCTCTGCTGGACCCTCTACAATGCAGAGTATGCAGATGAATTCAGTTCTAGTGACAACTCTCCAGTGTGTGTCTCTCCAATGCGTCCACATTCTTTCTATAGTGGGAGCCCCAGAACGGGACATAATACTCCAGGGCTATGTCTACAATGGCGGCTTCTTGCGCAAGAAAATGTCCACACTGCCATGTGGGAGATGTGCTTTTGCACAAGAGCATCCGTGGCAGTGTGGACGCTCTCTTGCGCAAGAAAGCTATGATGGCCATTTTAGCCATAGGGCTTTCTTGCGCAAGAAACCCCTGCTGAGTGTACACACTGCCCTCTTGCGCAAGTGCTCATGCTCAAGAGGTCTTACACCTGTTAAAAAAGAGCGTAGCTCTTGCGCAAGAAGCCCTCTTGTACCACGCCATACTGTAAATTTCCTTGCACAAGAGCAGACAGGCAGTGTGGACACTCTACAGATTCTTGCGCAAGAACGGCCATACTTGCGCAAGAAGCCACGAGTATAGACATAGCCCAGATGTGGCCTCACTGGTGTCGAATAAAGGGGAATACAACTTACATGGGGCCACTATAAGGTGGGTGCATAACTAGCTGGATAATAACTACTCTCTGAGAATGGTTAACGGTTCACAGTCGTGCTGGAAGGGCATAAGTGGGGTTCTGTGGGGGTCTTTTTTAGGACCAGTTCTGTTCAATATCTTCATCAACGATTTAGATTATGGTATTAGAGTATGCTTGTTAAGTTTGATACCAAGCTGGGAGGGGTTGCAAGTGCTTTGGAGGATAGAGTCAGAATTCAAAATGATCTGGGCAAACTAGAGAAATGATCTGAGGTAAATAGGATGAAGTTTAATAAGGACAAAAGCAAAGTACTTCACAATCCATTTCACACATATAGAATGGAAAGCGACTGTCTAGGAAGGAGTACTGCAGAAAGGGATATACGGGTCATAGTGGAGCACAAGCTAAATATGTGACAGTGTTGCAAAAAAAGCAAGCATGATTCTGGGATGCAGTAACAGGAGTGTTATGAGCAAGACACAAGAAGTCATGCTTCCACTCTTCTCTGCACGGATTAGGCCTCAATTGGAGTATTGTGTCCAGTTCTGGGCACCACATTTCAATAAAGATGTGGAGAAATTGGAAAAGGTCCAGAGAAGAGCAAGAAGAGTGATTAAAGGTCTAGAGAACATGACCTATGAAAGAAGACTGAAACAATCGGGCTTGTTTAGTTTAGAAAAGAGAAGACTGAGGGGGAACATGATAGCAGTTTTCAAGTATCTAAAAGGGTGTCACAAGGAGGGAGAAAATTGTTCTCCTTGGCCTCTGATAAGACAAGAAGCAATGGGCTTAAACTGCAGCAACAGAGGTTTAGGTTGAACTTTAGGAAAAACGTCCTAACTGTCAGGGTGGTTAAACACTGGAATATGTTTCGTAGGGAGGTTGTGGAATCTCCCTTACTGGAGATATTTAAGAGCAGGTTAGGCAGACATCTGTCAGGGATGGTCTAGACCAGCGGTCTCCAAACTTTTTACGCATAAGATCACTTTTTTAATTTGTCAGTTCAGGATCTACCTCGAACCCAAATACTCCTGCCCCACTCCTTCGCCAAAGCCCTGCCCTCCTCATTCTGAGAAGATGGGGTACAGGATAGTGGGACAGTGTGACACCAACACACCCGGCCTCTGTCTCCTCCACCCCACACAAGAAATAGGAGGCTCCCTGGGGCAGGTCTGAGACTCTGGGCAGGAGCAGCAGGGCAGTGTGGGGCAGCTGAAGTGCTGGCACTTTATAGCTTCCCAACCAAACCTGTCAGGGTCAGCTGTCAGAGGCTCCAAGATTTACTGGGAAATCCCGATCTACTGTATGGTGACCACTGATGTAGACAGTGCTTGGTCCTGCCATGAGAAGAGGGGACTGGGCTTGATGATCTCTTGAGGTCCTTTCCAGTTCTAGTATTCTATGATTCTATAAAAGCACTATGTTAATTTTAATCTCTCACTATAGACATGTATTTTTATATCAATAGAAAACAGGTACAAATATGTATGTGGTATAAGTCCTGTTCAAGAGTGGCTAATGTGGACATTTATAACAAGGGAAGCAAATGTTTAAGTGACAGATCTGGGCCAACTGAAGAACTTTACAGATCAGACTCCCATTTTTAAGTACGTCTCCAAACTCCTTGGCTACGTCTAGACTGGCATGATTTTCCGCAAATGCTTTTAACAGAAAAGTTTTTCTGTTCAAAGCACTTTTTGCGGAAAAGCGTCCGTGCCAATCTAGACGCGGTTTTGTGCAAGAAAGCCCCGATCGCCATTTTCGCCATCGGGGCTTTTTTGCACAAAACAATACCCTCCCCACCCCACCCCACCCCCCCAAAAAGCATTTGCGCAAGAGGGCTTTTGCCTGAACGGGAGCACCATAATATTTCCGCAAGAACACTGACAATCTTACATGAGATCGTCAGTGTTCTTGCGGAAATTCAAGCAGCCAGTGTAGACAGCTGGCAAGTTTTTCCGCAAAAGCATCTGCTTTTGCGGAAAAACTTGCCAGTCTAGACACAGCCCCTCTGTCAGCAGAGGGATGAAAAAAATGGTGCTTGTGATCTGACTGGCCTGTATGTGGTAGTTCCATCACTACTGCTCCTTACTCATTCCTTATTGGAAAAAGGAGCATCTTTTCGATGCTATTGGGGGGAATCACATAACAGATTTCCCACTGGTGCACTGGGTGGCATCCACTGGGCGGTATCATTAGGTCCATCAGAAAATTATTACAAAGAAAGGGGGGCATGGTCTTTCCTATCTCTTAATGCAAAACATGCATATTAAATGAGGTTTTCAAGAGAAAGATAGTGCTGGCCTTTTGGTTTCTTGCAGGACTATCAACATTTCATGTTTGAAATTGATTCCTTCATACCTCACTGGCCCTGAGTCTGAGTCTCTTTATTTTTCAATAACTGCACATGATTTTTTTTCAATAGATCATCCTTTCCTCCCCCAGCAGCTGAAGGCCTTTACAAAATATATTAGGGAAGCTAGACAGATTCTGACTATAAGTAAATTGTAAATCAGGAGCAACCGGAGAGGAGGGACTGAGGGGGGCACCAGCCACAAGTCCCTTCTGCCCAGGCCTCTATCCCTGCTCTGCCCCTGCCATTCCTTTTCCCTCTTCCCCAAGTGATGCAGCCCAGGAGACTAGCAGTGCACAGGGGCTGGCAGCAGCAGCAGGGGTCCTCTCCCTCTCCCCTGCACTCGCTGGCACAGGCAGGGCAAGCGGAGCAACACAGTCCCAGCTTGCTCTATACCCCCAGCTGCACCTCTCTGCTTCCTGCCGGTACATGCAGTTACAGTTCCACCCCTGCCCCAAGTGATGCAGCCGGAGGAGCACAGTGAGCTGGGGCCATTGCTCTACTTGCCCCACTGCTGCTGGTAGGGTTGCTAGATGATCGAAACAAAAATACCGAACACCCTCCCCACCCCACCCCCCCAAAAAAAAAACACCGGGAAAAAATTTTGTTGAAGGGGGAAAAAAAGGGTGGGGGGACCAAAGTTGTTGAGCGCAAAAAAAAAAAAATTAAGATAAAACAGCATTAAAAGCATGTCCCCTTTAAGAGTGAGTGCAGGTATAGGAAAAGGGGAACAGTTGAGCACTAAGACCCAGGGAAAGCATTCCCCTAGGTCTTTTGGCAAGCAGCCATTTTGTGCCAGCAGCCTTGGGGAACCAGGTAAGCATGGGGGCTGGGGTCACGGGGCTGGGAGTGTTCCCGGGGGGGGGGGGGGAGGGAGAGGACACGGAGTGTTTGTAGGGTTGCCAGGTGCCCGGCATTTTCGCCTCCTGGCCGGGGAAAAATTCAGAAAATACCGGACCTCTTAGGTGTCCGGTATTCTCTGAATTTTTTTACTGGACAGGAGCTGAAAATACCGGGCTCTTTGGGTGAATACCGGACACCTGGCAACCCTACGTGCTGGTGAGTGTGAGACGTCTGGACCGCTGTTGTGAATGACAGTCCCCCTCACTAGTCTGGTTTCTGGCTGGCCCCTTACCCTGCCCACACCATGGCGTTTAGGACTCATGTCCTTTCCACATGTTGCCCACGTTGTTAATCTTTGACAGAAACAATCATCATTGGAACATCTACCAAAAGTTTTGGTAGATTTGCGATCTCTGACCATTTTAAAATAAAGACTAAGTGCTTTTCCAACAGATCTGCCCTAAGAATTATTTTTTAAAAGTTCTCTGCCTGGGTTATACAGGAGATCAGACTAGATTATCGCACTGGTCCCTTCTGGAAGCTAGCAGTCTATGAATAATGTAAGCCCTTTCTTCCCAAGATGGCAGTGCTTTAGGGGCACCACAGGAAGCAGCGTGGGACGGGCCATCACTTCCCGCAGCTCCCATTGGCTGCAAAGGATGAAATGGAGCCAATGGGAGCTGCAAGACTCTGTGGCCGTAGCGCCAGTAAATAAATAAAATGGGGCGGCCAGTTAATGTGTGTCTCAAAGTGATTTCACAGCACACTTAAAGAAACACTGGTGTAGAGAAGGCAGGCACAGTTGGATTGGGAGGAGGAGTTGGGGGAGAATGTCATTAAGTTCTTTTCTGTCTGAGAGGGAGTGTTGGATGGAATCTTCCCAACACCATCTTGTCTTGGTTGTGCAGAATTGCAGTGTAGGACTGAATCTGTGTTGTAAAACCGCACAATAATGAAGAATTATGTACCAGGCATGTGAACATGAGAAAACTCTTGCAAATGTCTAAAATAAAGTAAGCTCGCCTGTCTGTCTCCTTCTGGAAAACTATAGCAGAACAAATTTCAGTGAGCCACATGGCATTTTTTCAGGTCTCATTACCGCACTTCCCATTACTGCTTCTGCTATTATGTAATTCATGGCTATAAATTACAGTAGTGAGACTTTGGTGTGTACTAAAGAGCACACAAGGGCATTTAATCTTTAGGAAAAGTTTACGTAGATTGAATTACAAGTTTCTACAAAAAAAGTAGTGGGTTATACTTAGGTCAAGTACCAGCAGATTATTTTAGTGAAAACTGTCCAAAGCACGGAATTGTTTTCACAGCAAATACTTACATTGTTATATTGTTTAATAATGCTTTCTGATTACTGCAAGCCTACTCCAGAATTGAGACAGGGAAATTCACTCTAGATATGCTCTATGCAATACCATATATACTCATTCATTAACCTGTTTGTTTATACGCCCTCAACATGAATAGGTAAAAACTGCAAAATGCTAGAACCCTTTCAGAAGCTGACCTTATATTTCAGCAGTTGGGAAACTTCCATTTGTGATTCATTAGCGCAAGCTGCTGGCACATTGGGACGTTTTGTTTACCCGGAGCTTCTGCTGGCATGGCTCCTTGCACCTCCCACTGTCTGTTATTCACCATTCCTGGCCAACAGGAGCGGCAGGACGTGGCGAGCAGCATGTCCCTCAGCCTGCTCCACTTCCTATAGCTCCCATTAGCTGGGAATGGTGAATCACAGACAAAGGGACTCCATGCCTGCAGACGCTCCAGGTAAACAAACCTTCTGGTGCCCTAACAGCTTACCCTGACAAGCCAGGAGCCAACGTTTGCTGACCTCTGTTGTAGCTCACCAATGATGGAATGTCAGTTCTGGACTCACTTTAAAAAAAAAAGCGCTAACATTTTATTTTTATTTAAATTGTATCTGCATGAAATTTGACTCATTCGTTTCATAAAATATTAGCCCTGACAAGTCAATCAGAAAAATGCAATGAACAATAGTACTATGGCACTGGTGTCAGTCTATTATGATGTAATTTGATGTCTTCATGAATGTTGACCACTGGACCTACTAAGTCTCTAGCCAATCTGAAAATATAATATGCAAAATCAATGAAATCTGTAATAACATTTAAATTGCCTGTTATAGCCACAGATATGCCAATCTACAGGTCTGCTTTGTAATAAAGAATGGTTATAATGTGACAGTGATAAAGCAGGTGACATTCCTCTATAAAGTTCCATAAAATCTCTAACTAAATTATTTTCATACTAGCATTTAAAATGATCAATGGTGAAATCAAAAGAAAATTGCACTGCTACTCATGATTTCTGTATCAATGAGAAGCAAGGAAGAGAAAAAAATAACACTAAAATACATGCCAAGAAGCAAGAAAAAAATCTCCAATAAGTTGTGCTTCATTTCCTGAGCTGGAGAAATATCTCAGAGATTGGATTGTTGACTATTGGCAAAATGGGTACCTTGTCCCTAGAACTGAAATTCATCTGCATGCTCTGCAAATGTCAAAAGACAAATACAAGTCAGTAAAGTCATCAGTATTAGTCACATCAGTGTGTTGGTGGTGTACACGCTTCATGAACCATAATGTTCTCTGTCTTTGTCAGCTAACAAAGATAGCACAAAAGCTGCTGAGAGACCTGGAAAAACACTGAATCTTTCGAAAGATATCTATATTTGAGCTATCAGAAATAGGAAGTATGGAGGAAACACCAATGACATTTGATCTCCTGAGCAACAGAATGATAACTGCTATTGATTTAAAAACACTTTTAATGAAGACCTTTGACCATGAAAAAATCCATTTTAGAGTGGTTTTATCATGTTTGGCCAGTGGATTAAAAGAAAAACATTGCCTAAAAATGTAATTTCTTGTGTGTCTCATCATACATGCACATGAAAAGGGAAGGATGGATGAAAGTGGGACTATTGAATGGCTGGGAAAACTATAGAATAAGAGACCAGGAGTACTTCTCAAGAAACCTGTGCTTGTTTGGGACATGTTCAGGGCACACAAGATGGATGCGGTGAAACGTGGCACACAAAAAAACAACTACTTTTGCTGTAATACCTGGAGACTTAACTTCTGTTCTACAACTGTTTGATGTCTGCCTGCAACAAATTCTTTAAAGGCTGGCTATGCAAAATGTGGTCTGACAAAAGGCGGGATTCTTATGAAGCCCAAAATCAGTTTAATCATGCAGTAGGTCAAGAATGCATGGGTATTCATTCCCTTGGAAATTATAGAAAAATCATTTAGGAAATGCTGTATCATATGCTTGATAGGTCAGAAGATGACACCATATTTGCTATTGACACAATGGAGGCTGATAAGGAATCTGAGTCTGAGGACGACACTGCTTACATTTATGATGATGATGCAGGAGCAGCTATGACTGAAGCGGAGTTTAATGAAGTGCATGGAGACTGATTCAGACTCTGCAAATTTTAAGCCTTTTTAAATAAGTGCATTAGAAAATATGAGACTTTAAAACATGGACTGTAATTTTGAAGGTAGCAGCAGCAGCAACCATGGGCTCAGTGCCCGTTGGTGTCCGATGCTTCCCTTACTATTTCCTTCCATCTTTCCCTTTCCAGCTTCTGTAGACTAGCTCTGCACCAATCTACTATATCACCTACCCGTTCTCTGTGGGGTCTGCCTCTCCTATTCAAACCATCAGTTATGCTGAATAGATATGCCCAAATAGCTGTAATTTCCATTGTAGAAGCTTCTACAGTAGGTTATTTTTCAGCCGTATCTTCATATATAATTCTTCGGTGACTTTCTGCATCCATCCTGTTCTCAGGATCTTTCTATAACAACTCCTCTCAAACTCCAATATCCTTCTCCTCGAATCTTTCATTATCACCCATGTCTCACATCCATTTAACATGCTGCTAAATACGTTTTCAAGATGCTCAGCTTCATTCCTAAGCTAATCACTTTGCTTTTCCAGATCTTATCCATTGCCTTCAAACTCACTCTTGCTTTCACTATTCTAGTCGCTATTTCCTTCTTACAGTCTACTACAGGCCACCTACCCAGGTAGACGAAGTGGATGAGGCTTTTTTTAAACAACTAACAAAATCATCCAAAGCCCAAGATTTGGTGGTGATGGGGGACTTCAACTATCCAGATATATTTTGGGAAAGTAACACTGTGGGGCACAGACTATCCAATAAGTTCTTGGACTGCATTGGAGACAGCTTTTTATTTCAGAAGGTTGAAAAAGCTACCAGGGAGAAAGCTGTTCTAGATTTGATCCTAACAAATAGGGAGGAACTGGTTGAGAATTTGAAAGTGGAAGGCAGCTTGGGTGAAAGTGATCATGAAATCATAGAGTTCACAATTCTAAGGAAGAAGGGAAAACAGGAAAATAGAGACATTGGATTGTGGGAAAGCGGATTTTGGTAAGCTCAGAGAGCTTATAGGGAAGGTCCCATGGGAATCAAGACTGAGAGGAAAAACAACTGAGGAGAGTTGGCAGTTTTTCAAAGGGACATTGTTAAGGGCCCAAAAGCAAGCTATTCTGATGTGTCGGAAAGATAGAAAATATGGAAAGACCGCCTTGGCTTAACCATGAGATCTTGAATGATCTAAAAATAAAAAAGGAGTCTCATAAAAAATGGAAAGTAGGACAAATTACAAAGGATGAATATAGGCAAACAGCACAGGAATGCAGGGGCAAGATTAGAAAGACAAAGGCACAGAATGAGCTCAAACTAGCTACGGGAATAAAGGGAAACAGGAAGATGTTTTATAAATACATAAGAAGGAAGAGGAAGACCAAGGAGAGGGTAGGCCCACTGGTCAGTGAAGAGGGAGAAACAGTAACAGGAAACTTGGAAATGGCAGAGATGCTCAATGACTTCTTTGTTTCGGTCTTTACCGAGAAGTCTGTAGGAATGCCTAACATAGTGAATGCTAGAGGAAAGGGGGTAATTTTAGAAGGTAAAATAAAAAAAGGTCAAGTTAAAAATCACCTAGAAAAGTTAGATACCTGCAAGTCACCAGGGCCTGAAGAAATGCATCCTAGAATACTCGAGCTGATAGAGGAGGTATCTGAGCCTCTAGCTATCATCTTTGGAAATGATGAGACAAGGGAGATACCAGAGGACTGGAAAAGGGCAAATATAGTGCCCATCTATAAAAAGGGAAACGAGAACAACCCAGGAAACTACAGACCAGTGGATGTGATATACTTAGACGTTAGTAAGGCGTTTGATACGGTCTTGCATGGTATTCCTATCAATAAAGTAGGCAAATACAACTCAGATGGGGCTACTATAAGGTGGGTGAATAACTGGCTGGATAACCGTACTCAGAGAGTAGTTCACAATCCTGCTGGAAAGGTTTTGGGGCCGGCTCTGTTCAATATCTTCATCAACTATTTAGATATTGGCATAGAAACTACTCTTATTAAGTTTGCAGATGATACCAAGCTGGGAGGGATTGCGACTGCTCCGGAGGATAGGGTCATAATTCAAAATGATCTGGAAAAATTGGAGAAATGGTCTGAGGTAAACAGGATGAAGTTTAATAAAGACAAATGCAAAGTGCTCCACTTAGGAAGGAACAATCAGTTTCACACACACAGAATGGGAAGCGACTGTCTAGAAAGGAATACGGCAGAAAGGGATATAGGGGTTATAGTGGACCACAAGCTGAATATGAGTGAGCAGAGTGATGCTGTTGCAAAAAAAGCAAACATGATTCTGGGGTGCATTAACAGGTGTCCCATTCTTCCGCTCTACTCTGTGCTGGTTAGGCCTCAGTTGGAGTATTGTGTCCAGTTCTGGGCACCGCATTTCAAGAAAGATGTGGAGAAATTGGAACGGGGTGCATTTTAGCCACCTTGGCACTCACTCGGCTGGGGTGGTCATCCTGTTCTCCCCTGCCCTACGGCCTGAGGTGCTGGGGATTGCCGAGTTTGTCCCGGGCCGCCTGCTGCATGTCCGGGCCTGCGTAGAAGGGCTGATGTTGAACCTGGTTAACGTCTACGCCTAGCACGTGGGCCTGGACCAGGTCACCTTTTATCGGCAGGCGGCCACCTTCCTCGGCACCCTGGATCCTCGCTAGTGTTTGGTCCTCGCCGGGGATTTCAACACAACCCTCAATGACCGGGACTGTGTAGGACTCGTGAAGTGCCAGGCTGCAGCAGGCGTCCTCGGAGAGATCGTGGACCATCACTCCATGGTGGACCTCTGGCGAGACCACTACCCAGACGACAACACCACCTTCACTTATGTCCGGGTGGGGAATGATCAGTCGAGCCACTCCCGGTTGGACCACATTTATTTATCCCGTTTCCATCTGGCATGAGCCCACTACTCCAGCGTCCGGCAAGCCCCGTTCACGGACCACCATTTGGTGGCCGTGAAAGCCTCTTGAGTTCGGAGAGGCTGGGGACGGCTTATTGGCATTTTAATAATAGCTTGCTGAAGGATGTTGGGCTTCGTGGCGTCCTTCCGGGAGTTCTGGTTGGCCTGGCGGGGGCAGCGGTCTGCCTTTCCCTCGGCGTGGCAATGGTGGGATGTGGGGAAGGTGCACGCCCGGCTCTTCTGCTGCAACTGCTCCTGGGGCGCCAGCCAGCGGAGTGATACGGTGATAGAGCAGTTGGAGTGGGAGGTCTTGAAGCTTGAGAGGCGCCTGACATCCAACCCTGAGAATTTGCCCCTCCGCGAGGTGTATCAAGAGAAGCGGGAGGAGCTCCGGACTCTGGAGGATCGCCGGGCCCCTGGCGCCTTTGTTTGATCCCGCATCCAACTCCTTTGGGAGATGGATCACGGCTCCCGCTTCTTCTACGCCCTGGAGAAAAAGAGGGGGGCTAAAAAGCATGTCACCTGCCTTTTGGCAGAAAACAGCACCCCCCTCACAGATCCGGAGGAGATGCGTGGAAGGTCCAGGGCCTTCTACGCCAGTTTGTTCTTCCTGGATACGACTGGAGCCGACACCTGCAAGGTGCTCTGGACCGAGCTCCCAACAGTCAGTGCGGGCGACCAGGATCAACTAAAGACGCCTCTCACTCTGGCCGAGTTCTCGGAAGCCCTCTGTCTCATGCCCAACAATAAAACCCTGGGCATTGACGGGCTGACCGTGGAGTTCTACCGCGTGTTCTGGGATGTCCTCGGCCCAGACCTCGTCACCGTCTGGGCCGAGTCCTTGGAGAGCAGGGTCCTCCCTCTGTCGTGCAGGCGAGCCATGCTCACCTTGCTTCCAAAGATGTGCGACCTCTGCGACCTTCGGAACTGGCATCCCATCTCGCTCCTCAGCACAGACTACAAAGTCATAGCAAAAGCTGCAACTGTGGTCCGTGCTGGTGGATGTGATCCATCGCGACCAGACCTACACAGTCCCGGGCCGTAGCATTTTTGATAGTTTGTACTTGGCCTGGGATCTCTTGGAGCTTGAGTATAGGGATGGTTTGTCTTTTGCCCTCCTGTCCCTGAACCAGGAGAAGGCATTCAACAGGATGGACCACGGGTATCTCCTGGGCACTCTGCAGGCTTTCGGCTTCGGGTGCTGTTTTGTGGGTTTTCTCTGGGTGCTGTATGCCCTCGCGGAGTGTTTGGTCAGGCTCAACTGGACCCTGACCAAGCCAGTCAGCTTCGGGTGGGGGGTACGTCATGGGTGTCCGCTGTCAGGCCAGCTGTACACTCTGGCGATCGAGCCCTTCCTCTGTCTCCTCCGCAGGAGGTTGATGGGGTTGGTGCTCCGAGAGCCGGAGCTGCGACTGGTCCTGTCACGTACACCGATGATGTGCTCCTCATGGTCCAGGACCCGGGTGACCTGGTGCGGGTGGAGGCCTGCCAAGCCATCCACTCAGCAGCCTCCTCCACCCGGGTCAACTGGGTCAAGAGCTCTGGCCTGGTGGTCGAGGATTGGTGGTGGGCAGGCTCCCTCCCACCTGCGCTTAAGGCCATCAGGTGGGTCATGGGTCCGCTGCTTTATCTGGGCGTTTATTTATCCACCACACATCCTTCTCCACCAGAGAACTGGCAAGGTTTGGAGGCCAGGGTGGGTGAGCGGCTGTGGAGATGGACAGGACTGCTCCAGTGTCTCTCCCTCCGCAGGAGGGTGCTGATGCTAAATCAGCTGGTCTTGTCCATGCTCTGGCACCAGCTCAACACCCTGTGCCCAGCCCCGAAGGTCTTGGCCAAGCTCTAGAGTTCTTTTGGCCAGGACTGCACTGGTTCTCTGCAGGGGTTCTGTGTCTCCCCCTGTAGGAGGGGGGCCAGGGCCTGGTCTGAGTGCGCAGCCAGGTCCGGGCCTTCCACCTCCAGGCCCTGCAGAGACTCCTCTTTAGTGCAGGTAGTCCGGCATGGAGCAATTTGGAGTGTGCTTTCCTCTGCTGCCTCCAAGGGCTCCGATACGACCGGCAGCTCTTTTTTATCAACCCGAGGGGCCTTCCGCGAGACCTCTGAGCTGCTGGAATTCTACCAGGAATTCCTCCAGGCCTGGAAGCTGTTCTCAGCGACCAGGTCCATTGTGGCCACCGAGGGAGCAGACCTCCTCGCGGAGCCCCTGCTCCCAATCCAGCCTTGTGTATGCAGGTGGTGGAGTCTTCCTCGGTGCCCTGGAGGCTGATCCTGGCAGAAGCCACCAAAGTCAGAGATCTCCTGGACTACAAGAGGGGGAACTAGATGGATCCCCGAGCGCTCGCTTAGCGCATGAGGCTCTCCACACCCCGAACTCCAGGAGGTGAAGGCGGCTTTGCCACAGCCCGCTCTCAATTTCCTGCAGAGAGCCCTGCGAGAGGGTACGCCCCGCCCCTCCCTTACTGCAAACCCTCTGTCCCTTGTTACCTGGCCCCTGTTCCACGGGCCCCCCCCGGCCTCCTCATTTATGGACCCCTAGCTGACTACAGGATTTGCAGCCAGTATATTTTTGAACCGCGCCAAGAAAACTCCTGTACACACTTGTGCTCTACACCCTGCATTTCCCCACCCTCGTGTCCCACCCTGGCACTAAATGACGGGACTATCTGAGACCTATAGAGGGTGGGGAACCCCGATGGACCAGCGTATATTCCAACTTAATTCTGCGGCCCATCGGGGACATCAGGTAGAGGCTCCTTCATGGAGCCGTGAGCATGGGCATGTACCTGGTGCGGTTCACCCCCATCCCGGACACCTGCCCCTTTTGAGGCGTGAGGGAGAACCTGGTGCACGCCTATCTTGAATGCGCCAGGTTGTAGCCCCTATTCCGGCTCCTCCAGAAGCTCCTATTGAGGCTCTGGCTGCATTTTCCCCCTCACCTTTTCATATACGCACACCCTATCCATGGCCCCACAACCTCCTCCTGGCCTTAGCAAAAGCTGCCATCTATAATACCAGGAGGAGGATGTTGGATGAGGAGGTTCTCTTCAACTGTGGGGCCTACTTCCAATCCTCCCTAGTGTCATGTATCTGGGCAGAGTTCCTCTGCACGGTGTCCACTGGCGCCATTGACGGCTTCAGGGAACAGTGGGTGCTGTCTGAGTTTCTCTGCTCGGTGTCCCCATCCGGTTCCCTTGTTTTAAACCTGTGACCCACACTCCTTGACCCCTTTAGTCATTATTTGTCCCCCGTAATTAGTTGGACATGGGTCCAGTTGTCCCTCCCCTAAGGCTGGGGGAGAGGCTTTTAGAAATACCTTCCCATGTTTTCAAATAGCGCCCCACTACAGCCAGAGTGGTGTTAAAATTGGCTTTAGTATCCAAGAGAATTGGAACCTTCATGTTTCCGTCCCACTTTCTCCTGGGCTACGTCTACACTGGCCCCTTTTCCGGAAGGGGCATGTTAATTTCACCTATCGTAGTAGGGAAATCCGCGGGGGATTTAAATATCCCCCGCGGCATTTAATTAAAAATGTCCGCCGCTTTTTTCCGGCTTTTAAAAAAGCCGGAAAAGAGCGTCTACACTGGCCCCGATCCTCCGGAAAAAGCGCCCTTTTTGAAGTAGGAATAAGACCCTCCGGAAAAGGGCACTTTTTCCGGAGGATCGGGGCCAGTGTAGACGCTCTTTTCCGGCTTTTTTAAAAGCCGGAAAAAAGCGGCGGACATTTTTATTTAAATGCCGCGGGGGATATTTAAATCCCCCGCGGATTTCCCTACTACGATAGGTGAAATTAACATGCCCCTTCTGGAAAAGGGGCCAGTGTAGACGAGCCCCTGGTGTGTATGAACTAGGCCACAAGACACTCGATGAAGTTTCATGGCGTGACTGCATGGTGCTTTAACTTCATGAACTTAGTTTTTCCTTTGGTCAAGAAAAATGTCCTAAAAAATCTGAGTCACTTACACATTTGCTCTGCTTGCCATCTACTGAGTATTTTTGAAGGCAGTCATTGTAACTTGTAGATGCAAATGTTTGGTACAAGCCTTGTCTCTCTTTCTCTAATTCATTTTCCATCCCCATTCATTTATATTTGCCTAATCAAACTAGTTTAGTTATGGGAGGGAAGGTATAATGGTCTGGGTCAGTGGAAGGCCACGCTGACTCACCACACTGCCTGGCTAAATAGCAATTCTAGTGTCTGAGCCCTAGCCAGGGTGAGCTTCTAAACTGGTCAGGAGTGGGGGCTCTCAGGGTGCAGGCTGAGCCGCTGTCCACGAAGTTAATCCCTTGACCAGGACAGAGCAACAAGCAGTCGAACAGGCAAGGCTGAGGCCTGTCTGTAGGCTGAGCAGCGTCTATAGGCCTGGACCCTTATTTAGGGTGGGACCTCAACCAGGTAACCAGTAACATAACTCTGGAGCTCGGACCTGACTGCAGGCCGAGCAGCAGTTTCCAGAGGCCATGCCCTTGGTTAGGACAGGGCAACAAACAAACGGTTTAAGCAGTTCAGGAACTCAAGCCTCTCTGCAGGCTGAGACGCTGTTTATAAGGCCCAGCCCTGGGTCAGGGTGGAGCAGCAGGCAAACAGTTAAGGGCCCAGGTCTGCACACAGACTGGGCAAACAGTTTACAAGGTCCAGCCATTGGTCAGGGAGGGCCAAACAAACAGTACAAATGGCAAAATGGTTTAAACAGTTCCACGCTCAGGCCAGGTGGTGGACTGAGGAGGGGATTAGGTCTCCTTGCAGGCAGAGAGCCAACAAGCTAAGGGGGACCTGCCACCCAAGGGGAAGGGTGGCAGGAGGGCGCAGGCCCACCCACTCCACTGCATCCCAGCCCTGGCCCCTAACAGTGGCAACTCGGGCTGCCACTGGGTGAGTGGAGATCCTGACCACAGTATGCCAACCAGGTCAGTGTGTCAGTGGGGATCTTGACCACAATACTCTGCCCAACTGACCTCCATTTCCTCAGTTGCCCTGGGATTGGCTGTCCTGGGCTGCTTCCCAGTTCCCACCGTTGGCCTGTTTGGCTCAACCACTGCTCCACGGGGTCCGTGGGAGATGATGGCGTGGGCAGAGTGTCCATGGGCTCTGTGTCTGGATCACTCAGCAGTCCCGGCGGTGGAGCCCAATCTCCAGGGCTGGGTAGGGGCCATGGCTATCTCAGCCAGTCTTTGGAGCCTGGTGGTGGTCGGGATGGTTTTGGCCTGTCTTCAGGGTCTGGCAGCAGGCCAGGTGGTCCAACCCAGTTGTCCCTTTGGAGGGGTGGGGGGGAGAAGGACAGCTATGCCTTCCTTCTAGGAAGCCCAGGGAGAGCATCGCTTGCTGGGCTTTAACTGAGCTTTCAGCTCCTGCTTTCATAGTCCCAGCCCTGCTGTTCTGCTTCCTATGGGTGGGGCTGCATGGCTCTGGCCCCACCCACCAAGGGGGTCTTAGGGCGTGATTCCCCTTCCAGGTCAGCAGGAGGCCACGCTGACTCGCTACAGAAGGATTTATTCTGGAGACTTTTGAGGACACTACTGCCATGTATTCATTGACATTTGTATAACTATTAATATATTTTGTGAGGTTCTAACATTTTTGCATTCATTTACTGAGAATTACACAGATAAGATCTTGCTTTCGTGATGTAGATGTTCAAGTTTTACATTATATCATTACTGACTCACTGCAATTTGTGACTGCAGCGAAGGACATAATGCTGTAAAAAGCTGTTATTTATAAGGTTGCCCCAGGCTCTCATGCTTTAGAAATATCATGTGTTGTTCTTTCCATGGATTCTGCAGATGTACAACTTCCTCAGCTGGAACTTTTTACTACACAGTTTCACAATTATATCTCATAGCTAACATAATGTTAAAACACTTAACATGTATGGATTTTAAAGTTAAATTGCTTTAAAATTGATAAATTAGTAACTTGAGTGTGTAGTAGGAACAGTACACAGTAGTAGGAACAAGGCCAGGGTATGCACACAGGGAACTGCTGTTAATATCTTCAGAAAGCCTAAACTTTAAATTGATAAAATAGTCTTTGGTTGCTAAAGGATATGTAACCATGTTTGTCTTGGTAAGAAAATGTCAATAACATGCTTTAAGTATTATTACTGATAACTTGTATGGCTGATGTGGAACAGCAATACAAAAGACACTAATGTTCTAATCATCCCCAAAAATCTAATCTTTCAGTGTGTATGTATTGCTCAGTTATAAAGAAGGTACATCAACAGACATGTATTATTGTGTGGGAAGATAATTTTTTGACAGCATGATTATTTTATTCATTCCTGGTGTAACTCAGTTGTAATAATTGAAGTCACATCAAGAAGATATTTGTCTTATTTAATTCAAGTTTATGAACTTCTGAGATTGTGTGGCTTCCATCCAATTCCACTTTTGTAATCAAATGTTTTACAGAAACGCTTAACCATAGAATAGTTCCCTTGATACGACATGAGAAATAAACAACTGTGTTAAGCATAAATGAATATTTTATTAGATTAATGCTGCTCGTCCACTGTCAGTGAACTTTTAAATGTTTCTGTTGATTGATAGCATAAAAATCAACTTGGATTTTATGTGCTACATCTTTTGTTTTATTGGTCTTCAACAAGCTTTTAAAAATCACTTTCTCTTCTAACTGCTGTTTAAAGGGGAAACTGACAATGGAGTAGTGAGAGAAATCTCTACAATTAATGTTATTAGTAATGTTGTTGATGACCTTTTAAAACATAAAACAGGGCTATGTAGCACTTTAAAGACTAACAAGATGGTTTATTAGATGATGAGCTTTCGTGGGCCAGACCCACTTCCTCAGATCAAATAGTGGAAGAAAATTGTCACAACCATATATACCAAAGGATACAATTTTTAAAAAATGAACACATATGAAAAGGACAAATCAAATTTCAGAACAGAAGGGGGATGGGGGGGAGGTAAATGTCTGTGAGCTAATGATATTAGAGGTGATAATTGGGGAAGCTATCTTTGTAATGGGTAAGGTAATTAGATTCTTTATTCAAACTCAGGCGTAAAGTGTCGAATTTAAGCATGAATGAGAGTTCAGACGATTCTCTTTTCAAGTGCAGTCTCAAAAGGCCTTTGAAGCAGGATGCAGGTAATCAAGTCGTTGAGATAATGTCCTTTCTGGTTGAAATGGCAAGAAACTGTTTTTTCTTTGTGATCCTGTCTAATATCTGTTTTGTGGGCATTGATTCTTTGGTGAAGTGTCTGAGACGTTTGTCCAATGTACAAAGCAGACAGACACTTTCGGCACATGATAGCATAAATTATATTTCTGGATGTGCAGGAATATGTGTTCTTGATCTTATAACTCACTTGGTTAGGTCCAATAATGGTATCAGCAGAGTGAATATGTGGACAAAGCTGGCAACGGGGTTTGTTGCAAGGGAAGGTACCTAATAAACCATCTTGTTAGTCTTTAAAGTACTACATTGTCCTGTTTTTTGATTCAACTACACCAGACTAACACGGCTACATTTCTATCACATTTCTATCACTATTTTAAAACATGTAACTCCTTTCAATCAAGAGGAACCCAAAGCACTTCAGGATGTAGCGATCACAAATCTAGTCCTGAAATTCAGCCTCCTCTGCCATGGAGCAGGGTTAGAATGCTACCACATAGCTTTTTAGAGGGGAAACAAAGGGAGAATTTCCCCAGCATAAACCACTGTCACAACACTTGAGAAGCCAGGATGGCAAACTTAGCAATAGTAAGGACTTTAGTTTTATATGACATCCAAGAAGATACTTCCTATAGCACAGCACCTGCTAGCAAAGATTTAGTTCATAATTCTGACAGAAAAGTGTCCAGTTGTAACAGTAACTGGAGCTGCAGTCTTTTTTTCCCCAAGCTAAAAATACAGTTGGTTAGACAATTTGGAAGACATAGGTACTCCAAGAAGTAATTTTGGTGTTGTAGCAAATTACACTGTCCACTAAGTCTACTAAGGTTCCTTTGCACTGCTGGAATGGTAGAAAGGGGAATTAATGTACATGAGAATCCATACTTTTTTTTCCAAAACATGGACTAAAAAGTTGAAAGAGTTAGATATCTAGTTCTGATTGATTTACTCTGGTTTCTTTTAAGATTGTTGCTTCGGTTTGTGCTGAATTTGTCTATTCCAAATATATATTAACGAGTGAAACTACCAGCATATGTACCACTAGCATCAATAAATAGATTCCCAGCATATTGTCATCTCTACTATAAATGGAATGCCTTTAGGGATGAGAGTTGCTGTACTGTCAGTCTTTAGTCTCTCCGCTGGTAATGTTATTTGTTGCAAACCGTGATACTGATTTTTGTGATGTGGATATTTGTCCAATATGAACTGAACTGAGATCCTCCAACTCAGGTCACATAGGTCACTGAATACTAATCAGATGGCAATAACTTCAAATCATGTTTACCTTAACATGCAAAGTTTAGAGTTTTTGCTGTATAAAAATAGCATTTTTTGTACTTTGAAGAGAACTAAATAAACAGTTCAGCTTTTGTCCTGTGAGTTTAAAATCAAACATAATTCCCAAGCCCTGTTCTTTTCTTCTTAGTGGGAGGGTACAATGAAGTGCCTCACAGGTACACAGAAGAAAATGAAGAGGCCAGAGAGGTACCCAGTTATTTCCAGCTCTGAGATATTTACCAGTTTATATACTGTGTCCTAAAGTTTTGCTTTTGAGAGCTGTAGTTTCAGTGCCTCATAACTAGCTCTTCTGTCACCGCTTGTCAACAGCTGAACTTCATTGCCTCATCGGGACTTGCTGGGTTTTCAGGAATGGCTAGTAAATGAGCAGAAATAGTTTTCCTGGTTATGTTTGGACATGATTTAACAATGTAACAAAGTTTACCATAAATCCAAACCACATATGTTTCCTTGGTAACTAGTATGTTGCACAGTATTAAAATACATCACACAGACTACTCTCCTCCACTGGTGCAAAATGGTATAAAATTGTTAGGAAATCCTGTAAGGGCCTGAAATGCTTGGCCTCCCTATAGACAAATGACATCATAAATTTTGTGGTTCTACCTTCAAGACAGTTTTAGTAGGGGAGAAAAAGATTAATCTAACCCATCCCTGCTCTGATGAGAAATCTGAGGTCAATGAGTTATTTCTCCACATGGAACAGTTAGCAGTAGTCCCCTTTCTTTTTTACCTGCTGTGAGCCTGAAAAACACACAGGCAATATATTTCTGTGAACCCTGGATTCCTGAGTGCCCTCTCTGAGCTCATCCAGAAGCATGCTCATGTGATCAAATGCAGGTGGGGGAGCTTTGCTGCATCAACTACTCATAGCTAATGGAAAAATAATATCTGGGTGGTTGCCTAAGTGACCTATTTCAAATGAAAACAAGATAAAAGACTTGTTGGTCTGAGAATCTCTTTCACAAATATTGTGTTTTACTGTCTCCTCTTTCTAAGTCAGTTCTTCAGTTTACCAGCATTGTGTGCAGTTTTCTGCCTAAAATGGGAAGAGGATCAAAAACTTAAATGTACATGGCCTGAACATAAACATTAGTAGCAATTAAATTGTGATTACAAGTTTTATATGTTTCTGATTTACTACAGTGAAAATTTGCAAAAGGAATTAATCATGTGACTTGAATCATACTATATTATTATAATATTCAGTATTATAATAGTTAGACTTTGTTCATGTGTCACCTTCTTAGTTTTGATGCTACAGGTTGTAAATGACGCTATTTTTTACCAGAAGATTCACCCAGCGTTGCTCTGGTCTTTAACTCACATGAGTTTGTTTTACTTCATTTAAACCATTGTTCTGATGTGGGGCTGAGGATGAAGGGCTTAGTATGCAGGCTGTGCTGGAGAGAGAGGTGCATAACCCCTGGCTGGGGGGCAGACAGACAAACACACACAAACAGACAAACTCTCTGAAATATATAGTAGATAGCTGTCCCTTTTTCCCTGCCCCCTGCTGGTCAAGTGGAGCTATAGCTGCCCTGGTCCCCATCTCTGGCCCCTTGCTGCCCCCCTGTGCTCATTCTGAAGCATAACTGTCCCTACTACCAGACCCCTCCCTTTCCATTTTATGAGAAACAATCAAATTTCAGGCACGTCCCAATCTTGGCACAACTAAACCCTGACCTTGTTTTACGTTATGATAAGAGGAAACTACATACCAGATATAGTGGTTCTAGTTCATTCTGTTTAGGAGGAGTTTTTGAACAAATGGCCTCATAGATGAACAGACAGACACACATTTCTGAAATATATAGTAAGATTTGAAATAATTGAATTATTTTTCAGTATTTCTTCTAAGATATTAGTGAATTCTACAGGTTGGAGGAGCTTGAATGTATGCTCTGTATCAGTGGTCTCCAACTTTTTTAACCACAAGATCACTTTTTCAATTTAAGTGCAATGTAAGATATACCTCAAATCCAAATAGCCTTGCCCTACTTTCTTCCTGCCCCTTCTTTGAAGCTCCACCCCTGCTCGACCCCTTTTCCTAGGGGTCTCTGCTTACTCCAACCTGCGTTCCTGAAGAGGGAGCCAGCTCCATCCTAAGGGCAACTGGTGTTGGTAGTCAGCAGGACAGGGCTCAAGCCCAGAACCCTGCTATCCCCAGGAAGTCCCCTAGGCCACTCTAGAACCCAGCCCACCACCCTACCTTCAGGGTGTCCCTTATCCTGCCTTCCTAATGGGGGAAGCCAACTCCATCCCAGAGGCAGATGGTCTGACGATCTCTTTTTAATCTCTCTTCGTATGGGTCCCATTCCAAACTCCTGATCATTTTTGTTGCCCTTTTCTGAACCCTTTCCAATGCCAATATATATTTTTTGAGATGAGGCGACCACATCTGTATGCAATATTCAAGGTGTGGGCGTCCCATGGTCTTACATAGAGGCAATAAGATATTTTCTGTCTTATTCTCTCTCCCTTTTTTAATGAAACCTAACATTGTTTGCTTTTTTGCCTGCCGCTGCACAGAGAGTGGATGTTTTTAGAGAACTATCCACGATGACACCAAAATCTCTCTCTTGAGTAGTTGTAGCCAAATTAGTCCACATCATATTGAATGTATAGTTGTGATTATTTTTTTCCAATGTGCATTACTTTGCTTCGCTCCAGCATCAGCAGAGGGGCCAGCATTGATGGAGTGGGGTTAAGGGGCACTCGGGAAGAGGTGAGGTGGCTGCAGAGCCCCACGGCCCGGGAGCAGGAGTGGGGATTAGTTATTGCAATGACCTGGAAGCTCTGGGAGCTCAGAGGAGGAATTACCCCAACCCCAGAACACCCACGGATTCAGACCACAGATTTTGTTGGATGAGGGAAGTCCAGATTACAGATGTTCAGTCTGCAGTGTGTAGTGCTGAGCTTCCTCAGCTTTCATTGAGAACTTTTCATTCTTTAGGACCATGCAGTATCAGGCCTTTAGTAATTTGCTAAATTCATGGAATATTTTCCCTCTTCTCCTACTTTTAATTCCATAATATTTTCCAATGTGAACGCAGCATTTTAATGAAGTGGATACCCTGTAGTTTTGCCTGTTCTGTGTAAGAAACATTCTTCCTTGTAAGTGTACATTGGTCAAGGCTTTTGCATGTTCTTATAAACCAAGTCACAGAATTGAAGTCCAAATGTTACATTTTTGATTACATGAAACTCAAGCTCTTTGCAGTTAATAATCTCCCCATTTGTTTAATGGGAAAAGCACAAGTAGGTTGCTGGTGGTTCCTAGGTGTTTTGTTTGTTGGTACTTACATGACTATTTCTATATAAAACACCCGATCATCTTTAATTTTAGGAATATATCTTTTGGATTTAATCTACATCGATTCTGCATATCCTGCATCTGGCAGCATCATGGAGAATGAACAAAGATCCAATCAAATGAACAATATCCTCCGAATAATAGCTGATTTGCAAGTCTCCGGTAACTATGGTTGGTAATTTTTATCTTGTTGCTATTGTAAAGTTTTCACTCATATGAATATAATAAATCATTAGGAGATGTCTGCCTCATACGAAGAAGGACATGAGGATAATGTAAGACAATAGAATATTGCACTACTAAACTGCTTAACTTCCACTTCTGCAGAACTTCAGTTTTATACCAAATCAGGCAGGTGAAGCATAATATGTGTTCTTTGGTAATGGAGCTAGTGTGCAAGCTTTGTTAGAACACTGTGTTCCATACGCTGGTACTTGCTAAATGCACAGTTGTAGTCCATTGTGAAACTTCTCTGAACAGGAAACACATTGTCTTCTGTGTTTGGGCCAATATTAAAAATACTGGTGATACGCACCCATAACTTCTATCCAACCTTCCCTCCCCCCCATATACACACACTCTGCCTCGTCACTGTGCACTGGGGTCTCCTGCCCCCATCCATCCCCCACCCCCTGACCGCCCTCTCCAGGACTTCCTGCCTCCTATCCAGCCTCCCTGCTCCCCACCCCCAACCATGCTGCCCGGAGCACTGGGGTTCACAACACTATAGCCAGCTGGAGCACCAAAGCAGGCCCAGCCAAGCACAAGCTGTGCTACCCAGAATATCAGAGTTGGCAGCGTGGCAAGTACACAGCCCAGATACTGGGGAGAGCTGAGGCTACAGGAACAGGAGGACAGAAAGGGAGGGATCAGGGGCTAGCCTTCTCAGGCAGGAGTTTGGGAGCCAGACAGAAGGATTCAGCAAGCCCTATGTAGCACGTGGGTGAAGGTTTGCTCCCCTCTGATCTAAACTGCCTCTGACAGGTGGTTGTGTAACCTGGTCTTAAAAATCTTCAGTGTTGGAGATTCCACAGCCTCCCTAAGTAATCTGTTTCAGCGCTAGTCTATTCTTAAGCATTAAGAAGTTATTCCTAATGTTTAAGCTAAATTTCCCTTGCCCATTATTTCTTTTCCTATCTTCTGTGGTAAAGAGAACGATTTCTCACCCTCCTTTACAACAGCTGTTTAATATTTGAAGACTGTTATATGCCTCCTGAACTCTAACTCTTCTCTAGATTAAATAAACCCATTTTTTAGTCTTTCCTTGTATGCCGTGTTTTCTAAAACATCATTTTTGTTGCTTTGCTCTGAACTTTCTCTGATTTGTCTACTTCTTTCCTGAAGTGTGCTGCCCAGAAATGTACATGATATTCCTGGCCTTATCAGGGCTGAATAGAACTGAAGAATTACTCCGTGTTTCTTGCTTACTATACCTCTACTAATACATTGCAGAATGATGTTTGCAACACCATTACATTATTGACTTATGCTTAGTTTGTGATACGTTATAACTGTCATATCCCTTTATTCAATACTACTTCCTAGGCAGTTATTTTCCATTTGGTTGTGTGCAACTGATTGTTCCTAGGTGGAGTAGTTTCCATTTGCCCTTATTGAATTTCATCCTATTTAATACAGATCATTTTGAATTCTCATCCTGTCCTCTATAACATGTGCTACCTTTCCAGCATCATTCACAAACTTTATAAGAATTCACTATGCCAATCCAAATAATTTTTGTAGATATTGATTAGGACCCATCCCAGGACAAATCCCTATCAGAATCCACTTGATATGCCCTTCCAGCATGTCTATGGACCATTGATCTCACTGAGTGTGGTTTTGACAGTGTCAAAAATCTTACTATAAGTCAAGATATATGGACCTGCTGCTTCTTTGTCCACAAGGCTTGTTACCTTCTGAAATAATCTAAGTTGGTTTGACATGATTTGTTCAGAACAAATCCATGTTAGCTCTTACTTATTTTTGAGGTGCTTACAGATAGAATGTTTGATTATGTGCTAAATTAACTTGAGCTCCCAGAAAGATAAGCTTTACATCCACAACCTAAGTTCATGCCTACGGTATTATCGCAGTTCCATCTTAATCAATTGATCTATCTACAGAATTTTTTCCTGTAACACTTAGCTCTCTGCAAGAGACCAGTTTTCATACGTTGGATGTTAAAGTCATACATTGACTTACTATTTAGATAGAAGCAAACAATTTAGAAAGTAATCTAGGCTATTCATCTGCTTTGCAAATACATCAAAGGGACTTGCAGTCTTTGCTCAAAGACTATCAAGGTAGATATCTGGTATGTGTACATTTCTTATGATGCTACAGTCATTCATCTTCCCTGAAGGGTAATACCACATTCAGCTAGAACACAAGCAACATCCACATTGTTACTTAAGAATGTGCCAGTGTCTGAGATATGAACTCCATATAGCAGCTTGATAGTACATACATTTTCAGAATATTATAGTCGATCCATGCAGCAAGATCCAATGTGGAATTTGGTACTGCAGCATTGGTCTTTACTTCTAAAATGAATTTTGAAGATCTCTCCTTTCTCTGAGAGTGCTTCCTGGAAGTCACCTGAATTGGATAACCCACAGGAATATTACACAAAGAAGAAGAAATTCTTCTTTGATTATTTGTTCATGTGCATTCCAATCAGGTGTATGTGCACGAATGTGCACAGTAGCCATAAGATTTTTCCCCTAGCTACTAGCTGTAGGGTCAGCCTGCGCACCCCTGGAGTGATGCCTTCAGGGCACCCAATATAGAGCTCTACCAACCCACCCCTTCTTCAGTTCCTTCTTACCATTGTTGACTTTGCTATTGTATAACATCTGAGCCAAACTAGGTTCGATGGGCGCAAGTGACCAATGCCCACAGGTAAGTGAAAAACATGGCAGCCTGGGAGATGGCTCAGAAATGGGAGGGAGCATGGGCTCTAATAGCAGAGATAAAGGAGAGACAAGGCAGAACTTAGATGCTTGTATACAAATGCAAGAAGTATGAGGAATAAGCAAGAAGAACTTGAAGTGCTAATAAATAAACACAACTATGATATAGTTGGCATCACAGAAGCTTGGTGTGATAATACGATTGGACTATTGGTATAGAAGGGAACAACTTGTTCATGAAGGATAGGCATAGAAAAAAGGGAGGAGGTGTTGCCTTATATTTTAAAAATGAATACACTTGTACTGAGGTGGAGATGGACATAGGAGACAGCTTTGTTGAGAGTCTCTGGGTTAGGTTAAAAGGGGTAAAAAAAACCAAGGGTGGTGTCATGCTAGGGGTCTACTACAGCCATCTACCCAGGCAGAAGAGGTGGATGAGGTTTTTTTTAAACAACTAACAAAATCATCCAAAGCACAGGGTTTGGTGGTGATGGGGCACACCAGACATCTGTTGGGAAACTAACACAGCAGGACACAGATTATCCAGTAACTTTTTGGACTGCATTGGAGACATTTTTTTTTAATTCAGAAGGTTGAGAAAGCTACTGGGGGGGAAGCTGTTCTAGATTTGATTTTAACAAATAGGGAGGTACTGGATGAAAATTTGAAAGTGGAAGGCAGCTTGGGTGAAAGTAATCATGAAGTCATAGTGTTCATGATTCTAAGGAATGGTAGAAGGGAGGACAGCAAGATAAAGACAGTGGATTTGAGGAAGGCAGATTTTAGTAAACTCAGAGAGCTGGTAGATAAGATCACTTGGGAAGCAAGATTAAGAGGAAAAACAACTGAAGAGAGTTGGCAGTTTTTTAAAGAGACATAATTAAGGGCCCAAAAGCAAAGTATTCCACCTTGTAGAAAAAAGAAGTAGTATGTCAGGAGACCACCTTGGATCAGCCAGAAGCTCTTATATGATCTAAAAATCAAAAAGGAGTCCTATAAAAAGTGGAAATTAGGTCTAATTACAAAGGATTAATATACGCAAACAACAGAGGTATGCAGTAGCAAGATTAGAAAGGCAAATACACAAAACAAGCTAAATCTAGCTAGAGCTGTAAAGGGTAAATAGAAGATGTTCTACAGAGGTATTATAAGCAACAGGAAGACCAAGGACAGGGTAGGCCCATTGCTCAGTGAGGAGGGAGAAACAATAACAGGAAATGTAGAAATAGCAGAGGTGCATAATGACTTCTTTTTTTTCGGTTTACACCAAGAAGATGAAGGGTGACGGGATGCCTAACGTAGTAGAAATGGGGTAGGTTTAGAAGTTAAAATAATAAAATAAGAACAGGTTAAAACTTACTTAGAAAAGTTAGATGTCTTCATGTCACCAGGGCCTCATGAAATGCACCCTAGAACACTCAAGGAGCTGATAGAGGAGGTATCTGAGCTTTTAGCTATCGTCTTTGAAAAATCATGGAAGTCGGGAGAGAGTCCACAAGACTGGAAAAGGACAAATATAGTGCCCATTTATAAAAAAGGAAATAAGAACAACCCAAAAAATGACAGACCGGGCAGTTTCCTTTCTGTGCCAAGGAACATAATGGAGCAAGTAGTTAAAGAATTCATCTGCAAACACCTGAAAGATAATAAGGTGACAGGTAACAGCCAGAATGAACTTGTAAAGAACAAATCATGTCAAACCAATCTGATACCTTTCTTTGATAGGATATCAAGCCTTGTGGATAAGAGAGAAGCGGTTAGATGTGGTATACCTACATTTAGTAAGGCATTTGACACCGTCTTACATGATCTTCTTCTCAATAAACTAGGGAAATACAACCTAGATGGGGCCACTGTAAGATGGATGCATAACTGGCTGGATAACCATTCTTATAGAGTAGTTATTAACAATTCACAATCATGCTGGAAAGGTATAACAAGTGGGCTTCCACAGAGGTCTGTTTTGGGACCGGTTCTGTTCAATATCTTCATCAATGACTTAGATGATGGCATAGGGAGTACAAGTATTAAGTTTTCAGGTGATACCAAGTTGGGAGGGATTGCAAGTGCTTTGGAGGATAGAGTCAAATGATCTGGACAAACTAAAGAAATGATCTGAGGTAAACAGGATGAAATTTAATAAGTACTCTACATAGGAAGGAACAATCAGTTTCACACACATAGAATGGGAAGTGATTGTCTAGGAAGGAGTACTGCTGAAAGGGATTTAGGGGTCATAGTGGCCCACAAGTTAAACGTGAGTCAATAGTATGATACTGTTGCCAAAAAAGCAGACATGGTTCTAGAATGCATTAACAGGAGTGCTGTGAGCAAGACACGAGAAGACATATTTCGACTCTACTCTATGCTCATTAGGCCTCAATTGGAGTATTGTGTCCATTTCTGGGAACCACATTTCAAGAAAGATGTGGAGAAATAGGAGAAGGTCCAGAGAAGATCAACAAGAATGATTAAAGGTCTAGAAAAAATGACCTATGAAGGAAGACTGAAAGAATTGAGCTTGTTTAGTTTAGAAAAGAGAAGACTGAGAGGGGACATGATAGCAGTTTTTAAGTATCTAAAAGGGTGTTATAAAGAGGAGGGAGAAATATTGTTTGCCTTGGCCTCTGATGATAGGACAAGAAGCAATGGGCTTAAATTGCAGCAAGGTTTAGGTTTAGTTTGGACATTAGGAAAAACTTGCTGGCAGGGTGGTTAAAACACTGGAATAAATTGCCTAGGGATGTTGAGGAATCTCCATCACTGGAGGTATTTAAGAGCAGGTTGGATAGACGTCTATCAAGGATGATCTAGACAGTGCTTGGTCCTGCCATGAGGGCAGAGGACTGGACTCAATGACCTCTTAAGGTCCCTTCCAGTTCTAGTATTCTATGATTCTGTGTCTGGATGTACCTACTTGTGTAGCATGTCAGACTCAGGCACATATCGTTTCAGTCATGGCTGGCATCAGTCCATTGCCCAGCCTGAGACAGCTTGGTCAGGGTTGTAACTCTGCCTCACTTGCTACTTGACTTCCTTCTTCGGGGATCAAACCTGCAGAATGTCTTCTCAGGAGTCCTCTTCACTGCTCCACAACTGTCCCTGTTACTAGTGATGGACACATCAGACTTGAGATGGGGATCTCATCTTGGGGACCTCAAGACTCAAGGTCTCTGGTCTCAGGCCAATTTGGCTCTATATATTAACGTCAGAGAGCTGAGGGCAGAGCACCTGGCAATCCAGAGCTTCTAGGCTCACCTGACTGAACAGTGTGTATCCGTTATTACTGGCAATACAACAGCAATGTTCTATAACCACAAACAGGGCTGCACGCTTCTTTGCCTTGTGTAAGAAGCCCTCATAGGCTATATCTAGATTGCCGCTTTTTATCGGGAAAAGGTATGTAAATTGTGCTCCATAATTTGTGTACCTTTTTCCAATAGTTTTATTGGAAGAGGCTTTTCTGAAATTTGTCCCTTTTACACTGGGCCAAATTTCAGAAAAACCTGCTCTTTCAGAAGAGCGTTTCTTCGTCGTGGTATGAGGAAGACAGGGCTTCCGAAAGAGCACGCATGCTCTTCCACAAAAAATGTCAGAAGAGCAGATGCATTCCCTGGATATGGAGGAGTTTTTCTGGGATACCTTTGGTATCCCAGAAAAACTCCGTAGTCTAGACATAGCCCTACTGTTTAGAACATTCAATTCTTCTGCAAGAATCATACATTCCTGGGTACAGAACGAGCTGACAGACCATCTCAGGAGGTCATCTCATGGCCATGTGTGGTCTCTGTGTTGGATGTTGCAAATTCAGTCTTACAGAATTGGAACTTTCCCCAAATGTATCTACAGTAAACTTCCAATAATCCGGCACTTTTAGGACCCAGGGGGTGCCGGATTATCAGATATGACGGACTATTGGAAGGGGGGGCTATGAGGGGTCTGGGGTGGCGTGGGGGGGATGCTCCCCTCGGCGCTGCGGGACCAACCTGGCAGCACCCCAGCTGCTCTGCCCTGGGCTTCCCGGAGTCAGCCACTGGTCAGTTTCAGCAGTGGCTGAATCGGTGAAGCTGGGGGCAGAGCAGGTCCAATTGTCCAGCACTTCCGGGTTCCAGATGGTGCCGGACCATCAGGAGTGCTGGATCACTGGAATTTTACTGTATATGCTACACGACACAACAGGTGACAGCAGGTTCTGCTCTTTCTAGAACCACAGCCAAGGTTCCAGCATGGACACATTCCTTCTCCTATGAGGAGGTCGTCTTCTACATGTCTTTCCACCCATACTGCTCTTCCATAAGGCCTTCCTCAAGATCTGGAGGGAATGCACTCAGGTCATAGTGCTCGTGCCAGCTTTGCCCCTTCAGTACTGCTATTCCTCCCTTATAAACACATCAGCTTCTCCTTAAGGTGTTGTCTCACTTCCACATGAAGCAGGACATCTTCCTCCAAGTTTTTTATGCCAAGCCACCCTCTTGTGCCTGGGATCAGAAACTCCATTCCCTTGACGTGCATAAGGCACCGGCTTTTTAAATTGACAGAACAAAGTCCTTCAGGAAGTCACTACAGCTGTTTGTAGCAGTGACTGATAAAATGAAAGGCCAGCCCCTGTCGTCTCAACGCATCTCATCAATGGATGGTCTCCTGTATCCGGGAATGTTACAGCCTCACAGGAGTGCCTCCACCTCCATTCACTGCATACTCCACCAGGGTTCAGGTCTCTTCCACAGCTTTCCTTGCTCAGATCCCTACTCAGGAGATCTGTAAAACGGAAACTTGGTCCTCTATATTGGCACGGCACACTATGCAATTACATATTAGGCTAGGAGTAGTGCAGCATTTGGATAGTCAGTGCTCCAGTTAGTGCAAGAATCCAACCACCACCACCTGGACATTTGGGGGCTGGACCCGATGTCCTCCTGAGGTCTCTTCTAGGCCAATGATTCTATGAACATGGGCTTGTAAATCACCGGATTGGAATGCACATGAACAGGCACATGAAGAAAAAACGGTTACTCACCTTTTCATAACTGTTCTTTGAGATGTGGTGTTCATTCTAATACCCACCCCTTTCCCCCTCTGTCAGAGTAGCCAGCAAGAAGGAATGGAGGAGGGGCAGGTCAGCAGGGCTCTACGTTGAGCACCACGAAGACACAAATTCAGGGGGTATCCAGGCCAACCCTACAACTAGTTGCTACGGAAAAAATCTTCCAGCTGCTTTGCACATATGCGTGCACACACCTGATTGGAATGGGCATGAACTGCACATCTAGAAGAACAGCAGTTACAGGAAGGTAACTTTTTAACTCATCTTGTAAAGTAATTGCAGTTCTTGAAATTGCATGTCCCTCCATTTGCCCTCATTCTGCTCTGCTTCGGACTGTTCTTTTATGGGTGGAGAAGGAAATGAGGGCAGTGCTCCCACAATCTCCTATGTAACCTTGGGTCCAGCACAAGAAGGCAGAGGAGACTTGCATTTGCCAAATGGACATTGCTAATGGGAAATCTACAATCAGTTACTCAAGAGGCACATGTGAAGTGAGGAAGCCATAGGGACACACATCTTGAAGAATTGCAGTTATTTCACAGGATGAGCATCAAAAGAAGAGATTACTTATTAAAAGTCTACCTAGTGAATGCCTCTCCCCTGTTGGGAGGGAGATGTGAAGTAAGACAGGAGTCTTGTTCCTTTGGTGGCTGTTCCTTACTCCTGAATCCCCAGGATGAAATCTTGTGCTGATGCTTCTCACCATTATGCTTCAAATAAGAATCCAACATGTTTGTTGTGCATTTGAACCAAACTGTCTGAAGTTTGCTCAGTATCTCACTTTTTTCCTGTAAATTGAGTGCACGTACTAAATCACCCAGTTCTTCTAGTAAACATCAGCAGCTAAATCTCATGTACAGACTGAACAACCAAGTCTTTAACTCAAGGGTGGGAAACCTATCCAGCCCCCCGCTTACCTGGATCTGGCCCCCAAGGCTTGGAGCTTCCTCCCAGCATTGGGGAGCCTGTGCTGGAGCTTCAGCCTCCCTGCTGTTTCCCCATAGGGCTGGAACACACAAAATCTGCAAGCCTTGGCCTCCTTAATTCTAATGTGTAAAGGGGAATGTGGGGAGTGTCTGTCTGCTTTTCAATCAAGGACCATGTCAGTGAGGGTTTGGTTGTAGGTATTTTTGCTTCTTATTTGTGTGTGGCCCCCGACTGATTTTTCTGTGGTTCATTGGTCCCAGACCCAAAAAACGTTCTCCACTTCTGCTTTATTTGATAAAATCTTTAATGCTCTCATACAGTCTGATGTTCCTAGACAGTTTCACCCTTGGGGAGTTGCATGGTCTCTCTTCAGTTCCTTCTTCTTAAAATCAAAGGAACCAGAGAAAGTTAAAGAAGAATTGTTTTTATTTTTGAATTTGTAGAAATTTAACTTGGCTATATTTTTGTACTCTGCAGATCATCTTGAAACTTTACCCCATGTGCAAAAGTACTTAAAGTCTGTCCGCTACATTGAGGAACTTCAAAAGTTTGTGGAAGATGACAACTATAAGTAAGTACCATACTTCCCTTCACCTCTATGTGTTGTAATGGAAAGATGGCCTAGCTGTTAGCTTGATTGGGAGCTATACAAAATATCTCTGGCAGAAATGTAAGTAGAATTTAACATTTTTAAACTGAGCTGATATTGTCAGGCTATCTTGAGTGAAACCCCAGCTAGCTGTAGTCCCTCATGAGTCTTAAGATCCATTCCAAAATTCTATTTCTTTATCTTTTGCAAAGGCAAAAAAGGATGAGAGGCTAGTTTAGTCTTAACACAGTGTAATTCTATGCTGGTAATGGCACTCAGGATCCCTAAAATTGGATGTTCTCTTGCAAACTCTGAGGACTGAGGTTGCAAGCTGGACACAAGCAGACAGCATACATTTTCATACAGCTAATTGTAAATGTATAAGGAACAAAGAATGCAGATCACACTTACAGTATGGGGGGCTGTACCCTGGGATTCAGTGAATCTGAAAAAGATTTGGGGGCAGTGTAAATAATCACCTAACCATGAGCTTCCAATGCAGCACTATGGTCAAAAGGGGATAATATGATACTAGGATGCATAAACAGGGAAATTTTGAGTAGGAGTAAATAAGTTACTTTATCTCTGTATCTGGCACTGTTCCAACTATTGTTGGAGTACACTGTCCAGTTTTGATGTCTATAATTCAAGAAGGATGTTGATAAATTAGAGAGAGTTTAGAGAAGAGCCATAAGAATGATTGAAGGATTAGAAAACATTACCTGTATTAATAGACTCAAAGAACTCAATCTATTTAGTTAACAAAGAGAAAATTAAGGGTGACTTATCTCGGTCTAAACATACCTATGTGGGACACAAATATTTAGCAATGTCATCTTCAGTCAAGCAGAGAAATGTCAACATGGTCCAGTGGCTAGAAGTTGAAGCTAAACAAATTCAGAATAGAAATAAGCCATAATTTTATTAACAGTGGGTAATTAAATCAGATCCGAACGGTCCTTCTGTGAATTATATAATACTATCTGAAATGGTGTATGTAATATCTTTTAAATACAACTTCATTGTTATATCAGTCTAATTCATAATAAACAAGGCTGGCTTTGTCAGGCTACTACTTGTACGTGTCAAGCAACACTCACTCAAAAAACTTAAGTCAGGAGCAAGCCAACATGCCATAGTGAAAGAAGCTGCATATAACACATCGACAAACATACTCATTTTCAAAGTGAGGAAATGTTTCACTTCTGCAGTCCTCAGGATCATGTATGTACCAGTCCAAAGAATGAGCAAAACTGCATCAAACTACCTAGCATTTATTTTCTCAGATATACCTGGGCTTATGTCAGTTGATTTTTTGGCCTTGGAAAGGGTTCAGAAAAGGGCAACTAAAATGATCAGGGATTTGGAACAGGTCCCATATGAGGAGAGGCTAAAGTGACTGGGACTTTTCAGTTTGGAAAGAGGAGACTGAGGGGGGATATGATAGAGGTCTATAAAATCATGAATGGTATGGAGAGGGTGAATAAAGAAAAGTTATTCATTAGTTCCCATAATATAAGGACTAGAGGACACCAAATGAAATTAATGGGTAGCAGGTTTAAAACTAATAAGCGGAAGTTCTTCTTCACACAGCGCATAGTCAACCTGTGGAACGCCTTGCCAGAGGAGGCTGTAAACGCTGGAACTATAACAGAGTTTAAAGAGAAGCTAGATATATTCATGGGGTTAGGTCCATAAAAAGCTATTAGCCAGGGGATAGGAATGGTGTCCCTGGCCTCTGTTTGTCAGAGGCTGGAGACGGATGGCACGAGACAACTCACTTGATCAGTGTCTTCGGTCCACCCCCTCTGGGGCACCTGACGCTGGCCACTGTCGGCAGACAGGCTACTGGGCTAGATGGACCTTTGGTCCGACCCAGTACAGCCATTCTTATGTTCTTATGATGGTAGTAAGGTATCATGCATATATCTGTAGCTGCTAGTGTACGCATTAGCAGAAAGATTAGTCCCTTAAAAATACACAAGACCACTTTGGAGACAGTGAGAATGGGGAGTGAAGAGAGAATAATGACCCTTACCCCATGTTTGGAGATACCGCAAATTTCTACAGCTGTTCCACTCAGCTCTACTTCATACAAATGCATATAGTACTACAGATCTTCAGCCAATCCGTAACTGAGACAAAACATTTATGATAAAGTATTGAACAATTCATTTTGCAATGTGGAGCAATATAACAAATTAATATGCTTAGAGTTTGCTCAGTTTCAGATGAGAGAATCATTCTAAAAGAAATAACCTACAAAGCAGACTTCCTATGGGATTGATACCAAAACTGCATGAATATGTCCAGACAGACTTCAAATGGAAAGAATATCCTCCATAATCTGTCCCATAGCTTAGGATAACCTCCAGCTAGAGAAGCCAAATCAGTATTGGCCTATTCTCTGCAGAAGATCAGTCTTGTTCAAAGTTTTGACACATTTTTTTTTATCGGATTGAAAGCAAATATAGAAACAGTGATATTTTTATGTCATAATTCTGCTTTGTGCACTGACTTCAAAATGAACAATCCCACATCTACAACACATTTTTCCAATAAACATACATTATGAAAAAAGAAAATTTCTATCATTATGTTTGTGGTGGGATTTGTGTGTTTATTTCCCTCTCTTCACATCATGTATACAACACAAACAGAAAGAGAGTGGGAAAGACTGGCATACTGAACACTTGCCCATTATATGTTCTTGTACAAATTAAGGACAATCTGAGCTCTATACTAAAAGTAGTCTGACTTTCGTATCTGTTTGCCTCTGAATATTAAAATTTGGTATGGAAAGAGATTATATTTAATTATTTCCAATATGATTAGTATGTTACATTAAATGAAGACAGGGAGAGCACAAGTTTATAATCTGTGTTGCAGTAGGGAAAATTGTTGTTAGTGTGTGCTTTACAGCTCTTGCCTGGCTGCCAGCAAATGAACACATTGCTTAATTTAATTCTTGGACAAGCTTTCTTGTTCACAATACAAATTATATAGTCAGTAGTTTTTCATTAGTTCTAGTATCTTTGCAAAAGGGAACAAAACAAATGGTTTTTATAAATATTTAGTGCCATGACATAATACTTGGATATACTGCAAATCATGAGTAATTTCTTTCTAATTTTTGAAGCCCTTTTTAATCCTAACAGCGGTTTTGCTAAGAACACTGAGGGTACGTCTACACTACAGCGCTAGTTCGAACTAACTTAGTTCGAATTAGTTAATTCGAACTAAGCTAGTTCGAACTAACGCGTCTAGAACTAAAAACTAGTTCGAACTAGCGTTTTGCTAGTTCGAACTAGCGCATCCACACTGATTGGACGCAGGGGGGCATTTAAGGGCAGCTGAAACCGGTTCTGGCAGGGCATCAGGTCAGCAGTTGCTTTGCGTGGCTGCTGTCTGAGGCTATCTGAGGCTCGTGCTTAAAGGGACCCCCCCCTGGACAGCCGGTTCTCAGCTTTTCCTGCTTGCTTGCCAACCTCGCCGAGGGACAGCAAAGTGTCGGTCTCTGTGCCCGTCTGTGTCGGTGCTTCCCTTCAGGGGGAACCGCCGCAGGTGGCAACATGGAGCCACGGCTCGCCCTGCACCTTCTGGTGCACGTTCTGGACTTGCTGCTGCAAGCCTGCCAGCAATGGCTCGAGGCTGCCTGGCACCACCTGGTGAACGTCAGCCCCCTGCCTCTCCGCCTGGCCGCCCTGGGGGCCGTGGAGGAGCCGCGGCAGCGCCCTGGCACTGGCGTGCCCCGCCGCATCTGGCGTCTGGACACCAGCAGCGACTGGTGGGACCACATCGTCCTGGAGCACTGGGACGACCGACAGTGGACCCAGAACTTTAGGATGAGGAGGGACACCTTCCTGGAGCTCTGCGAGTGGCTCGCCCCTGCCCTGCAAAGAAGGGACACTCGCATGAGACCCGCCATCCCCCTCCAGAAGCGGGTGGCCATCGCCCTATGGAAGCTCTCCACGCCGGACAGCTACCGATCCGTCGGGAACCAGTTCGGCGTGGGGAGATCCACCGTCGGAGCGGTGCTCATGCAGGTATGGCACTCGTCGGCCACCGACCCGGGGGGGAGGGGGGCTGCGAGGAGGGGATGGGCCGCCCCAGGGACAAAGGGGGGGGCGGGAGGAGGCGAAAGCGCCCCGCACCAGAGGGGTCGGTCTGTCCGGCGGTACTACACGCCGCCAGGGGGGTTGCTTCCAGGAGTGGGGCGCGGGGCACTGCCAGGGCACGCACGCTCCCAGCCACCCGGGCGCCCCACTGATTGGCGCTTTGCTGTGTCTCTCTCCGCAGGTGGTCAAGGCCATCAACCGGGTGCTGCTCCGCAGGGTGGTCCGCCACGCCGACCCGGACGCCGTCATCCGGGGATTTGGCGCCCTCGGCTTCCCCAACTGCGGGGGGGCCATCGACGGGACGCACATCCTCATCCGTGCCCCGGAACACCAGGCGTCCCGGTACGTGAACCGCAAGGGGTACTTCTCCGTCATCCTGCAGGCCGTGTGTGACCACCGGGGACAGTTCACGGACATAAATGTGGGCTGGTCCGGCAAAGCACACGACGCACGGGTGTACCGGAACTCCTCCGTGTGCCAGCGGCTGCAGGACGGGACCTTCTTCCCTGACCGCCACATCAGGGTCGGGGACGTGGACATGCCCGTCTGCCTGGTGGGGGATGCCGCCTACCCACTGCAGCCGTGGCTCATGAAGCCCTACACGGGGCACCTCAATCCCTCCCGCCAGGCCTTCAATGCCAGGCTGACCAGGGCCCGCATCGTGGTGGAGGGGGCCTTCGGGTGACTGAAAGTCCGCTTTCGATGCCTCCTCACCCGTCTGGACCTGGCCGAGCACAACATCCCTCCCGTGGTGGCGGCATGTTGTGTGCTCCACAATTTGTGTGAGCGGAAGGGGGAGGCTTTCCTGCCAGCCTGGATGGCTGAGGCTGACCGCATGGCTGGACACTACGGTCAGCCCCGCACCGCCGCCGTCCGGGAAGCCCAGCGGGGGGCCATCCGGATCCGGGAAGCCCTGCGGGAGAGCTTCCAGGTGGAGGAGGAGGAGGACTGACCTCTCCCTGCATGCCCCACCGGGGCCTTCTTCCACCCTACCCCCCCCTTCCCCTTTCCCCTCCCTACCTACTGTCAAATAAAGACACCTGTTTTTCAAACAAAAACATCTGTTTATTTCACAGAACTGGGGTGGGGGGATGGAGGAATGAAGGTGGGAGAAGGGAGGGGGAAACCTGGGACGAGGGAGCTGGAAGGGGAGGGGAGGGAAGGGAGAAAGGGAAAGGAAAGCTCAGGGGTGGGAGTCCGGCTGCCTCTCCCGTCTCGCCACACTGCGGGTCCGGGGGCGTCGGTGGGGAATGGTTGTGGAGGGGGGGGCAGAGGGGACAGGGGGTGTGGAGGAAGCAGGAGCGGGAGCAGGGGGAGTAAGAGGGGGAGCAAGAGGGGGAGCAGGGGGAGGAGGAAATGGAAAGCGGTCCAGCAGGCTCTGGAGGTGGCCTCGCAGGGCACGGCCCTGCTCCTCCAGGGCCTCCAGACTCCTCCGGCGCAGCCTCAGGTCCTCCTGGACCCAGTGGTCCTGGAGACGGAGCTGTCGGTCCAGGAACCGGAGATGCCGCCTCTGGTAGTCCTCCTGGTTCCTGGCTGTCCTGCTTGCCCGGGCGTGGGCGGCTGCTGCAGGCGGTGTGGTGCGCCCTGCAGGCCCAGGTGCTGCAGCTGTGGTGCAAGAAGACCAGCGGTCAATTTCCCCAGGGGCCCAGGTGTGTGAAACCCAGCTCCCCTCTGCAAGGCCAGGGCCCCTGCAGGATCCCCAGCTGCTGCTCCGTGGTGGGCAAGGCCCAGGCGCACGGTCCCGGGGCTCCCTCTCGCCCCAGCCCCCCGTACACATGAGGGGAACACGAGGGTACTCACAAGTGGACGCCTCCCCGGCCTCTGACGATGCAGGGGAGCGGGTCTGTGGCGTGCCTCGGGGGTCCCGGGTCCTGGGCAGGCTGGCGGCAGGCTCCTGGCTCTCAGAGCCCTCTTCCTCCTCCTCCGTCTCCAGGAGCGGTCCCTCTGCCCCGGGGTCAATCACGTCCCGGGGGGCAGGGACGGCATGAGGCCCCAGGATGCGGTCCAGGGCATGGAAGTGGGGGCAGGCCTCCGGGTCGGCCCCTGGCAGGCAAGCCCGGGAGTAGGACTGCCGCAAGTCCTTAATTTTGCAGCGCACCTGCTCCCGGCTGCGCTGGTGGCCCCTGGCGGCGAGGCTGGCAGCCATGCGTCCATAGACGGCCGCGTTCCGGTGGCTAGTGCGGAGATCGTGGACATTGGAGGCTTCCCCCCAAACCTCGATGAGGTCCACGATCTCCGCACTTGACCAGGCGGGCGCCCGCCTTTTGCGCCCCCGGGCAGGCTCCTGGGAGCCGCCAGGCTGGTCCTGGGGAGCAGTGGAGGGCTGGGAGCCCTCGGATGGCTGGCTCATTGTGTGGCAGGTGCAGGCTGTGCAGGCACGGGTGCTTGCAGCCTTGCAACTGGCACAAAGTGAGTAGCCAGCCTGTGGCCCTTTAAGGGCTCCGGGGCCGGGAGGGGGGCAATAGAGTTTCCCTGGTGTTGGCCAGAGTGGCCACCAGGGAAACCTGGGAAGCCTTAGCCTCCCACTAGTTCGAACTAAAGGGCTACACAGCCCTTAGTTCGAACTAGCTAGTTCGAACTAGGCGTTAGTCCTCGTAAAATGAGGTTTACCTAGTTCGAACTAAGCGCTCCGTTAGTTCGAATTAAGTTCGAACTAGCGGAGCGCTAGTGTAGCGCCTAGGAAAGTTAGTTCGAACTAACATCCGTTAGTTCGAACTAACTTTCTAGTGTAGACATACCCTGAGGGAGTATTTATGTATATTTTTAGAGGCAATTCAATATTCATCCTTTGATATCTTGGAAAATGAGTTTTCTGAGCAAATTTACTAATTCTCTTTATAAGTGTATGCCTATTGAGCTGAAGCCAAAGGAAAGATTCAAAGTGAAAAGAAATCAGAGCAGAACTTAATATTTAATATAGTAATGGTCACTGCAGCTTTCTGAGAGCTTACATATGTCCATTAAACTGTCAGTATGTTGTGCCATGGTGCCAGAGACTTTTCCCTGGTGATACATATATAGATTTCATTATCATCATCATCATTATCATCAACCACCATGGGCTCAATGCCCATTGGTGTCCAATGCCTTCCTCACTATTTCCTTCCATCTTTCCCTGTCCAGTGTGGAGTGGCTTAGTTTCTGTAGACTAGCTCCATACCAGTCTACTATATCATCTACCCATTCCCTGTGGGGTCTGCCTCTCCTATTCAGACGATCCATTATGCCGAATACCAGTCTTAACTTTTCATTGTTCGTTCATTCTGCAGATATGCCCAAATAGCTGTAACTTCAATTGAAAACCTTCTTCAGTAGGTTCTCTTTCAGCTATGTCTTCCTATATAATTCCTCGTTGGTGACCTTCTGCATCCATCCTTTTCTCAGGGTCTTTCTATAACAACTCCTCTCGAACGCCAATATCCTTCTCTTCGAATCTTTCATTATCATCCATGTCTCACATCCGTACAACATGCTGCTAAATGCACATGTTTTCAAGATGCTCAGCTTCATTCCTTAGCTAATCACTTTGCTTTTCCAGATCTTATCCATCGCCTTCAAACTTGCTCTTGCTTTCACTATTCTAGTCGCTATTTCCTTCTTACAGTCTAGATCATATGTCGTGTTGCTCCCCAGATACGTGAACTTCTCTACATTCTCTAGTTTGATCCCATCTACACTGATCTTCCTTCCTATTTCCTTATTTTCAAATGCCATTGTCTTTGTTTTATTGATATTCATAATCAGTCCATACCACTTCCCTTCCTCATTTAGCACCTGCACCGTTCTCGTTAGCTTCTCTTCAACTTCCTCAATGATAACTATGTCATCCGTGAACGTCTGGCATTGCATAATCCCAGTCTCCTTGTGCTGCAAAGTGAGGGTATAAAGGGCAGAGTTGTACTTCCCTATTTCAGTTCCTTCTTATTTTCTTTTGTTGTTATTTATTTATTTATTTATTGGATGTTTTGAAAAAATACTTTGATTATGCACCCCAAAATGTCTCTGGACCCCTCTTGATACTGGGGCCTATGCCCAGGTTCCCAAGGTTTAAACATGGTATGGCTTGTAAAAAACCTATGCCTATTAGTGACCCTCATTCCCTCTATCTCAAGTGCCTCAGTGAGAGCCAAGTTAGAAGCAGGTGTTCTGTGTCATGGCTTTAAGGACAAGACAGACGCTGAGGGAAGAGTGCCTTGAATACTCCCCTTACGTGGGCATTGTCTCCCTCTTGGTCCTCCAGTGAAAGCACTTCAAAGACTCCTCCTCAAAGTGCTCCCCAGCTGGGCCTTCAGAAAGAACCCCAGGAGATCCCCACCACTCATCTCATCTTTTTTGAGGCCCAGGACTTCAGACCAGTCCTGGCCCTAGAAGCATAAGCCTAAGTTGGCTTCTGGCTCATCTAAGACTCAGGTCAGGGACTCGTCCATGGAAGGGGGATCCAGCACTGAAGATGGGGCACACCAGTCAGTTCCCCTCTTCCCAATGTCAGCTCGGCTTTGTTGGAGAAATGAGCTTTCCATTCAGAGGCCCTCCCAATCACTGAAACTGGCTACAGAGCAGTCTTGCCTGGTGAGCATCCTATGTCTGTACCCACCACACTAGAGGCTTATACTGTGTCCAGCAACTTGCTGTGCCTGTTGGTACTGCCATTGCCATGTCTTCAGGGTGAAGAGCTCGCCTGGCACTGTCACAACTATCCGGACCATCAGCACCTGAACATTTTTCTATGAGACCATCATTTTCAGGCTCAGTACTCTCTCCTTCCATCTTCTTGGGGCCAGTTCCAGATTCCCCATGCTGTATGTTGAAAGAAGCTAGAAAGTCATTCATTCTGTGTTTCCCTGGTCACTAAATGCCTCTCCCTGTACCATGCCATCCGAGTCTCTAGATACTCTCTTTTATCATGCACACAAGGATAAGTGAAGACTCCATAGTCCAGACATTCATTGACTATTGTATTTTATGTGGCTAGAACAATGCCCCTTTGGATTTCTTCCCATTTTTGAAGAATAGATGAGACGTCATCTTGTCTCAGCTCAGACTGTCCCAGTGAATCACTAGCTGCATTACAATGTGTTGAGCTGCCAAATGAGTGTCACCTCTTGACAATCTCACAGCATGCTCCGCCAGAGCAGTCTTTGTGGCACTATAATGGAATGTACATACCTCGCACAGGGCAAGAAAGAGTTAAGTCCATACTATGGATGGCAGAAGTCCCACCATTCAGACCATGCCAGGCATGCAGTAATTACATCAGCAGTTAACTCTGGAAGCCAAGGCCCAGACCAGAAACCTGTTGTCTAGGGCTTGCCAAATGGAGTCAGATTCCCAGGGGCTCAGAGACCCTGAAAACATACCGAGCCCCAGGATACACGGTAGGAAGTGGCCCAGGGAAGCAGTGTGAGTGATATCTCCTTCAGGAGGAAGGTCAGCATGTTGCGGTAGGATCCCCACTGATTGGGTGGTGACAACACTTGTTGCTGACAGGGCCCTGGGAATAGGCCCTTTCCCCAGCTGTCATCCCTGCTCTGGTGGCGGCTCCTTACTTTGACCATTGGATTACACAGCCCCAATCCTGAGGGCAGCCATACTGATTCTGGCTATTAGGCCACACAGCCCTGATCCACAGGGCAACCATACTGATGGTGGCCATTGCATCTCACTGCCCTGACCACAAGTACAGTTGTATTGACTCTGGCTGCTAAGCCTCACAACCCTGATCCCCAAGAGCAGCTGTATAGACTCTGACGGCCATGAACCCAAGACAACCGTATTGCTTGGGCCATTATTCCATGTAACCCTGACCCCCAAGCACAGTCTGACTCTGGCCATTGGGCTGCACCATAGTGATGCAAAGGCTAGTTATATTGACTCAGGCTATTAAGCTGCAGAGTCTATATATAAGGACAGTGTCACAAGTCGAGCTGCCCCTCAGGCTTATAGCCTATTCATCATCGGGGCTAGCCGCCTGAGCATCTTTCCCTCACCCGTGCTCCCTGTACCCCAGTCCCGCTTTATAAATAAGTTTGTGGCTCTGCGGGCAGCGCACTTAGTCTCAACCTCGTCAAGGAGGTGCCTTTTGCGGTGAGATGGGAGGGGGGACTCGGGCCTACCCCCCCTCCAAGTCCCGACCCAAGACCCTTAAAGGCGGCAGCACCCTAGTGCCGCCCAGTTGGTGGGGTGTTCCCCGAAACTCACCAATCCTCAGGGTGGTTTGTTCCCCGTCCTAAGTCCCTTTCTCCTCGTCCTCCGTGTCCCTTCCAGCTCCCAAGCTGCCTTGCCCTGGTCCTCCCAGTGTACTCCCCGGGGCTCGTCTTCCTCCCTTTCCTGTTCTTGGCGTTTTTTTAAAAGGGCCGCTCCTCCTGGCTCTGCCCCCTTTCCGGGGTGCGGGGTGATGACCTCAGCCGTGGGGAAGCCCCGTCTGAGCCGTCCCGGCCCCTGGCTGCCTGGGTACATCCTGGGCATGCACGCCAAGGCGCAGCCCATACCCGACACTGTGCCCCGAGCTCGGCTCCTTCCGCTGCTGCGGCTGGAGCAGTGTCCTCCTCGCTGGCCGGAGAGTGTGGGGTGCTGCGCGCTTCTCCGCGCAGGAGCCTGTCGCCCTGTCACACACACCCCTCTTTAAGTCACTCACCAACTCGCTGATGATCCCCTCCTCTTCCATGACTTGTGAGAAGAAGTCCGCGTTTTTGTGTCCCGTGCTGGGTCGGTGTTGTACCTCGAACTTGTAAGGTTGCAGCGCAAGATACCATCTCATTACCCTAGGATTTGATTCCTTCGTTACCTGCATCCACCGTAGTGGGGCATGGTCTGTTATTAACTTAAAGGGATTCCCGAGCAAATAATATCTCAACGTTTCTATGGCCAATTTAGCCGCCAAGGCTTCCTTTTCGATGGTAGCGTGACGTTGTTCCCGGGGAAGGAGTTTGCGGCTCAGGTAGGCTATAGGATGTTCATTTCTGTCCACTTGTTGTACCAACACGGCTCCCAGCCCCACGGCGGATGCGTCAGTCTGTAAAATAAATTCCTTTGAAAAGTCGGGTTGCCTCAAGACCGGGGTCTGCGTTAATGCCATCTTTAGCTGCAGAAAAGCCCCCGTACTCTGTTCTGTCCAGGGTACCTCTCTGGGGCTGCCCTTTTTCGTTAGGTCTGTCAAAGGCGCTGCTATTGTTGCGAAGTGTGGGATAAATCGCCTATAATACCCAGCCAGTCCCAAAAATTGTCTGACCTGTTTCTTTGTCTTCGGCGGCTGGTACTCCTCCAGGGCCTGTACTTTACTTGCTAGGGGCTTTAGGTGGCCTCTTCCCACTGTGACCCCCAAGTAGGTTACTTCCCTCTGTCCTATGTGACACTTTTCTGGGTTTGCCATGAGCCCTGCCTGCCACAGAGCATCTAGAACCACCTGTAGGTGTTGAAGATGGTCAGTCCATGTTCAACTGTATATGATAATATCAATGTAAGCCACAGCATACACCTGGTGTCCCTTAAGCACCCTGTCCATGAGTCTCTGAAAAGTTGCTGCGGCCCCATGGAGTCGAAACGGCATAGTCTTAAACTGATATAATCCAAAAGGGGTGGAAAAGGCCGTCGTTCTTTCCTTAGACACCAGGGTCAGCGGAATTTGCCAATACCCCATTGTTAAGTCCAGGGTTGATATATACCGCGCCTGCCCTAAGCGTTCTAAAAGTTCATCGACCCTGGGCATGGGGTAGGCGTCAAACCTGGAGATTGCGTTAACTTTTCGGAAGTCTATACAAAATCTCACTGACCTGTCCGGCTTAGGGACTAGGACGATAGAGCTGCGCCACTCGCTATGTGATTCCTCAATGATCCCAAGTCGCAACATCCTCTGCACTTCATCCCTTACAGTGTCCCACATTTTCCTGGGGAGGGGGCGTACCGGCTCTCGGACTCTGCTCCCGGGCTTGGTGGCTATATGGTGGCTTATCTGATTTGTGCACCCCGGCCCCCTTCGGACCACTGTTTTAAATTCTTGGAGTAGTTCCTGTACTTCCTGTTTTTGGGTCTGTGTGAGCTCAGCCCCCACGTCCAGGGGCTGAGTCAATCCCATATCTCCTGCCCAGGGCCCTAACTTGGTGGGCCGTGGTTGGGGGGTCTATGAACAGGCTCTCCCTCGGGTTCCATTTTTTTAGGGGGTTCACATGATTGACTTGTGCCCCCCTTTTCTTTCCCACTAAACGCACTTCATAACCTACTGGTCCCACTTTGCGGATAATGTCAAAAGGCCCCTGCCATTTTGCTAGGAGCTTGGACTCACCGGAAGACAGGAGAGGAAGAACCCTGTCCCTGGGTTTAAACTCCCGTGCCTGGGCGTTCCTGTTATAATAAAAGGTTTGTATGTCCTGAGCCTGTCTTAGATTAGCCTCTGCAAATTCCCCTAGCTTCTGTAACTTCTCTCAGAGATAGAGGACATAGGGTATGGTCCCTTGCAGCCTAGTTTCCTACTCTTCCTAGCTTTCCCTCAATAAGTCTAAGATCCCCCGTGGTTGTCTCCCATAAAGCAGTTCGAATGGGTAGAACCCTGTCGAAGCCTGCGGGACTTCCCGGATGGCAAAGAGGAGGGCCGGAAGTATCTTATGTGTGTCGGTCTCTGTGAAACGGCGGAGCATGGACTTTAAAGTGCGGTTGAACCATTCCACTAACCCGTCCGTCAGCGGGTGATAGACCGAGGTCCGGAGCGTTTTAACCTGCAGGAAACGGCACAGTTCCGCTATGAGCTTAGAGCAGACATTCGTCCCTTGGTCCATCAATATCTCACAGGGAATCCCCACCCGGGAAAAGATCTTCACCAGCTCCCCTGCCAGAGTTTGGGCTGTGGTGTTCTTTAGGGGCACCGCTTCGGGTTATTGGGTGGCATAATCTATTAGCACCAATATGTATTGGTGCCTGGTCTTCGACCGTTCCAGGGGGCCCACAAGGTCTAATGCCACGCGGTCGAAGGGTATACCTATCACTGGAAGGGGTACCAGCGGGGCTTTTGCCACCTCCCAGGGCCGGACAAGTTGACATTCGGGGCAGGAATTACAGAAGTCCTTCACTTCCCTATGTACCCCGGGCCAAAAAAACCTCTGGGTTATTCATTGCAAGGTTTTTTCTCTCCCTTGGTGGCCAGCCCATGGGTTGGCATGTGCCAGATCCAGGACTCTCCATCGGTACGACGTTGGTACTATTAATTGTCCAAGGACGCCCCGTCCCTCTCCAGCTTCCGTGATTCGGTACAGACGGTCCCCCGCACCGCATAATAGGCCTCACCTTCTCTTCCTTGTCAGTCTTGCTGTCCCCCTCACAAGCCTGTTCCCAGGCTCTGTTTAGCACCGGGTCTTCACGTTGTTCCTGTACAAAGTCGCTCGACATCTCGTTTCCCCAGTCCAGTGCTGGTTCCTGACATGCTTCTGGTTCCCCTCTTTGCTTTTCTCGAGTCGCCGCCCTGGGGCCAGTTAGCCAACCCGCTTTCTACCCCACCGGCCTGGGGCACTCGATCTGCTCGCGGGGTCCAGGCCTCTAGTAACTGCCAGAAGCCTGGCCAATCTCTCCCCAATAAAACCGGGTACTCCAGGTGGTCTGCCACCGCCACCTGGCATATCACCGCCTCCTGACCATCTGCTAATTTCACCCATGCCGTAGGGTAGGGCCGAATGTCCCCGTGGACACACTTCATCCATATCGGGGTCCCTGGGGGTTCGGGCTGGGGCACCAACGAGGCCCAGACCATGGTCTGGCTGCATCCTGAATCTACCAAGGCCCAGACTGCTTGCCCTTCTACGTCCATCCTCACTAATACTTTCTCCCCTTCTCGCGAGCGGGCTCTTAGGTTAGGGCCCACTACCCTTCCGAATGAGCAGTCCATAAATGGACAGTCTCGCCGAAAATGGCCTTCCTGGCTGCATTCATAGCACGCTCCCCTATTACTGGCCCCTAACCCGGGCCTGTCTACAAGTTCCCCTTGGCTAGGCGTCTTATCCCTCTTCTTCCCTTCCTCCGGTAACCCTTCCCTCCGGGGAGTCACATAGTCCCGGCTCATTCTGTCGAGCCCTCCTAGGCCCCACCCTCAGCTGCCATGGGGAATCCTTCTGGTAGGCATTGGACCTGCCCCCTTCCTGGGCTCCGGGGCCCTTCTCCGGCTCCTTTAGCGGCCATGTAGGCCTCCATTAGCGTGACTGCATTGGTCAGCATCAAGGGTTGTTGCCAACGGACCCAATTCTGGGGATCACTGGGGAGTATCTGGAGGAATTGTTCTAACACTATCATATTGACCAGCTGGGCACTGGTCCGTCTGTCGGGCTCTAACCACCGACGGCAGGCTTCCCGCAGCCTTTAAGCGACCGCCCGTGGGCACGCCCCAGCTGGGTAACATTCCTGTCTAAACTTTTGCCTAAATGTCTCGGGGGTCACCCCGATTTAATCTAGGATGGCTTCGTTTACTTTATAATAATTAAGGGCCTCCCGGGGGTCCAGGCTCCGGTAAGCCAACTGTGCGGCTCCCGAGAGATAGGGTACCAGTAAGGTGGCCCAGTGATCTTCGGGCCACTGAGCCGCTGTAGCCACCCGCTCAAAGGTCTCAAGATAAGCCTCCGGGTCATCCTGTGGCCCCATTTATGTCAAACGTATAGGCAACTGGGGAACACCCTCCTGTCCCCCACCTCCAGCTGCTCCTGCTCTGGCTAGAGCAGCGCCTTGATGGAGCCATGTCTCCCTCTAGGCCTGTTGCTGTTCTGCCAGTTCTCTGACTAACTGTCTCTGTTGTTCCTGCTGCTGGGCTGCTAGCTGTTGCAGCAATTGGGTTTGCAGCTGCTGGTGTTGGCGTTGCTGCTCTGAAGCTAATCAGATTGGTCAGGCACAACTAGCCCTTTGTGAATCCATGTTGACTGTTCCTAATCACTTTCCTCTCTTCCAAATGCCTCAAAATGGATTCATTAAGGATCCCTTCCATGATTTTTCCAGGAACTGAGGTAAGACTGACCGGCCTATAGTTCCCTGGATCGTCCTTCTTCCCTTTTTTGAAGATGGTCACTACATTTGCCTTTTTCCAATCATCCGGGATCTCTCCCAATCTCCACGACTTTTCAGAGATAATGGCCAAAGGCTCCTCAATGACATTTGCCAACTTCCTCAGTACCCTCGGATGCATTAAGTCCGGACCCATGGATTTGTGTACGTTTAGCTTTTCTAAATAGTTCCTAACCTGTTTTTTACACACCAAGGGCTGTCGGTCTTCATCCCTTCTTGCGTCACTTACTGCATTAGTCCGTGAATACAGAGGCAAAGAAAGCATGGAGTATTTCAGCTTTCCCCACATCATCTGTCACGAGGTTACCTCCTTCATCCATTAGGGGCCGCATACCGTCTCTGATCACCTTCTTCTTGTTAACACGCCTGTAGAAACCTTTCTTGTTATCCTTCACATCCTTTGCCAGTCGCAATTCCACTTGCGCTTTTGCCTTCCTGATAACCCCCCGGCATTCTCAAGCTATACATTTAAACCCCTCCTTGGTCATTTGTCCAAGTTTCCACTTTTTGTAAGCTTCCTTTTTGTGCTTAAGGTCACCAAGGATTTCCCCCGTAAACCAATCCGGTCTCCTACCATGTTTGACTCTCTTGCTACGCATTGGGATGGTATCTTTCTGTGCCTTCAGTAAGGCAGCTTTAAAATACTGCCAGCTCTCCTGGACTCCTTTCCCCTTCATGTTAGCATCCCAGGGGATTCTACCCATCAGGTCTCTGAGGGTACGTCTACACTACAGCGCTAATTCGAACTAACTTAGTTCGAATTAGTTAATTCGAACTAAGCTAATTCGAACTAACGCGTCTAGAACTAAAAACTAGTTCGAATTAGTGTTTTGCTAATTCGAACTAGCATGTCCACATTAAGTGGACCCTGAACAGGGCTTAAGGATGGCCGGAAGCAGTGCCAGCAGGGCATCACAGGAGGACTTAGAGCGTGGAGATGCTGTCTCAGGCTAGCCGAGGGCTGCGCTTAAAGGGACCCGACCCCCAACCCGGACAGACAGTTCTCAGGGGTGCCCCGCTTTCAAACCAGTCCTGGCTTGGAGTGCCCGGAGTGCCCACACTGGGCACATCACAGCACTCGGCCATCAGACCGGCTGCACTTGCCGCAGGCTGCCATCTGGGGAGAGCGGGTAATTGGGGGGCTGCAGGAGAGCTTCCACCCCCAGAAGCCCGCAGAGCCAGCTCAGTCCTCCCCATCAGGGGCTCGTACTCCATTCCTCCCTCACCTCCTTCCACTTACCCTTCCCTAGCCCCTCTTCTTGATGTACAAAATAAAGGACAATTGTGTTCAAAAATGGAATCTGTCTTTATTGAACAAAACTGGGGGAGACTGGGAAAAGGAGGTGGGAGAGGGGAAGAGAGAGGCTGGGAGAGGGGAGGGCAACTAAAATGATCAGGAGTTGGGAACAGGTCCCATATGAAGAGAGGCTAAAGAGACTGGGACTTTTCAGCTTAGAAAAGAGGAGACGGAGGGGGGACAGGATAGAGGTCTCCAAAAGCAGGAGTTGGGTGGGGAGGGTGCATACAGAAAACTTCTTCATTAGTTCCCATAAAGAAGGACTAGAGGACACCAAAGGAAAGGAATGGGTAGCAGGCTTCAAACTAGTAACAGAAAGTTCTTCTTCACAAAGCAGAGAGTCAACCTGTGGAACTCCTTGCTGCAGGAGGCTGTGAAGGCTACAACTAGAACAGAGTTTAAAGGGACGTGAGATCAAGTCATGGAGGTTTGGTCCATGGAGTGCTATTAGCCAGGGGGTAGGAGTGGTGTCCCTGCCCAAGATTTGTGGAAGGCTGGAGAGGGATGGCACGAGACAAATGGCTTGGTCACTGTCTTCGGTCCATCCCCTCCAGGGTCCCTAGGGTTGGCCGCTGTCGGTAGACAGGCTACTGGGCTAGATGGACCTTTGGTCTGACCCAGGACGGCCATTGTAAGCTCAGGGTCGGGGGTCTCAGTGGACCCCCTTGATTTTCATGCACACCTGCTCCTGGGTGGCCAGGCTGGCAGCTCTCCTGCCCTAGATGGCCACTTTCCTGTGCCTAGTGCGGAGGTCGTGGATGAGGTCCACGATGTCCGCACTAGCCCAGGCGGGTGCCCGCCTCTTGCGGTCCCGGGCAAGCTCCCGGGAGCCGCCAACCTGGTCCCGGGAAGAGGGGGAGGGCTGGGGGGCATCGGGTGGCTGGCTCGAGCCGTGCCAGGTGCAGGGTCTGCTGGCTGGGTGCTGGCAGGCTTGCACCTGGCACGGGCACCGTAGCCAGCCCGTGCCCCTTTAAGGGGTCCGGGGCCGGGAGGGGGGCAAGAGTTTCCCTGGTGTTGGCCTGAGAGGCCACCAGGGAAACCTGGGGAGGGCTAGCCTCCCACTAGTTCGAATTAAGGGGCTACACACCCCTTAATTCAAACTAGCTAGTTTGAACTAGGCTTAATCCTTGTAAAATGAGGTTTTCCTAGTTCGAACTAAGCGCTCCGCTAGTTCGAATTAAGTTCGAACTGGCGGAGCGCTAGTGTAGCGCCTATGAAAGTTAGTTCGAACTAACGTCCGTTAGTTCGAACTAACTCTGTAGTGTAGACATACCCTGAGGGTATGTCTACATTACCCTCCTAATTCGAACTAGGAGGGTAATGTAGGCATACCGCACTTGCAAATGAAGCCCGGGATTTGAATTCCACAAGGAGTACAGCTAGTTCGGATTAGGAAGCCTAATCCGAACTTACTACTCCGTGCCGCGTGTAGCCGCGCGGCACGGGGTTCGAACTGCCGGCATTTAAAAATGGCGCCGGCCGGCTTCATGCAAATGAAGCCCGGGAAATTCAAATCCCGGGCTTCATTTGCAAGTGCGGTATGCCTACATTACCCTCCTAGTTCGAATTAGGAGGGTAGTGTAAACATACCCTGAGGGAGTAAAAATCTGCTTTTCTGAAATCCAAGGTGTGTATTTTACTACTCTCTTTTCTTCCTTTGGTCAGGATCCTGAAATCTAGCATCTCATGATCACTGCTTCCCAGGTTGTCTCCCATCTCTACTTCCTCTATTAGTTCCTCCCTGTTTGTGAGCAGAAGGTCAAGCTACGCACAGCCGCTGGTCGGATCCTTCAGCACTTGTACCAAGAAGTTATCCCCAACATTCTCCAAAAACTTCCTGGATTGCCTGTGTACTGCCGTATTGGTCTCCCAACACATGTCCGGGTGATTAAAGTCCCCCACGAGAACCAGGACCTGCAATCTGGAAGTTTCTCTCAGTTGTCTGAAGAAAGCGTCATCTACCTCATCCACCTGATTTGGTGGCCTGAAGCAGACACCAAACACAACATCACTGCTGTTGTTTGCACCTCTAACCTTAACCAATAGACTCTCAACAGGTTTTTCTCCTTCTATATACTGGATTTCAGAGCAATCATAGTGCTCTCTTACATATAATGCAACTCCTCCTCCTTTTCTCCCCTGCCTCTTCTTCCTGAACAGTCTATACCCTTCCATGACAGCGCTCCAGTCATGCGAGTCATCCCACCAAGTCTCTGTTATCCCGGTTAAATCATATTTCTTGGACTCGGCCAGGGCCTCCAGTTCTTCCTGTTTGTTGCCCAGGCTTCTCGCATTAGTGTACAAACACCTCAGATAACTACTTGATCGCCCTATCTTCTCCATTCAAATCAGGGGTCCTCCTTTCTTGCTCATTCCTCTTTGCATTTCTTCCCGATATCCAACTTTCCCACTCCCCTCAGGGTTTTGGTCACTGTCCCCCAACGAACCTAGTTTAAAGCCCTCCTCACTAGGGGTATGTCTACACTACCCTCCTAGTTCGAACTAGGAGGGTAATGTATGCATACCGCACTTGCTAATGAAGCCCGGGATTTGAATTTCCCGGGCTTCATTAGCATAAGCGGGGAGCCGCCATTTTTAAATCCCCGCTGCTTCGAACCCCGTGCAGCGCGGCTACACGGGGCTCGAACTAGGTAGTTCGGACTAGGGTGCCTATTCCGAACTACCGGTACACCTTGTTTCACGAGGAGTAACGGTAGTTCGGAATAGGAACCTAGACCGAACTACCTAGTTCGAGCCCCGTGTAGCCGCGCTGCACGGGGTTCGAAGCAGCGGGGATTTAAAAATGGCGGCTCCCCGCTTATGCTAATGAAGCCCGGGAAATTCAAATCCCGGGCTTCATTAGCAAGTGCGGTATGCATACATTACCCCGCTAGTTCGAACTAGCGGGGTAGTGTAGACATACCCTAGGTTTGCAAGCCTGCCCGTGAAGATGCTCTTTCCTCTCTTGGTTAAGTGTATCCCATCTCTTCCTAACAATCCTTGTGCCCAGAACAGAGTCCCATGGTCAAAGAAACCAGAGCCCTCTCTGAGACACCACCTGCGCAGCCACGCATTTACGTCCTCAATTCAACGATCCTTGCCCAGTCGTTTCCCTTCAACAGGGAGGATGGATGAGAACACCACTTGCGCTCCGGATTCTTGGGTCCTTCTTCCCAGCGCTACATAATCTGCATCAGAATCTATCATCAGCTTCCATTGTAGGGACTGGGTCACTCTCCCTTTTGTTTCCTTGCTTTTGGGCACTAAGAGCTTGGGGATGGAGCTGGCTCATATGTGATCCTGGTTAGGACCAACAAATGCCATGTGTAATGTCACCAGAGCCTCCCTGAGAAAAATGGTAGCCTCCCTAATTGTTGCTTCTATATTACATTTGCACAGCAACCCCACCAACCCAACCTGATATCTCATCAAAGAATGAAATCAGGTTTGTTTGACAAACCCTGTTTTTCATAAAATCATGTATTGACATTAATTATATTCCTATTCTTTTTATTCTTTATCAACTTCATTGTGAATCAGATTTTCAAGTATTTTTCCCAGGTTTGATGTCAGGCTAATTGTCCTATGTTTGCCCACGTCATCCCACTTGCCTTTTTTGAATATTGGCAGAACATTAGCATTCTTCCAGTCTTTTGGGATTTCTCCAGTATTCCAAGATACATGAAAAAATAACATGAACAACCCAGAATTCTCCTGAGCCAGCTCTTTAAGAACTCTTGGGTACAAGCTCTGTATAGCTACTGATTTAAAAATTCCAATGCTTAGCTGATCTAAATCCCTTACAAATGAAAGATAATAGGAAAATTTAACATGTTTTACCAAAAAAATGCCTTCCTCCGAGTTACAAGGTCCACACATTTGACTCTACTGAGCTTGGAATATATTGTTGCCGATGGGCTAAATCTGCCATTTAGTTCATTCAGAATTGGTTCATAAGGCTGTGTTATGCAGTAGGAATTCATCATTTATTTGTACAGAATTTATAAACTCATTAAAAATTTAAGGCCACTGGTGATATTGTCTATTCTTTGGAAGGTCTCTTATCTCGTGGGCTCTTCAGTTTTTAGTTAAGCACTCTCTTTCATACCATACGGTTCTGCCTACATAGCTAGACATAGGCAGAAAGCCAATTAGCTAATATATCTGTGGACTTGCAAGGTAGAGAGAGGAAATTTTTGGTAAGTGAGAATATGTTTTTCTATTCCTTTAAGGGCTCATAGCACTCCTATTTACTCCTTTTACCCTGTACCATCTCACATTTTCAGCCGGATAAAGTATTTTCACTGTTGTTTTTACAATTACTTACCTTTTGTCCCTTAAAAATAATGTACATTTGACTTAAGCTATAATACCTTTTCTAAGTGCTCTGAAGAAGAAGAAGAATGCTAAATACAAGTACTATGCATTGTTGTTATTTGGTTTGCATATTGTCTGGGTTTTTCCTGTGCTGGTATCTGATATCTTTAGAAGCTAAAGATAGCTCATATTCCATTAGAGAAGTTTTCAGTGGAAATCTTCAGTTGTTCTATGTGTATCTTGACTTTCCTTGAACAGCTGCAAAAGAAATCATCAGCTACTGCCTGTGTAAGCAGTATAGCTTTTGAAATCCTACTAACCTTGGAACATCTGTTTCTTTCCATTTCTTGACTCTCCTGACTCCCAGTTGAATTTTACTTTTTGCAGATTTCAAAAGGCATACAAGCTCTTGAGCCCCTAATTGACAGAATAGTATTGGAGGGAGTCATAGTGCTCCTGGAGTGTCCTGTCTCCTTCCTGACTGCTTTGCCAGAAGTGCAAGTTTATTTCTACTTTCCCACATCTGCCACTGAGTACAGAGTGCTTTTGAGTTTTTTCAACTTGCAGAACTGAGCATGGAACTGAATTTGACGCACTAAACACCTAAGTTACCAGTAAGAATCTTTTTATTTCCTTCTATAGAAAAGGAATCTTTGTTTTCAACCTGCTATGTGAACAGAAAGCTGGACATGATACCACAGATCCCATAGAGCTGTCCAATCCTTGCTGCCTAAAAACGGATTAGAAATTATTAGCCTTGTGCTTATAATCACTATATACAAAGGACTGCTTGCCCAGATTTGATATAGGCTGGTGGTTGTGATTTTCTTCTAATGCTTGGGGAAGAGGGGAGAATTATCTTTGAAATATCATGGTGATTGGGGGAAGTCCTGGAGAATTGGAAAAAGGCAAATGTAGTGCCCATTTTTTAAAAAGGGAAGAAGGACAATCTGGGAACTTCAGTCCAGTCAGCCTCACCTCAGTCCTGGAAATATCATGGAGCAGGTTGTCCAAAAATCCATTTTGAAACACTTGGAGAAGAGGAAGGTGATCAAGAACAGTCAGCATGGAGTCACGGAAGACAAGTTATGCCTGATCAACTTGATTGCCTTCTATGATGAAATAACTGCTCTGTGGATAAGGGGAAAGTGATGGATGAGGTATACCTTGATTTTAGTAAAGCTTTTAATATGGTCTCCCACAGTATTCTTCCCAGCAAGTTAGACTCATAGAATCCTAGGGCTGAAAAAGAGTCCAGCCTCCTACCCGAAACAGGACTATCCCTAACTAAATTATCCCAGCCAGGACTTTGTCAAGCCAAAGCTTAAAAACCTCTAGGGATGGAAATTCTTCCCTAGGTAACCCATTCCAGTACTTCACCACCCTCCTAATGAAATATTTTTTTCCTAATATCCAGCCTAGACCTCCCCCACTGTAACTTGAGACCATTGTTCCTTGTTCTGTCACCAGCCACCACCGAGAACAGCCTCGCTCCATCTTCTCTGGAACCTCCCTTCAGAAAGTTGAAGGCTGCTATCAAATCCCCTGTCACTCTTCTCTTCTGCAGACCAAATAAGTCCAAATCCCTCAGCCTCTTCTTGTAGGTCATGTGCTCCAGTCCCCTAATCATTTTGGTTGCATGCCACTAGACCCTCTCCAATGCATCCACGTCCTTTCTGTAGTGGGGGGCCCAGAACTGGACACAGTACGCCGGATGTTGCCACACCGGTGCCGAATAAAGGGGAATAATCACTTCTCTAGACCTGTTGGAAATGTTTCTCCTAATGCATCCCAATATGCCATTAGCCTTCTTGGCTACAAGGACACACTGTTGACTCATATCCAGCTTCTCATACACTGTAATCCCCAGGTCTTTTCTGCTGAGCTGCTACTTAGCCAGTCGGTCTCCAGCCTGTAACAGTGCTTGGGATTCTTCTTGAAGTAGTATGGTTTGGATGAATGGACTACAAGGTGGATAGAAAGTAGCTTAGATCATTGGGCTCTGTGGGTGGTGATCAGTGGCTGGGGGGAAAGGTAGATATGCTGGAGGGTAGCAATAGAGTCCAGAGTGACATAGACAAATTGGACAATTGGGCCAAAAGAAATCTGATGAGGTGCAACAAGGACAAGTGTAGAGTCCTGCACTTAGGATGGAAGAATCCTAGCTACAAGCTGGGGACCAACTGGCTAAGCAGCAGTTGTGCAGAAAAGGACATGGGGATTACAGTGGACAAGAGGCTGGAAACAAGTTGACGGTGTGCCCTCCTTTGTTGTCAAAAAGGCTAACCAAATATTGGGCTGCATTAGTAGGAACATTGCCAGCAGATCAAGGGAAGTGATTATTCCACTGTATTTGGCACTGTGGTGAAGCCACATCTGGAGTTGTGCATCCAGTTTTAGGGCCCCCACTACAGAAAGGATGTGGACAAATGGGAGAAGTTTCCAGTGGAGGGTATAAAAAAATGATTAGTAGATTTAGGCACTTGACTTATGGGGAGCAGCTAAGGGATTTGGGCTTATTTAGTTCGCTGAAGAAAGAATGAGGAGGGATTTGATAGCAGCTTTCAAATACCTGAAGGGGGTTTCCACAAAGGATGGAGCCAGGCTGTTCTCAGTGGTGACAGATGAGAGAACAAGGAGCAATGGTCTCAAGTTGCAGCGGGGGAGGTGTAGGTTGGATATGAGGAAAAATGATTTCATTAGGAGGGTGGTGAAGTACTGGAAGGGAGTTTACCTAGGGAGGTAGAGGAATCTCCATCCTTTGATGCTTTTAAGGTCAGGCTTGAGAGAGCCTTAGCTGTGATGATTTAATTGGAGCTGGTCCTGTGTCAAACGGGTTCAGACCAGCATCCTCTCTAACTTTTTCCATCCACATGTGGAATAAATGTTATGTGCCCCAAGGCATGGGCACCACCCGTAGAAACACATGAATTGCCAGCTGTGGGCTCTCTGCTAAGCAGATGAGCAGCACCTGAATCTCTGCTGGATGGCCACCCAAACACTCAGTGTACAGGGAAGCACTGGTTTAGACTAGATGACCTCCTGAGGTCTCTTCCAACCTTAATATTATGATTTGATTCTACGATAGTATACATTTATTTCTTGAAAAAAAGAAGTGTACAGATATTTCTCTCTATATGCATATATTTAAAAAACAATGTTCCTGACGGGCAACAGAATGATGTTGTCATGTCATCAGTTTGAACAGGCTCTCTCAGCAAAGCAAAGGCAGCCAAAGCGGGGAGAGGGTAGTCGAGCATAGTAAGCAGGGGCATAGCCCCCTAGTATACACCATGTCTGGTCACCATGCACTCCTGGCAAGGCAGGAGGAGGCTTTGCATGCTCCCCCTACTCCCAAGCCCTGATTGGCCTGGGGGTAGTGGGAGAGTGTGCGAAATCTCCTCCCGCCCTGCAATGGGCACGGTGCCTCTAAGCACTGCACGCTCCTTGCAGGTTGGGAGCAGGGTGGGAAGAGACTTCACACTCTCCCACCACACCGGGGTCAGTCAGGGCTTAGGAGAAAGGGGGAGTGCATGAAGTCTGCCGCCCTGCAAGGGGCTTAGCACTTAAAGTCAACCACCAGCTGCTGCTCCACCAGCAGCTGATTCTAAGCATGGCGCTCCCTTGCAGGGTGGAGGCAGGGAGTGAGAGATTTCGTGTGTTTCCCTCCCCCAGGCCCCAGTTGACCTGGGGGCAGGAGGGAGTGCGTGAAGTCTCCTCCCACTGCCAGGGGCATGGTGCCCAGAGAGAAAGGCCAGCTATTCAGAACAGCTGGCTGTTCTCTCTGGGGGTCAGAGGCAATGTCTTTGTGTGCTTCCCCACCCCCAGACCAATCAGGGTCTGCAGGTGGGGAAGCAGGGAAGTGTTCTGGCACCACCCCTTCCACCTGAGGCCCTGGCCAATTAAAAAATATCTGAAGTGGCCTCTGATCAAAAATTATTGCCCACCCATGATCTGGATGGTACTTGGTCTTGCAGTGAGTGCTAGGGACTGGACTCAACTTCTCAAGGCTCCTTCTAGTTTTAGCATTCTGTGATTACCTCTTGGTGTGTTTAATTGATCACAGACATAGTTCATTGATGTTATGACGTTGTTAATCCTTCTGAACCATAGAGTTTCATCAGTTCATTTCTGTCTTTGCTTGCCCTATCAGAGATCTTAGCTCTTTAATTATAAGATTGGTGTTTGTTTTATGGTCTGTGCCGCAGTGGATAATTTTGAAATAAATAGGAAGAAAAATAGTTTTATCTTTGAAAATTGCAGTATTCATCAAGGCAGTCGGACCTGAACCACAAACAGATCAGAGTTCTGAAAAACTCACAATGAGCTCATCTCTTGATTTATCAGGAAAAATGAAATAACTATTGTGTGAATCTTGAAACTGAGACTTGGAACATAAGTTAGATTTAAAGGGACACTGTCAATTTAAATATTGCACTTGTGTCTGAAATGTTTGTACTTATCCATGTTAGAAATAACACCTAAGATAGCTTTAACTACAAGGGTACAGGAAACATTGTTGTTTTCTTTTGTCATTTGGCAGCACTCTCTGCATAAATAGTTTTACTGTTGCCTCTGTTTAGTTACTATTCGTTCTGTTAGTTTGGGTCTTCCATACAACAGTGGGAGAAAGAAAGAAACATTCTTTAAAATAAGAAAATATTACTAGAAATGACAAAATTAGTAAGCATTCAACTTGAAGCTGCTTTAACTCAATTTAAAATGAGTACATTTTAAGTTGAGTGTGTCCTTTTAAATTCTGTTTAATCAGAATAATTTGGATATAAACCGAGCAAGTTTTCTTTAACATTTCAGCAGAATGCAACAGTGCTTGTACTCATGCCAGATGTTGACAGAAAGCTTCCAGATGCGATCTGTAAATGGGCCCTTTATCACACAAGGTACATATAGGCCCTGATTCAGCAAAGCACTTAGGCATATGCTTATCTTTAATCACAAACTCAAGGACTGTGATGAACAGGAATGGACATAAGCAATTTATTAAGTTAGCAAAAATCATGGATGATATAGGAGACTCATTTTTTTATTCTCATTCTTTAACCAGCCACCCTTTTCCTAGTAAGATTAAGGCCTGCATTTCAAGAAGACATGTAAGCATGTTGTTGACTTTAAGCATGTACTAAAGTTCATCCTTGTTCAGCAAACTATTTTAAGTATGTGCCTGAAGATAAACATAAGCTTAAGTGATTATCAGGACCTATGTACTTAATAGGGACATTAGATATCGGGGAATTGAATAGACGTGAAACAGCAGAAAATATTGCCAGTTACACAACTGTTCAATAGTTCTGGGGGCAGGGCAGGCAGCCAGTGCACTGACAGCCCCACTCCCGGGGAGGCCCCTGCCACTCTGCACTCTGTATCAGAGGCAGCAGTGTGGGGTGACAGGCAGAGCTGGTCCTCAAGGGGAGCCAGTTTAAAAACCAGCTCCCCTCACAGATTGGCTGCTGCCAGCCCCTATCCATGGGGAGGGGGTCCATGCTTCCCATGGATGGAAGCAGCTCTACGGACAGCTCAGACCCCCTGTGGGCAGGGGCTGCTGCTGCTCAGACCCCGTGCAAACAGGGCCAGCTTCATGGCAGCCTCCCCTGCCCCTCTCTCGCCCTGCTCTGCTGCCTCTGATTGAGGCAGCACCGCGGAGGTGGGAGAGGGGGAAGGGGAGGCTAGGTGGCACTGTGGAGCTGGTGCTGGGGAGAACTGACTTTTAGGCTGGCTTGCCCCAGCACTGGCTCCTGCCTCCTACCACCACCCCACTGCATTTGTAGGAGGCAGCAGGGTGGGGCGTGCGGGTCCATGGAGCCAATATGCACAGGGAGCTGGCTTGAAAGCTGGCTGCCCATGTGCATCAGCTCCAGCCTGTCCACCTCACCCTTTGCGCTGCTGCCTCTCTATCAATGTGGAGGTCGAGGGGCAGGTGGATCTGGTGCTTGTGGGAATCCAGCTTTAAAGCCAGCTCTTCATGGACACTAGCTCCTGCTTCCACTCCTTACTGCCTCTGATACAGAGACAGCAAAGGGGGGGATGCGGGCAGTTGGCAGGATTAACCAGTAAGCCTTGGCTTATCAGTTAATCATATAGTCATCTGCACGTTGACATCCCTAGTACTTACTATAAATGAAAAGTGTCTGTAGAACTCTCACTACTTCTCTAGACAGAGCGATTGTGTTTCCTACTGTAGCGTTCTCTCTTGACTCTAGTGCAGTGATCTAGGAATTTGATTCTTTATACTCCACTATAGAAGTTCAAACCAAAATGAACTCTTTATGATACTAAAGAGTTTCATAGTTATTCAAGTATACTGTTGTTGAGCACAGTAAGAGTTTGCATGTATAAGTAATTCATTAATGACTCCATAAAAAGTTAGAGGAGTCATTCTTTGTGTAGTATCTCTATGGGTGCTCCACTGGTGTATATATGTGTTGCTGATCAGAGAACTTGAGTAGCAGAGTCCTTAGAGTCTACACATGCCCTGTCTGTGCTGCATCTGTGTCATGAGGCTAGCCATCACTCACAGGCTAAGTGTGCTCAGTTCCTTTGCAACCATCCCGGGCTAGAGACAGAGCTCATAGCAGTGGGCTAGAGACAGAGCTCATAGCAGTTGGCTAGAGGATTGTTAACTCCTTTTTGGATATTAATCTTTAGCTTTCTTTTGACTTTTATTTGGCCATAACTTACACACAAAAAAACCCCAAACAATAAACAGAAGGAAAAAAATACCTTGTTCATGTCCACCCCCCTCCTACCTCCCGATAGGATGGAATGGGGAGAAAGACCAAGGCATGCCTGTCTCTCTCAGCTTCAAGAAGTGTTGTACTTGCAGCAAAGCAATCCCAGCCACAGACAAGCACTCACGGTGCATTCGTTGTCTTGATGGGGCAACATCCAACAAAAGTGTTCCCTCTGCCAGCAGCTGTGACTGAGAACCCACAAGGACAGAGAAAATCTTTTTGGAGGGGGCTCTCAAACCCCATCCCTTGCGCTGGTGTGAGTCTTTCCCTCAACCTTTCACTTTGAAGGATAGTGAGTGGAAGAAATAGTCCAGGGATTCCTCTCACAAGTCAAAATAGAGAGTGAGCCCAGGGCTAGTCAAAAGTGATGACCATCTTGTTCAGTATCTTCTGCACTGCCAGCACCAAGATGACACTCTGTGTTCAATATTGTTGATCGGCCCACAAAGCCTTTGGGAATAGGGACTGAATCCTTGGTACAGAAAGACAAGGGCAAACTCCCTTAGACACTCCCAATATGTGAGCTGTCATCGGTATCACCAGCAGCATCAGTCCATCTGGCACCCACGAGATCAGTACGGGTGAGGTCTGCATCTCCCCTGGTACTGCCATCAAGACCAGGATGCTCAGTACTATCAGAAATCCATCAGACCAGTGAACTGGCTATCTTGGAAGCTTCTACCATCTGCCTTTAATCATTCACCTAGCTCTTCTCTGAACCCTTTCCAATGTATTAAAACCTTTTTTGAATTGTGGACACTTGAACTGGACGCTGTATTCCAGTAGCAATCACATTAATATAAAATACAAAGGGCTATGTAACCTTTCAATATCGTAGGTTTGGGTTTTTTATGACCAAGGCTCATATTAGCTGTTTTGGTCACAGCATCACACTGCAGGCTCATGTTCAGGTTAATATCCACCGTGACCTCCCCCTTCATTTCTTTTCAGAGTCACTGCTGCTCAAAATAGAGTCCCTCATTCTGTAAGTGTGACCTACATTTGTGGTTCCTAAATGTATAATTTAACATTAACATTTGGACATGTTAAAATCATGTTTTTTGTTTACACCCACCTTCCCAAACCATCCTGATCACTCGTCTAGAGTATTTACCACTCCCAATCTTTGTGTCAACTCTACATTTTATTAGTAATCGTTTTATATTTTCTTCCAACACTTTAACTCCACTGGACTATGACCTGCCCTAGAAACACTCCTACCCACAGTTCTCAGACTTCATTGCATTGAACCCCCTTCTGACAACACATTTACTACATGACCCCAGGGAGTGGCACCCAAGCTCTGTTGTCCCACAAAGGGAAGAGAAGGCTGGAGACTGAGCCCCACTGTCCCAGGTGAGGAAACGGAGGGCTGGAGCCCAAGCCCTGCTGCCAAATGCTGGCCCTGGCAATCCCAAGTTTGAGAACTGTTAGACGTTGTTTTTCCAAGTACATTTTGAGACCTGTCCGTTAGCCACTTTTTAATCCTTGTTGATTTTGCATTTCTTCTAGTTTCTTGGTCAAGCTATCATGTGATACCAAGTACTTTATATAAATCTTCTGGGGGCTGCACCCCCTGCTCACTGCGCTCACCAGAGCACCAGGGAGGGGGAGGCTGCACAGCTCGCCCCCTCCCCCACCCTGGAGCACCAGGGAGTAGAGAGGCATATGGCTCTCACCCAGCCCCTCAGCACCAGGGAGCGAGGAGGCTGCATGGCTATTCTCCCCCACCCCCAGAACACTGGAGAAGCTGTGCAGCTCTGCCCTGCCCCCCAGAGTACCTGGGAGACTGCACGGCTCCCCTCATCTCCCGAGCACCCGGCAGGTCATGCAGCTCCCGCCCCATCATGGATGCTGCCCCCGAGCACCAGGGAGGGAGGAAGGACTCGAAGCCGCTGAGAGGGGAGGGGCTGCAGGACGCAGAGTGACTTGCTGACATCGCTCTGTCCTGCAGGAAAAGTTTATATATATATATATATATATATATAGAGAGAGAGAGAGAGAGAGAGATTATATGTAATAGATTTTATATTGTACTGCTTAGTACATCAGTGCTATTGTCTTTATCAAGCAGTCTCATAAAAATCAAGTTAGTTTTACAATATCTTTTTCTAATAATCTTTTTCTAGCATAATCTGTTTCTGCTGTGATGCTCTGGATCATTCGAGGCTTTCTTGTCTAATGTGACAGCACTTTGTTCTGGGTGGGTAGCTGGTGGGACAGCTGCTCTTTGTTATACACCTGATCTTACCACATGCTGAAAAATTAAGATGAATAGTGTTGTTTGTGTGAATTTAAATATCCCCAGTAAAAGTGCAGTCCTGTTCAAATTCTCCTCTCCAAAATACTGGTGCAGAACAGATGATCTCTGAGTGCCAGGATATGCATATTAAACATGAAGTGGAAGGAGGTAGATGCAACAGAAGAAAGGGTATGTCTACACTACAGAGTTAGTTCGAACTAACAGACGTTAGTTTGAACTAACTTTAATAGGCGCTACACTAGCGATCCGCTATTTCGAATTTAATTCGAACTAGCGGAGCGCTTAGTTCGAACTAGGTAAACCTCATTTTACGAGGATTAAGCCTAGTTCGAACTAGCTAGTTCGAATTAAGGGCAGTGTAGACCCTTAATTCGAACTAGTGGGAGGCTAAGGCTTCCCAGGTTTCCCTGGTGGCCACTCTGGCCAACACCAGGGAAACTCTATGCCCCCCTCCCGGCCCCAGACCCCTTAAAGGGGCACGGGCTGGCTACAGTGCCCATGCCAGGTGCAAGCCTGCCAGCACCCAGCCAGCAGACCCTGCACCTGGCACGGCTCGAGCCAGCCACCCGATGCCCCCCAGCCCTCCCCCTCTTCCCGGGACCAGGCTGGCGGCTCCCGGGAGCTTGCCCGGGACCGCAAGAGGCGGGCACCCGCCTGGGCTAGTGTGGACATCGTGGACCTCGTCCACGATCTCCGCACTAGGCACAGGAAGGTGGCCATCTAGGGCAGGAGAGCTGCCAGCCTGGCCACCCAGGAGCAGGTGTGCATGAAAATCAAGGGGGTCCACTGAGACCCCCGACCCTGAACCCTGAGCTTACAATGGCCGTCCTGGGTCAGACCAAAGGTCCATCTACCCAGTAGCCTGTCTACCGACAGCGGCCAACCCTAGGGACCCTGGAGGGGATGGACCGGAGACAGTGACCAAGCCATTTGTCTCGTGCCATCCCTCTCCAGCCTTCCACAAACTTTGGGCAGAGACACCACTCCTACCCCCTGGCTAATACCACTCCATGGACCCACCCTCCATCACTTTATCTCAGTTCCCTTTAAACTCTGTTCTAGTTGTAGCCTTCACAGCCTCCTGCAGCAAGGAGTTCCACAGGTTGACTCTTTGCTTTGTGAAGAAGAACTTTCTGTTACTAGTTTGAAGCCTGCTACCCATTCCTTTCCTTTGGTGTCCTCTAGTCCTTCTTTATGGGAACTAATGAAGAACTTTTCTGTATGCACCCTCTCCACCCAACTCCTGCTTTTAGAGACCTCTATCCTGTCCCCCCTCCGTCTCCTCTTTTCTAAGCTGAGAAGTCCCAGTCTCTTTAGCCTCTCTTCATATGGGACCTGTTCCCAACCCCCTGATCATTTTAGTTGCCCTCCCCTCTCCCAGCCTCTCTCTTCCCCTCTCCCACCTCCTTTTCCCAGTCTCTCCCAGTTTTGTTCAATAAAGACAGATTCCATTTTTGAACACAATTGTCCTTTATTTTGTACATCAAGAAAAGGGGCTAGGGAAGGGTAAGTGGAAGGAGGTGAGGGAGGAATGGGGCACGAGCCCCCGATGGGGAGGACTGGGCTGGCTCTGCGGGCTTCTGGGGGTGGAAGCTCTCCTGCAGCCCCCCAATTACCCGCTCTCCCCAGATGGCAGCCTGCGGCAAGTGCAGCCGGGCTGATGGCCGAGTGGTGTGATGTGCCCAGTGTGGGTAGTCCGGGCACTCCAAGCCAGGACTGGTTTGAAAGCGGGGCACCCCTGAGAACTGTCTGTCCGGGGTGGGGGTCGGGACCCTTTAAGCACATCCCTCGGCTAGCCTGAGACAGCATCTCCACGCTCTAAGTCCTCCTGTGATGCCCTGCCGGCACTGCTTCCGGCCATCCTTAAGCCCTGTTCAGGGTCCACTTAATGTGGACATTCTAGTTCGAATTAGCAAAACGCTAATTCGAACTAGTTTTTAGTTCTAGACGCATTAGTTCGAATTAACTAATTCGAACTAAGTTAGTTCGAATTAGCGCTGTAGTGTAGACATACCCAGAGGGAGTTCGAGGAGGACTGATGAGATACCACAGCAATAAATAAATTATAAACCCTCTCAGGGAGGCAGAGTGATGTTACAGTTAACATTACATTATTGAAAATTAACATATCAGCCATTAAACATTTACATTTATTTGGTGTTTTCTTACAAGCTCTTTCAAGTCTCACAAAATAAATCTTAGTTTCTTAAGTACACATAAGAACATGAGAATGTCCATACTGGGCCAGACCAAAAGTCTATCCAGCCCAGTGTCCTGTCTGCTGACAGTGGCCAAAACCAGATGCCCCAGAGGGAGGGATCACAACAGGTAATCCTCACATGATCCCTCCCCTGTCATCCACTTCCAGAGAAACAGAGGATAGGGACACCATTCTTACCTATCCTGGCTAATAACCATTGATGGACCTAACTTCCATGAATCTATCTAGCTTTTTTTTGAAACCTGTTAAGGTTCTAGCCTTACCGCATCCTCAGGCAAGGAGTTCCACAGGTTGACTGTGTGCTGAGTGAAAAAAAACTTCCTTTTGAAGGAACTTTTTTAACTTCCTATAATTAACACATTTATAAAATAAATCTTTCCTACTACTACCCACACATACAAAGGGCAGAGTTCTTTGCCACTATGGTTCAGGCTTCTTTTTGTGTCAGCATTTTCAGATTCAGATTTTTCCTTTACAGAAAATATAAAAGATAAATTCACACTGATGTTATTTTCAACATATCTCTTAATTTCTTTACGTTTAAAGGGTAGAGGTTTACTTTAGGAATCCTGGACGTGTTTTGTCACGAAGCTACATAGATAAATATTCTTTCAGATTAAACCAGACTTCCTATTTAAAATAAAAGTTTCTTCTGTTTACCTTTCTAACTTCCATGAATGCTATCACAACTGATGTGTCTAAAATTCTGTTTTACAGATTATCCTTAAGAATTGAGCCAGGAAGCAGCTCTCCTCGACTGGCCTCCTCCAAGGAAGATCTTGCAGGTATACAAAGTTGTAGTGAATATTTGAATCTTAACAACATATCAATATTACATCAGTACTTACATAAATCATTGCCTCTAGTTTATGCAGCTGAATTTCTAGGCTTGTCAAGTCCATATAGTGAATCTGATTCAACATTTTACCTAGGGATTCATGACATTTAAATGGGAAAATTGTATTTATTGTAATTTAATAGGCATGCTGAAAGAATGGTCAGAAAATCAATTACCTTATTCTGAACTTCAGAGCATCTAGTGATGTAGATGATCCCAACAATGTAATAACTGGAGAACTGTCATTGATTTAATTTTTCCCATTATATTTGTAATACCAAGAATAATTGGTCACTTGATAAAATAAATTGCCAATCAAATTAGAACAAATCATACAGTATATAGTTAGTCTGGAATTCAGATCATACAGTATATAGTTAGCACTATATAATGGATACAAATCATACAGTATATAGTTAGTACTGCCATGGGTGCTTAGAATCAAATAATACAGCAGCAACATAGAACTGCTAATAACAATTGCTGATGGTAAGCAAAGATGCTCAGCAGATGTCATGCTTCCTTTTTTAAAATGATTGCACTCGGTCTAGAACGGAATTTTGCCTTTTCACCTGCAGTAGAATGGCAAATCCTATCATCTTTTAAAAAATAAGTAAAATCAAAACATATAGAAGTTATTCTTCACTAGTAGAGATTGTAAATGGAGTGTGTGTTCACAGTACTGTTTTTCTAATGGGTTTATCCATCTCTAATTTTACCTGAAACTGGAAAACAAGCATTTCTAAGGTTAGTAGTTGGCAAGCCCACAATTTTAATATCCAGTATACAAGCCAAATAGGTATTTTCTAGGTCTGTCAATTAACACGCGTTAAGGCCTTAACAAAGAACACAATTAACGCATTCATTTTTTTAACATGTTAATCACGGACGTTTCTGCAGCACTGCCCCCTTTCAAACGCCGCAAGGGTATTTCAAAGGGCCAGCACAGTAGGAGCTTGGGATCACAGCTGGAGTCCCCAGCTGACCCCGGGCTCCGGGCAGTGCTGCCCATTTGAAACGCCACTCCTGTGTTTCAAAGGGGCAGTGCCTGGGGTCAGCTGTGCAGCACTGCCCCTTAGAAACACTGCCCCAGCATTTCAAAGGGGCAGCACAATGCAGCCCAGGGTCAGGTGGGCACTCCAGCTGATCCTGGATTCCCATGGCTCTGCAACGGGCAGCGCTGCACAAAGACGGAGTCAGCTGGAGACTCCAGCTGATCCCAGGCTTTGTGCGGTACTGTCCTTTGGAAACACCACTGCGGCCTTTCAAAGGGGCAGCCTAACATGGAGCCCGGGATCAGCTGAGGACTCCAGCTGAACCCGGTCTCCGGCAGCACTGCACTAAGCCTGGGGTCAGCTGAAGACTCCAGATGATCCCAGGCTTTGTGTGGTACTGTCCTTTGGAAACACCGCTGCGGCCTTTCAAAGGGGCAGCCTAACGCGGAGCCCGGGATCAGCTGAGGACGCCAGCTGATCCCAGGCTTTTTGTGGAACTGTCCTTTGGAAACACCACTGCGGCCTTTCAAAGGGGCAGCCTAATGCGGAGCCCGGGATCAGCTGAGGACTCCAGCTGATCCCGGACTCTGGCACCGCTGCACTGAGCCTGGGGTCAGCTGCAGCGTTTCAAAGGGGGCAGAGCATGCAATTAATTGCACGATTAATCGCCATTAAATTTTTTAGTCACTTGACAGCCCTAGTATTTTCCTTGTACTTGTGAGTAAAAGCACAGAGGTATTGTGGCACTTTGTTTCCTTAGAGTTAACCCCTGGGGTTGGCCAGCACAGCTTGGCAAAGGTGCAGTCCTACTAACCAAGTCTGTCTCCCCACCAGCCTAGTCACCACAAGGTTCCTGCCAGGGACCACCATGCCTGGTCATATTACTCTGTGCTTCTTTGTTAGACTTTCCATGGAGCAGCCCTCAGATGAAGAGGCTGTATCTCTGACAGCTGATTACTGATAAAAATGCTAACTTACAAATAAGAATATTTTAACACTGAACAGAAATGCTACCTACAGATTAGATAGAGTATTTGTGCATGAAACAGAACATGGATGTTTGTTAAAAATGTGTGGGTTTTTTTTCATTTGTACCTATTTAGTGAATGGAAAACAAGACTGTATTCAGTGTGCTTGAGTTCACGTACTAAATAATAAGTTACCTTCAAATAGTTCTGTGTTAAGTAGCATAGGAAACTAAGGAATGGAAGTATATCACCTCAGGAAAGGGTAAAAAGAGTTAAAATAACTACCTAACATGTATTATCTATCTATACAATAGAATTCATAAGAGATTTTGACTGGAGCGTATTCCTCCAATATACAGACATGCTTCACCATATTTAATACCATTTGTTTGGAAGCAGAATGAAGATGGTAACCATACAGTAGAGGCTATTGCGTCTTTTTAAGTGCCCTGTTACTAGTTTTAAGGTTAAGTAACAACCTTCACAACTACTAGATACCAGGTGGATCTGAGGAATTCACTGGGAGCCTGGATACAACACACTGCTTTTCCTTGCCTGGACTGAATGGACACTGAGGATATTATGAAGCATGAGTTAAAGTCACAGAAATGGAGCCTTGTTTTACCAAAACTATGCAAGATATTTGATTAAAGGGCCACTGTTAAGATTGCTTGGCCCAAAATGCGACTTGCCTGTTTATTGCTCATATGTTTCCAGAAATCATGTCATTCTGTTGGATGAGGGTTTGTGATTTGAGAGTAGTGGTTTGGAAAACAAATTCCTTAAAACCTGCTTGCCTTTCTTGGGTTAACCATCCACTAAGAAGCGCATGTGTGCAGCCCAGCTCCCATGGATAGTAACTAACTAGTGTGTAACTAAATGCCCAGAAACAGCCCTGTAATATAATGTGTTGGTAAATGCATGGAAGTGAGAGGAGAGAGGTGGAACCAGTGTTCAGTTTTCTGCATCTAAGAACTTTTCTTAAAAAGTGAGGGAAAATGCTTTTAAGAAACTAAAGTTTATCTTTGCAGTGTTCTTTCAAAAAATGTGAAATTCTTGGTAGATACAATGGTATTTAGTGTTCATTTGAGCTTCCTCCTGTTAATATAATTCTAGGATTCCAAACAGATACTAAGCTCAGATATGTAATCTGGCCATGTGTGAAATGCACCTCAAAATTATTTTATTCGATAAAGCCTTACAGCCATCAGACTCTGCTCCATCGCCGAGCTCAGAGGCGGGTGTGACACAGAAGCATAGAGCTTCTTCTCTGGGGGTGACCACAGCAAAGAAATTGAGAGCATCTCCCACACGCTCTTTACCCGTTGAACCAGTCAGCAGGAGGAATGAACTGGGTAGATCCGGCTCTGCCCCCGTGTCCTCAAAAACATCTGTGAGCACCAAATCTAAAAAGCTGATGACCCTGGCACTGAGTATCAGAGCACTGCCAGCACCGAGACCAACAGTGGCACTGGGAACCCAAGCCAAGAGTATCACCCATTCATCTTCAGCACCCGTAATGACATGACCATCCCCTCAGCACCACTCCCCTCAGCACCATCGACACCAGGGCGCTCAGCACTGACGTCGGTACTGGTGACGGCAGAGCCACAGACATTGGCACCGAAGGCACCAGACAATGGGGAAGCAGGGCTAACTTTAAGGAGTGGCACCACATTGGCACCGAGGAAAGCTGCTAAGATAAGCAGTCATCGGAGTCCTATTTCCCCATCTCCGATTTTCTCTCCTGCACCGTCTCCCTCGCCACCAACGCGTCACTCTCCCGTACAGAGTGACCTTCGGTACCAGATTAGGGACACCTCTCATTCCCCTCAACGCAGTCCTAGATCTCTGCATCGGGAGCTGCCACAAGAGCATGTGAGACTTTTTAATGGGTACAGCTCCATTTCTCCATCACCACCATCTCAAGGCTCTCTCCACATTTGTCTCATTCGCCAGTGCAGTCTCCTCACTCAATATATTACAGACCGCATGGCAGCATTATATCATCCAGATGCTCATCAGCACGTCACTCTGAGTGTTATTATGAGCATTACCACAGACCACACTATTCCTTTCGCCTTTATTACAGATCTCATTCTTATAGGCTGTCGCTCTCCTGTCTATCAGCGTGTTGCGGTCGAATCACATTCACAACAGCAGGAGCACCTCCCAACTCCGCCTTCACAGAGCCCTGCTGCGCAACCCAGCAGTCCAAACCGGAGTAGGGCCATTTATCTGAGGAGGAGGATCAACAACCTGATACATCGCCGACAGACGAATCCTCAACCTCCCCTAATGAAGCGGTTTTCCCAGGGGACATGTCCCCTCCAGACGACCTGAAACAATTTCAGGAGGTACAGTAGGCAGAGGTGCAGAGCAAGTAGTTCCGTCTGCTGAAAAACCTGCACCCTCAACAATGGTCAAAAATCGCGCTTCCTATTGACGAAGTGATTATGGAGGCTGTGGAAGAAATTTGCCTCTGCAGCACCAATGAGCAAGCAGGCCGACAAAAAATATTTTGTTCCCTCCACAGGCCTCAAATTTTTATTCAATCACTCACAGCCGAATTCTCTAGTGGTGATGCGGCTCAACACAGATCCAAGACGCCACAATACAGAAACACTGGCAGACAAGGACAGTAAAAAATTAGACATCTTTGGCAGGAAAGTCTATTCATCAGCCACTTTACTCCTTCACATCGCGAACTGTGCCACCCTGCTTTCCAATAATAATTTTGATAATAAGTGACTTTTCTAGATCAGCATTTATCTCTTAGCCCAACTGGGTAGGAATATTTAAACCTGAGATTTTCTGTTGGGCAATGCCCCCAGTCCACCCTCAATCCCTGTGCATATACTCTCGTTAGCAGGTGGTGAGCAACAGAACTAACTGGTCTTTGCTTCATCCTCTCGGTAATTAGAGGAAGTGTAGCTTTTCGTTCTTGTGGGTTTTTTTAAATTATAGTTTTTTAAAATGTGTTGTCTTTTCAGGACACTTGTTAGTTTTATAGTCCCTACTTGAGCATGGTACCAGCCATATACCCTTTTTCGTTGGTATCTAGGGGCTGCTGTTGCTCCAATGTTAAGGAAGCAGCCTGAGTACTCTCAAGATAGTATCTATCCCAAAGTCTTATGCTGAAGAATCCAAAGGCTTGGAAGCATGGATTCAAAAACTTTTGAGGGGGAAAAAAATCAAAGCTGGTCAATCAGGCATGGAGATGCTTAGACTGCAGGTTCATTTGATCTGACAAAACAATAAGCATCCTAGATCTTGGCATTCCACCAGCCAGCTAGTCACACTTGGAACTGAAGAAAGAAGTCTTTCTCCAGAACACTTTCTTTGGTGAGAGCAGCCTTGTGATTGGGAGCAGGTGTGGGTAATGTTTTCATACCAGATGCTGTCATTTTTCTGGCAGTTGTTACTCCAGTGCTATCACTCTGATTACCACCCACTCTTTTGAACTAGAATTCTGCCTGAGAATCTGGTTTATTAGTACACATAGTGCTCCTCTGAATGAAAAAGGTATAAAATAAGTATTTCTGTGAAACAGACTCAGTTCCCTCTCTGGTGTTGATGCCTAAGCTCCCATTCTTTCTATTTAGAGCTCTGCATATATATCAGGAGTAGCAAATCTAAGGCCTGGGGGCTTGATGCAGCCCCCAGCTTGCCTGGATCCAGCCCCTGAGGCTCAGAGCTCCCCTCCAAGCCCACTCCTACACTCTTCCTCCTGCTCAGACCCCACACCCGAAGCCTGTACCCGGCAGCCCCCTCCCACATACTGAACTAGAAATGTTAAGTGGTGGGTATTTAACTAATCGAGTAGTTGATTAGGACCAAACCCCGCTGCGGCTCTGCAATTTATAACGCAGTAGGAGATGGGGGCAGGCCCAGTGGGGTTTGGTCCCATACCTGGTGCAAGCCGAGACTGAGCTGGGCTTCCTGCCCAGCTTGCAGCAGCCCCTGTCCACAGGGGTCCCAGCACCAGCTCCTGCTTCCCCACCCACTTGCTGCCTCTGTATCAGAGACAGAAACAGAGGAGTGAATTTGAGTAGTCGCCTGCTCCCTTACATCCCTATACTGTACCCCTCATTTTTGCCCCCTCCCCAGACTGTAGAGAGGCCCACAAAATCTATTAGCTTGTGCCCCCCTAGGCATGTGGGCAGTGTCTTTCTCTTTCTCAGTCAGGGGCCATGCCAGTGAGGGTTTGGTTGGTTTTGGTGTTGTTGTTTGGTTGGTTTGTGTCTTACTTTTGTGCAGCTCCCAACTGATTTTTCTGTGGGTCAGTGGCCCCCAACCCAAAAAAGGTTCCCCACACCTGATATTTATCAATGAGCCGTTCTCCCTGTAGTTTCCAGCTCAGCTGACAAATCTGGATGTATTATTATGTTGCTATCGTTTGCCTAAAAGCTGGATAGAGAAGAAGAATGCTGCACTCACAAAGTTTTCTAATTAAGTTATTCACTTTGGAAAATGAGGGAAAATATAAATATTTCTCTGAACCAGACTAAACAGATCAGCATTTGTAAATTGTATTTACTGAGGTAGCATCCATTATTGTGAAAGCTGAACACGATTTGCCAGCTTTGTCATTTCTTACCCAACAGTAGATGAGAGGACGCAGACCTGATCTGGTAAGCAATTTTACATTCAGAATAACATTTATTATAATCAAAATCTAGACCACTGAGTGACTGTGATGGGATGTACAAATCCCACAATGGACCACATTGGGTTAAGGGATTATTTCGGGCTAAGCCAACCCTGCTCTACCACAATGCCATCAAATGCTCAATCTGCTGGAGGAATTAAGACCAGGAAATAGCTCACTTTAGTGGCAGAGCTGGAAGTCAGCAGACCCATAGCAGCAGTGTAGAGCAGAAAGAAGCCTAAAACTCTGACATAACAGCTCGAAGGGGCCCTCCTTGAAGGTTGGGAGGATCTACCCCAGAGAGAACCAGAGAGGTAAGTATCCTGTGGCTCTTGGACATTGTTAACATAAGAACAGCCATACCAGATCAAACCAAAAGTCTATATAACCCACTATTCTGTCTTCTGATAGTGGCAATGCCAGGTGCCCTAGGGGGAGTGAACAGAATAGGTAAACAAGTGATGTGGATGCATTGGAGAGGATCCAGTGGAGGGCAACCAAAATGATTAGGGGGCTGAAGCATATGACCTATGAGGAGAAGCTGAGGGAGTTGGGTCTGTTTAGTCTGCAGAAGCGAAGAGTGACTGGGGATTTGATAGCAGCCTGCAGCTTCCTGAAGGGAGGTTCCAAAGAGGATGGAGAGAGGCTGTTCTCAGTAGTGACGGATGGCAGAACAAGGAGCAATGCTCTCAAGTTGTGGTGGGAGAGGTCCAGGTTGGATATTAGGAAAAACTATTTCCCTAGGAGAGTGGTGAAGCACTGGAATGGGTTACCTAGGGAAGTAATGGAGTCTCTATCCCTAGAGGTGTTTAAGTCTCGGTTTGACAAAGCCCTGGCTGGGTTGATCTAGTTGGGATTGGTCCTGCCTAGAACAGGGGGCTGGACTTTGATGACCTCCTGAGATCTCTTTCAGCTCTATGGTTCTATGATTCTATGATCCATTCCCTGTGACTCATTCCCAGCTTCTGGCAGATAGAGGCTAGGGACATCATTCCTGCCCATCCTGGTTAATAGCCATTGATGGACCTATTCAGTGCTTGCTTTGTATAAAAAAGGGCGGGAGGGGGTTGGTATTAGGGTTGCCAGATGATTTCACCAAAAAAAGGGGGGGGGGATTTGTCAAGCAAAACCAAAAAACACGGAGGTGCCAAAATGCATTCGCAGCCCTTTTAATTGTCGCATGTCCCGAGCGGGCTTCCATCCAGCATGGTGCGAGTGCTCCCAGGGCCGGCTAGGTGCTGTGCTGGGGAAAAGCGGCAAGTGCTCCCCAAAAAAGGTGACGGTACACCGTTCCGGTGTGTACCATCACAAAAAAAGCACTGGACCTATCCTCCACAAACTTATGTCGTTCTTATGTGAACCCTGTTATAGCCTTGGCCTTTACAACATCCTCTGGCAAGGAGTTCCACAAGTTAACTTTGCATTACATAAGAAAATACTTCCTTTTGTTTGTTTTAAACTTGCTGCCTATTTTCATTTGGTGATCCCCTAGTTCTTGTGTTATGAGCAGGAATAAATCACACTTATTTACTTTCTCCACACCTATCATGATTTTATAGACTTCTATTGTATCTCCCCTTAGTTTGTCTTCTCATGGTAGCTGTTCCATACCCTTGATCTTTTTTTTTTTGCCCTTCTCTGTACTTTTTCCGCTTCTAATTTATCTTTTTTTGAGATGGAGTGACCAAAACTACTGCAATCAGTGCTCAAGGAGTGGGTATACCATGGATTTATTTAGTGTCATTATGATAGTTCCTTTCATTATCTGTCCCTTTCTTGTGGTTCCTAACATTCTGTTCACTTTTTCGACTGATGGTGCACACTGAGTGCATCTGTGGTGTCCAACCAGTTCTAAAGCAGTAAACCAGTATTATGACTACAGCTATAACGAGCTAGCCACACTTACCCGGCCAAATAGCCATATGTGTCTAGTGGCTAGCATGTTGGACATCATGGGAGTAGATGTTTCCAGAGAACTATCCACAATGACTCCAAGATTCTTCTTGAGTGATAACAGATAATTTAGACCCGCATCATTTTATATGTGTAATTTGGATTATGTTTTCCAATGTACGCTACTTTGCAGTTATCAACACTGACTTTCATCTGCCATTTTATTTCCTAGTCACTCGGTTTTGTGAGATCTTCACAGTCTGCTTTGGGCTTAACTATCTTGAGCAATTTTGTATCATCTGCAAATTTTGCCACCTCACTGTTTATTCTTTTTCCAGATCATTTATGAATATGAAAACCCCTTCTTTCTTATCCCTTCACTGGGAGGGCAGGAATCCATGGACTAAGATGAAGCAGGGGAAGATGAAGAGGGATGAGAGGAAGAAGCCTTGATTGCCAGTAACTGGCTTTGGCTCTCCCCCTCCCCCCCCCCCGCAACCCATAATCCTCTTGACAGTTAGGAGTTGTGGTTGGGTTCACTAGGCCTCATTCCCCAACCAGCCCCCAAGTGAGCACTGTTACAATGACCAAAGAGAGAGAGAAAATAAAATGTTCATCCATAAAGTTTGTATCATCCTAGTTTATAAATTAATTAAAGTCATTTAAATAAGATGTTAATAATATACATAAAATATTGGTGCAGCCATGCAAAGAGGAGAAAAATGAACTTTTCTGTTTAATAATTTTACAAGTGTGAAAAGAGTAATGATTTGGTACACTGGTGTTCATTAGAATGCCAGAGCCCAGCAAGTTTCAGGTTGTTCTCTTTACTTCCTTTGTGCCATATAAATCTTGTGAGTTTAGCTTAGGTGATTTGTACTTTCATTCAGCCAAAGGAGAACACTTCTCTGGAATAAGCAGTAAAACACATTCAATTTTCTTTTCTTTTTTTCCTCCTACTTTCAGCCCCTAAAACACAAGACAAAAATTCTGATTGCAAAACAGAACTTACTACTTGACTTGAGAGTTTATTTTGATTTTTCAGACCAAGGTAAGCTTAGAAACTCTTAAGAATTCAGTGTCAATACTGGAAGTGATCCAGATGTGGGAACAAAAGAATAAAATATACACCAAATGTGTTTTGGAAGGAAACATTTTTGCAGAAACCCCACAAATCTGTCACTTGAACAGTTGTTTGTTGGTTGCAGCCTGAGGAAATAGTTCACATTAAAACAATACACCTTTTAAAACTAGAGAAAAAGGACCAAAGTAGATATTAAAATAATGTGTATTCTTCTAACAGGGCCATAGAAAAGACTGGCTTGTGTTTGTGAGGATTTGTTTTCTTAGTTAAAATACAAAAGTGGGTCCTGACATGCCATATGATTACATTTTATATATCTAAAATGGATGTTTATGTTTTAGCTACTATTTTGATATTGTTCATATTTAAATGGCCCCTTTATAAATACTTCGTAAGTTCTCACCTCCCTTAATGTTGTCAAGTTCTCACCTCCCTTAATGTTGACAGTAGACTCAACAAACCAGATACAATAATAATTTACCAATGCCGTATAAACCCAGTTTGAGGGACTTCATGTTTTATTTTATACAGATTGTTACATTCTTAATGCCAGGGAGAAAAACTCCCTTATAAAAAAAAACACACAACTCCAGGCTTGGGAACCTAGAGATCTTCAGTCATCCTAAACTAAGCAAGTAGTATGGCAGTGTCCTGATGGGATCTCTTCAGTGGCACGCATATCTAGATGCTACTCTGTACTCACAGGTAGTTCCATGAGTAACTGCCATCCGTGTTGAATAAGGTTTGCAGAACTTATTTGCAAATTATAAAACTGAATTTCAGTTTACGGTATCACATACGGTGGAACTTTTTTACTCCATATGCGTAACACTTCTGCTAATCCACTGGTTTTCTGTAATCAGGTAAATGGGCACCCCCAGAAACTCATTCAAGTCCCTTTTACAGCAGGCTTTTTACTGTATTTAGCAGCTATAGAGGTATGTCTGCTGTAGCATTTTAGCAAAGTTTTAATCATAGTTAAAATTATTTCCAGCTAAACCAGCTTGTGATAAGTACCATAAACTTTTAAAATAAACAACTCTGTTTAGCCTGCCATGTAAGGGATACCGTCTAGAGCAATGTTTTAAACCGTTGTAATTCTTTTATCATTTTTCTATATTCCCAAACTAAAATAGGAGATTACCATAGAATTCTCCTGTATTTTTTATGCACAATCTTCTTAAACTTAATTCCTGGTGAATATAGCCAATCCTCTTGGATCAGTGGGTTGTGAGAAGATGGGGTTTTCTATCTGTAGATTTAGATTTCTCCTGGGTTTCCTGCGGGATTGCATCTGTTTAGAACAAAACTTAAAATAGTGACTGGAAACCAGATCTTCTTCTTCAACTGATGTCCCTGTGGGTGCTCCACTGTTGGTGTCAGGCTCGTCCCAGCACCGCACATCAGAGTTTTGAACAGCAGTAGTCAGCTGGACCGCTCATGTACAGTCAGCATCTCGCGATGTTCGCGCCCTTTTCCTCATGCTCTCAGTCTGGCTGCCACCAGTTCCGTTGTTACTGGCCTGTCGCAGATGGAGCGATCTCTTCTCCTCAACTATTTAGTCACAAAAATAAGAATTCCGTAGTTAGTTACTTGTTAGTTCTTTTTCATAGTTTATAGTCGTAGTTAGTTACTAAATCATCATTCAATTAAAAATTTTTTTTGGCTTACTGGCCACTTTTCTGACAAAAAAAAACAACAATCAGAAACAAAGAAGAGAGAAACAAGAAAGAAATACTTAAAGTCAAGACGGACTCACGATAGTTTCTCTCCCACAATGCTGGGCTCACCAGGTTTTAAGAAATGTGACATCTGTCACGAACCCATATCGGCATCAGACAGGCATTCTTCTTGCATCAGATGCCTCGGAGAGGCACATGTACCTCAGAAATGTCTGCTTTGTTCAAAAACCTAAATCCAGGGCTTGTCAAGGCAGAGATATGTGACTCCATATGCTCCTGTTTGATAAAGCGCTTCAGCCTTCAGACTCGATATCGTCCATGGCTCCTTCTGACCCCCCCCCCAGGGCCCAAAAATGCAGGGCTTCTTCTCCCACTACAGGGTCTTTACCAAAAAATTGCACTTCTCCGGCATGCTCTCTACCACCCGTACTGACAACCAGGATCAGCACTGCAGACAAGCCCGGTAGGTCCGGCACCACCTCCTCACATCCAAAGGCCCTCTCAGACCCGAAAAGCCATCCCAGGACACCGTTGGTACTGACAATGTGAACCGATTCTCAGTGCCTGCCACCGAAGGCACCGGCAGCCACACCTACAAAAACCCTGGCACTAGCACCATAGTCCATGGCACCAAAACTACCAGCCGCTTCGGCATAGGCATCCCACACCTCCCTGGCACCGGACTTGCCCGACAGGCCATCGGCACTAAGGAAAGAGCGTGCAACATCAGGTACACCTCATAGCCTTAGCCCCCCCTTGCCAATCTTCTCACCAGCAACGTCCCCTTCACCACCGGCACCGAGGTCATCACCACTATGCCACAAGTCTCTTTCTCCATTACCTCCGATGCTGGGGTGTGCTTTCCATTGCACCACCCAGCCAAGACACATGTCCCTTTCTCCTCCTTCCTCCTCCAGGGGCTCGATGACTCTTCACCACTCCGTGACCTTACCAGGATGTGCAACGTGTTGGGAGGAAAACAAGAGCGTCCATTCTTCTAGACACTCATCCCCAAGGCGTTCGTACCATAACCATCATAGGTACCAACACAGCCATTCACAGTTTGGTCAGCCGATCACCACTGGCACCACTCTTCTTATTCAAGACACTGGTCACCGACTACTGCAGACCCCCTTATCCGCAACACTAGGAGCTGTCCCCTCAGCCTACCCTTAGGCATTACAGCCCACCTCATATCCCTTCCTTCTCACTACACCATTTGGAACCGGAAGAGGGTCAGTTATCAAAACTCGATGATCAGCAGCCTTACACTTCCCCTACTGATCATTCCTCATCCTCTCCAGATGAAGCCGTCATCCCGGGAGATACGTCACCTATGGATGATCTTAAACAGTTCCAAGAACTGTTCAAAAGGATAGCCGCTAGCCAGGAGGTCCAGTTAACTTAAGTTCAGGAGAAACAATATCGTCTCCTTAAAAACCTTCAACCCTCCCACCATGCAAAAATAAGCGTTGCCTATAGACCAAAAAGATCTGGCAGATCCCAGCCCCTGCTCCTCCTACCAATAAGAGGGCAGACCAAAAAATATTTTGTCCCAACCAAAGGTTTGGAATTTTTATTCTCACACCCACTACCTAACTCTTTGGTCTTGGATTCAGCCCAACATAGGTCAAAGACTCCACAATATAAGAACACTGCAGCGGAGAAAGAAAGCAAACACCTGTACCTGTTTCTCAGGAAATTATATTCCTCAATACTTTTATTATGTATCACCAATTTTGCCGCTCTGTTGTCGAACCACGACTTTGACAATTACACCAAACCACTAATGGAGCATTTGCCGGACTCCAAAAGACCCATCCTAAAGTCCATAGTCCAAGAGGGATACATGACTGCTAGAACCGAACTTCAGATAGCACTAGATGTGGAAGACACAGTGGCTCATTTCACCACCTCCGTGATAGTCATGAGGAGGTGCTTGTGGCTACAAACTGCTGGAACTGCAGACTAAAGTGAAGGACCTCCCATTCAACAAACAAAAATTGTTTGCCAAGAAGACGGACGAGGTCCTCTACTCCAGCAAGGACTCAAGGACCACTTTTTGTACCCTCGGTATGTATACACCTCCATACCGCTGGCTTTGGTTTCTTCGACCATGAGACTCTGTTCCAGGCACAAGGATTGCTAGGAAGAGATGGTATCCACCTAACCAACAGAGGAAAGAGCATCTTCGCAGGCAGGTTTAAAAATCTAGTGAGGAGGGCTTTAAACTAGGTTCATTGGAGGACAGTGATCTAAGCACTGAGGTAAGTGGGGAAGTAGGATACTGGGAAGAAACACAAGGAGGAAGGAGAAACAAAGGAGGACCCCTGATTTGAATGGAGAAGGTAGGGCAATCAACTAGTTCACTAAGGTGTACACGAATGCAAGAAGCCTGGGATATAAACAGGAAGAATTAAAAGCCTGGCACAATCAAAAAACTATGATTTGATTGGAATAATGTAGACGTGGTAGGATAACTCACATGTCTGGAGCACTGTCATGGAAGGGTATAAACTACTCAGGAAGAACAGACAGGGGAGAAAAGGAAGAGGAATATGTATGTAAGGGTATGTCTACATTTGCCCCCTACTTCGAAGTATACCGAAGTTGCAAATCAAGCCCAGGATTTAAATATCCAACGCTTGATTTGCATGTTCCCGGCCGGTTGCCATTTTAGAAATTCACTGGCCCGGAGTAACTGCCCGCATCTACATGCGGCAGTGAAACAGGAATCCGATTTAAAGCCCTAACTCAAATTAGCTGGTATTCCTCCTGCAATGAAGTTTACCAGCTAATTCGAATTAGCTTACAAGAACTGGAAACTTAGACAGATGACTAGGCAAGAGTATAAATCTATTGCTCGAGAATGCAGGGGAGTAATCAGGAAAGTGAAAGCACAATTGGAATTGCAGCTAGCAAGGGATATGAAGGGTAACAAGAAAGTTTTCGACAGGCATGTTAGGAATAAGAGGGTGATCAGAAAGGGTGTGGGGCCCTTAATGGTTAAGGGAGGTAACCTAGGGTACGTCTAGACTACAGGCTTCTGTCGACAGAAGTTTTGTCAACAGATACTGTCAACAAAACTTCTGTTGACAAAGAGCGTCTAGACTACATTGAGTTCTGTCGACAAAGCAAGCTGCTTTGTCGACATGGTAGTGTAGACGCAAAGGACAGTTTACATTCAATAACACCTTCTGTCGACAGAAACTCTGTCGACAGAAGGTGTTATGCCTCGTAAAATGAGGTTTACCAGCGTCGACAAAACTGCTGAGTTCTGTCGACGTTATGTTGACAGAACTCAGCGGTAGTGTAGACGCAGGTATAGTTTTGTCGACAAAAGTCTACTTTTGTCAACAAAACTCTGTAGTCTAGACACACCCCTAGTGACAGATGATGCAGGAAAAGCTGAACTACTCAATGCTTTTTTTGCCTCTGTCTTGACAGACAAGGTCAGCTCCCAGACTACTGCACTAGGCAGATACTCTAGATACTGACCACTGTTGGCAAGGTACTGGGCTAGATGGACCTTTGGTCTGACCCAGTATGGCTGTTCTTATATTCTTACAGTGACACAGACATTCGAGTCCCTAGGTCTGATCATCAATGACCAAAAATCCCCACTAGAGCCAACCCAAACCCTAGAGTTCATAAGGGCTCACCTGGATTCCACCACTGCATGAGCTTATTTATCTATGCAAAGGTACCAAGCTATACGTAACCTACTTTCAATACTTACCTTAAGCCTTACGGTTCCAGTCCTCACATCTGCAGCTCATGGGCCATATGATGGCCACAACGTATGTGGTCCACCTCGCATGATTGCATTTCCGGTGCCGACAACATTGGCTAGAGTCGGTGTATGTTCCCACAAGACACCGTGTTCACAAGCGGGTCACACCTGCCGTAATAGCTTCCCTCAAGTGGTGGACCAAGCCATACAATCTCCATGCCAAAGTCCCATTTCATCAACCTCAACCATCTGTTCATATCACCACAGACACCTCTCTTGTTGGTTGGGGTGCCCATATCCATTCATGGCCTATGGACACCATGGGAAGCAACTCTTCATATCAACATCCTAGCGCTCAGGGCTGTTCTCAATGCCTTCAAGCATTTCAGAACACATATTTCCGGTGCCATGGTCAGAATCCTCACCGACAACATTGCTACGATGTACTATATCAATTGCCAAGGGGGAGCCAGGTCCTGCTTCCTTTGTGCAGAGGTGGTTTGTCTCTGTAACTGGTGTGTCCATAACAAGATCACCAGACCACGAATGGGAACTCCAACAAGATGGTCTCCTACAAATCTTCCACTGTTGGGGCTTCCCTCGAATAGACTTCTTTGTCTCCTACAAAAACTCGAAATGCAGACAATACTGCTCCAGAGCCAGGATCAGCAAGGGTTTGTTAAGCGACACTTTCCTCCTCAGCTGGGCAGGTCCATTGCTCTGTGCATTCCCGCCCACCACACTCGTCCTCAGAGTTTTATAGAAGATCAACAGGGGCAAAGCCAAAGTGATTCTCATAGTGCCTGTGTGGCCTCGCCAGCCGTGGTTTCCCTTTCTTTATTGGATAGCTCTCCACTCACCTTATCCCCTCCCCAAACTTACCAACCTACTGATCCAAAACCATGGGTCCCTTCTTCACCCGCAGCCTCATGTTCTCCAATTGACAGCATGATTCCTCATTGGTTCTCGGACTCCATAGCACTCTGGAGTAGCTATCGCATCACTGAAAGTACCCCTACCGGCTGTCACCACCTTCCGACAGTCTATGGACGGCATATCCATATTTTCACTCCTTCCCACCAAGCAGTTCCTAAGGTGTTAACCAATCTCAATCTGCACCACAGGTGGACAGCACCCCTCCCTATAGTCACAATGAACATGATTTTTCTATTGGCAATTACTCCTGCCCAAAGGGTCAGCAAGCTGGTGGCTTTAATGGCAGAGCCTCCATACACTGTCTTTAACAAACATAGTGTTATAATATGTCTTCACCCAGCCTTTATCCCTAAGGTATGCTCCAAATTTCATATTAACTAACCCATCATTCTTCCGGTGTTTTTTCCCACGCCTCACACCTCCATTTTGGAAGCATTACTACATACCCTTGATGTATGTAGAGCACTAGCCTTTTACATCAAGAGGATGCAGCACTTTAGGAAGTCCCACTAGCAGACCGCTCTAAAGGACAACCATTTTCCTCTCAACACATCTCGAACCTCATAGTTTCCTGTATGGAGACATGCTACACCATCCGCAACAAGCCATTTCCGACAGCACCCAAGGCTCATTCTACCAGAGACATATCAACATCCGTGGCATTCCTGTGAGGAGTCCTTCTTAGAGATATTTGCTGGACACCCACATGGTCTTCTAATGTACTTTTATGAAACATTACGATATACTGCACCATTTGGCCATGGACTCATCAGTGGCCTCAGCAGTACCTTTCACAGCTATTAGACTATAACTCCAAGACCCGCTGTCCAGGTGCTCTTGAACACCTGCTACGAAGTCACCAACAGTGGAGCACCCACACGGACTTCTCTCTCGAAGAAGAGGAATTTACTCACTTCGTGCAGTAAGGACAGTTCTTCAAGATGTGTCCCGCTGTGGGTGCTCCACTACCTGCTCTCCTCCCTGCTTCGGAGTCTCTGTTCGTAATTGTCTTTGTTTCAGATCCTTGTGCGGACGAGAGGAACTGGTGGGAGCTGGACCACGCACATGAGGAAAAGGGCGCAAACGTTGCGAGACGCTGACCGCGCATGTGTGGTGCAGCTGACTACTGCTGTTCAAAACTCCAATCTGCGGTGCCGGGACGAGCCCGAAACCAACAGTGGAGCACCTATTTCGAAGAACCTTCGTTACTGCACAAGGTGAGTAACTTCCTCTTTGGAGCCATTCCTACTCTCCACTCTGCAAGGAATTCTTTTGATGATTCAAACTACCAGACATTTTGACAGACTCACAACCAGTTGTATTTCTTGCTTTGCAGGAATGCTCTTATTTGCTACTGGTCGGACACTGAATACCACCAGCATTTTGTAATATCCATGTCCCATTTTTCAATGACCCCCACATTTATATAACTAAAAATACACTATTAAAGTAAATCCAGTGTGACTTGCTGAAGAATAATCTCTGAAGTGGTTTAGCTGAGTTAGATGTATAAATTCAGATTGGGAAAGATTAATTAAATATAACGGGTGTAGCGTACTGTTCCCCATGATAAAAAAAAGTTTTAAATATATCCTTTCAACTCAAGCCTATATATGTTACTAGAAAATGTACCTGGTGTTGCTCAGGTCCTTATCTCTATTCATTTTGGGGTTTTGAAAAATAAAATGAAAATGTACATGCTTCATTTAAATCATTGCTGGAGGGCTGGGAATGAGGGGTTCAGTATGCAGGCTTCCCTGGGGTGAGAGGACAACCCCATCCCTCTCTTATTCCAGTAGCTGGGGGCCAGGAGAGAAGCACTTCTCCATGGCACACTGCAGCTTGAATGGGCACAGCGGAGGAAGGGGTGCATGTCCCCTGGCTGTGGCAAGTTCAGGTTCATGTGCCCCCTGCACTCCCCAGCCAGAGCAAGGAATGCAGCAAATTGCACGCTTTCCCCTCACTCCCTGACCAAGGGGAACAGCCAGCAATGTCTCCCTACAAACCTGGGGGGAGGGTTGAAGGACCCCCTGCTTTCCCTAAAGGGCACTTGGGGAGTGGCAGGCTTAGGGCTGGGACAGCACTGAACAGTATGGAGACACTCCCAACCAGCCATTTTCACCTGCCAGCTGGTTCTCTCTCCTTTCTGTATGGTTTTAAGCATCTCTATATGAATTGGGGGGATTTCTTGAATATATAGTTGGATGGACAGATTTGTTCAGTCAGACTCTCTCAAATATATAGTAGATTTAGATTTATAGCATAAAATGTCTAGGAGTAAAACCCATACTAAGGACTTTCTAAATACTAAGAAAATTATCCTCCTCCTGTTTTCTATTCAGTAAAACTTGCCCTGTGAGATCCTCCAAAGCTTTTTGATCCTGCTGCCCTCTGGAAGCTAGCCAATTCCCATGCCAGTAGTACCTAGGCAGTGACTGTTGTGGGACCATGGGTGAGTTCTGTGCTAAAAAGGGATGTGTGTTTCTAACTGCTGGGAGTGATTGCCAAGTTTGTATTCTTAGATGGACTAGTCCTGCCCTGTTGCAGGACATACTTAAAATCTCTGTCATCCTTATCCTACCTTTCTGACATTACCTGCTTCTTCCATTCCTGGTTCTCAGCCAAGCCAGGAAGCTGATTCCTCCACTACTGGTCATCAGTCAAGCTGGCAGAAGGGATTGGGATTACACTAGCTCACTTGTGATAGTGTCCCTGAACTCAGAAGGGGTAGGTGGTAAGACAATAAAGAAAGCAAACCCTTTTCTGTTTAGGAGGTAGGTGGGGGAATGGAGCAGTGCAGCAGCCACCATAACAGAAGTGGAAATCCAGTTGCTACTTTCACATGCAGTCAAATTCTAAGATTCTAAACATCAGCAAATTCTAAACTGAACTGCATTGAGAATTGCCTTCAGAACCGCAGGTCCTTACCACTTTTGCTAAATGAGAATCTGTATGAGCTGCTAAAGCAATCCTCTTCTCTGGACACACAGGCTAATTAATGCTATTTAAATGAATATGATTTTAGGGCCATTAGTCTTTCGCAGTCAGTAGTTCTCATACTGTGGTCCATGTACTACTAGTGGTCTGCAGCTGCCTTGCAGATGGGCTGCAACTCAAGACTCAACCTCCCTCCTCCCTCTGCAGCTAGGAGCTGCCCACTGTCACCCCTTCCTGTGAAGTTGGAGCACCAGCTCCAGCTTCCCACTGGGGGGAGCCCTGAGCCTGGTGGGCCAGATCCAGCTTGTGACTGGAACAAGCGGCTTCACGCACCTCTGGTTCCTCTTCTCCCCAGCTGGGGGAATGGCAGCAAGGAAACTGCTCACCTGTAGGCTTTCCCCACTGCTCCCATTGGCCGGAACTGAAGCCAATGGAAGCAGTGAGAGGTGGTGCCTGGGAGCGGTGGGGGGGCGTGGAGCCAGGTAAGCACTCCCCATTCTCTTCCCGCTGAGACCTCTCACCCCGCAGCGCTCTTATGAACCCCTCACCACCAAGACCTCATACCTCCAGCCCACTCCTGCACCCTCCCTCACTCCCAGACCACCCACCCTCACATGCTCCTGCACCCTCCCTTCTGACCAGACACTCCACCCCCAGCCTGCTTCTGCACACTGTCTCCTGGCCAAACTTCACACCCTCACCCACTCCTGCACCCAAACTCCAAGCCAGACCCCCTGCATCCTACCTCTCACCCAGACCCCCCACCCTCATCTTCTCCTGCGCTCCCATCCCTGTCGCAATCCCTGGCAGCACCCTCCCACATACTGAACCCCTCATGTTTGGCCCCACCCCAGAGCCTAGCGGGAGCTCACAAAATCCATTAGCCCCAGGACCAGAGAAGAGTTAATCTGGCCTGTGGGAAGCCCTGAGCCTCTGTCCTCCCTGTCCCCCCCATAAGGCTGGAGCGCCAGGGAAGTGAGGTGTCAAAGTAGGTGGCCACATCAGTGAGCGTTGGCAGTGTGTGTTTTTTGTTTTTGTTTTTTTGCCTCTCACTTTTATGTGGTCCCCGAGTGATTTTTCTGTAGATCAGTGGCCTCTGACCCAAAAAATGTTCCCCATCCCTGCTGTAAATAAAGATAATGTTGAAACCTTTTGTTTTGGACATAAATTAATATTTTACTTTATTTACAATGAAGTTTGGTAAGCTAACATGATAAAGTTAAAGCACTTAATCTGTTTAATTATTTTGATTCTGATTAATATTTCCTTCATCGATTATCTATGTTCCCTTATGTCAGGCCTGGGGAAAATATGGCCCGTAGGCCGGACCCAGCCTGCCAAGCCACTGGATCCGACCTGCAGAGGCAGCGGGAAGCCCCAGGCAGGCTTCCCTGCTTGCCCCGCAACCCCACGTGCCATGCAGAAATGCAGCTGTCGGGCTTCCTTTCTGTTTCAAAACTCAAAGGGAGGGGGGACATTTCAGGAGCCACCCCACCCATAGCACAATCCCATTGGCTGGTTTTTGGCCAGAAACTAGCCAGTGGGAGCTGCCTATTGGAATAACAGGCAGCCAAGAAGAATCATGCCCCTACTCCTCAGCCCAGTGTCAGCCGATGGTCAGGACAGTGAGTAGTGTGTGTGTGTGTTATACACCCGAGACTTCAACTGCTGGGACTGGGGTCCCTTCGCATCAGGCAACCTGGAGAAGGTTGACAGGCGCCCCAAGAAGTTTACAGGGAGAGCTTATTACACCTCAGATTTTGACTGCTAGGATACATGATCCCTTCACAGCGGGCAGCCTGGGGAGGCTGAGAGATGCCCCAACGGATCTGTCCCCTGGAAGCGACACGATCCAACACTCAAGCTTTCCCTATATCTGTCCCTTATGACCAGCTGGAGTTCTTTTTAAAATTGTGCTTGATTCTGTTACAGCAACTGAAGGAGTCAGGTCACAGCTTAAACAGTTACTATTTTATTGTTACAGGGTAAACTTAGGTGTTAAATGCTACTACTGTGTTACAGATAACACAACCACTACAAAGGACAGGACAGAAATTACACTAATAAGTCACTTATAGGTACCATGAAACCCTTTTAGTTCTCGGAGCTCTTATTAAATGCATGCAAAATAGACACCTGGCAGGTATATATCCTCACCCCTGCGTTCCAGACTTGGCGTGGCCAGCGTCTTTCTCTCAATACCTCGGGAAGAAGTAGGGCAAGGTTGGGTGTCCCACAGATCTCGGGAGTCAATCAATACCTGCCAGCAGGTGTAGATGATTGGAGCTCAAATGGGGTGGGCTACTAAACCTCTCTTTATACCCCTTCCTGGTCTCAAGTGGCCAATTAGGAAAAATGGCTTTGAACACCAAGTTTCCCACGAAGGGTGCAAAGCATAATTCACACCTGGGAAAATGCAGACAATGGGCACTTCTGGTATGTGATGGGCTAAGATTCCTCTCCTGGGAGAGTGCAGGCGTGTCAACTACTGATACTAGCCATCAGGGCGACGGGAGGCCCCGGGTCATCAGCTAGCCCATTTACTGTCTGGTTTCTGTTTATGGTAGAGTCAGGAACAGGCAGCACACCTGCATTCCCAGGGCATCAAAGGCTGACTGCCTTTCTCTTGCTCTCTGGGGGGGGAGGGGAAAAACAAGATGGGGTTCATGTCTGGCTACACCCAGTTATTCAGTGAAGCACATGGCCAGGCAAGCTGGCCGGGAAACATTTTAAGCTCAGCAAGCCTGAGCTCTGCAGGCAGGCAGGCTGGTTTGGCTGCTGGTTGGTAAGTCTCTTGGCTACATCCTGCTTCTGGCATCCGAGCCCCTCCCTACCCAAACCCTCTGTCCCCCTCTTGCACCCATAACCCCTTCCCAGCTCTGGCACCCCAATCTCCTGCCCCCGATTATAATTCCCTTCCACCCTAGGTCACATCTCAAACCCCTGCATTCCAGTCTCCTGCCCTAGATCTCAACCACCTCCTTCACCCAAATTCCTTCCCAGACTCCAGTCTCATTCCCGCATCCCAATCCCTTACCCCAAGCTCCCCTCTGCATCCAGCTTCCATCCCAGACCCTGCATCTCCTCCATTAATATCATGGAAGAGTTTGTCCCTCAACCACTTTCCAAAATCTTGGAGTGTCCCCTTCTCCCCCCGTAAAAAATTATAGCCCACCCCTTACTTATGTTATAGTTGCATATTTACATTTTTATGCTCCAGGACCCTAATGAATAATTTTGAATAATTTAGTATTTAAGGTAGTTAGAGGCAAGCGAAGGCATTTTGTCATCCTGGGTGGTTGGCTGGTGATCCATGGAAAGGTTTCAGTTATGCAGGGTGGGCCATGGGCCAAAAAATTTGAGAACCACTGATCTAAGTTAACAGCTTTCTAGCTAAACTCTTGAGTGTGACACAGTGTACAGGAGACCCTCATGATTCACGGAATCGCTATTTGTGGTTCCACTTATTTGAAGGAACTGGCCTGGGTGGGGAACGGGAGCTGTGGGGAACTCACCCCAGCTCCTGGTCCCCATGGTTAATTCTCCCATGGTTCCCAGTGCTCGTGGTGAGCTCAGAAGCTGCGGGGAGCTCTCTGCCTCAACTCCCAGTATTCATGAATTTTGCCATTCATGGTGGTGCCACCACGAATAGCAAGGGCTTCCTGTAATTCTCTCTTATGACTCCCTCATATTACCAAACATAATATCATGATAATGATTAACCACTTCAAAATCCAAGAGGAGATGGGTGTCTCCCCTTCAGGTCCTTGATTTGAATTGCCTAGCATTAAGGTGGAAATGGTGTTTCCTTTCCATTGCATTCTCCTGCTTCCTCTCTCCCTTCCACAAAGTATAACAAAGATCATTGCATGGGAACATCATTTTTCTTAGTGAAGTTCCATCTGTCTGTGTAAGGCTCAGTGAAAACAGTTTCATTTGTCAGTATTTCTGTTTCCAAAATATTGGAAAAAAACAACTGTCCACTTTCCACCTGGATTGCCAACCAGTTTTCCAGTAAATCAAAACAGGAGACAGACATCTGATTGAAATGAATGTCTCACAACAAGTTATCTTTTGCATTAGTGGTTATGGTAATCTCATTACATTGACGCATGTTTTATGTATAATTGTGAATAGTGCTTTTATAGGAAAATTGCATCTCCTCATAGGAAGAGATTTGTCATAAATAGTTTTAGACAGAAATTTAAAGCTATGTTTTTCAGGGACTCTTCTGATTCACAAAACTTGACTGAGATGGTTTACAAGTCCTTACTGCAGTAAAATCAGGATATTAATGACATGCAGAAAATGAAATTGTTCACGTTGCTCAATTGAATGCCTGAGCTGACAAATGGCGTTGTTGGCTAAGAGATGCCCAGCATTAATAGTTCATCCAGCAGTCAGATTGTTTTGGAAGATACAGTTCAGTATTTTTTCCCAGAGCAAAGGGGAATATTTGACATAATATGTAGCAGATATGTTTACAGTTCCCAACATCTGACATTCTTTAGAACTAGAACACAATTAAATGCAATGTTCAATGCAGAAAGCTACATGCATGATTTCAGGAGGATCTCAGTGTCACTCTGAAAAGTAGTTCTTCAGCACACAGAAAGTTTGGTTTTTTTACAAATATTTTAAACATTTAAAAAAAACAAAGAAATACTGTAAAAGAAACATTCAGTGTTTAAAAAATAGATGCTAACTGTAGGGACCTGATCTGTGTTTTATATGATGTTGACCAGGTCCACGTGAGAATTTCCAAAGCATTAGAGTGTGAACTCCGAAGAGGGATCTAGATATTTTTAACAGCCCTTTTATTCAAGGATCAGTTGTCACAGTCCTCCCATGCCTTATGAAAATTGGCTTATGAATATGCATAACTTGAAGATTCTGTGTGCAGAAAGGGTAATGTAACGTCAGTTTTAGAGTTACAATCTACTCAAGCTATATATCCTCTTTTTGTGTATATATCATTCTTGTATGTGAAGTTAGAAATATGAAGTATGGATCTGTTTATAATTCAGTGTGTGCTAACAAGGAACATTAGTGATATTTAATAACTCAGTACTCAAACCAATGGCCTGTGAATGCTCATGTTTGCCCTGTACACCTAAACTGCAGTTGATTATAGAAAGACTTATGACCATACCACCTGGTATTGGGATACATCTTCAACCTGATATTTTTCCATGAAGTTGGGGGGGAGGTGTTGAACAAAGGATTCTTGCCTGGGGGAAAGACTGAAAGAATTGAGCTTGTTTAGTTTAGAAAAGAGAAGACAGAGAGGAGATATGATAGTGGTTTTCAGGTATCTAAAACGGTGTTACAAGGAATAGAGAGAAAAATTGTTCTCCTTGGCCTCTGATAGAACAAGAAGCCAGGGGCTTAAATTGCAGCAAAGGAGATTTAGGTTGGACATTAGGAAAAACTTCCTAACTGTCAGGGTGGGTAAACACTGGAATAAATTGCCTAAAGAGGTTGTGAAATCTCCATCTCTGGAGATATTTAAGAGCAGGTTGGATTGACATCTATCAGAGATGGTCTAGATGGTGCTTGGTCCTGCTGTGAGGACAGGGGACTGGACTTGATGATCTCTCATGGTCCCTTCCAGTTCTAGTATTCTATTATTCTATTTAAGCATTGAAAAACCATCAGTCCTTTGTCTTCAGTTGGACTTTGAAACAGCCTCGCCCATCCTAAGAGGATACTAGATACAGCCCTTTCAAGAAAGATGTGGAGAAATTGGAAAGGGTACAGAGAAGAGCGACAAGAATGATTAAAGGTTTAGAGAACATGACCTATGAAGCCAGGCTTCATGAACTGGGCTTGTTTAGTTTGGAAAAAAGAAGATTAAGGGGGGACATGATAGCGGTTTTCAAATATCTAAAAGGGTGTCACAAGGAGGAAGGAGAAAATTTGTTCCTCTTGGTTTCTGAGGACAGGACAAGGAGTAATGGGCTTAAAGTGCAGCAGGGGAGGTTTAGATTGGACATTAGGAAAAAATTCCTAACTGTCAGGGTTGTCAAATATTGGAATAAATTGCCAAGGGAGGTGGTGGAATCTCCCTCTCTGGAGATATTTAAGAACAGGTTAGATAGACATCTGTCAGGGATGGTGTAGACGGAGCTTGATCCTGCCTTGAGGGCGGGGGGCTGGACTCGATGACCTCTCGAGGTCCCTTCCAGTCCTATTATTCTATGATTCTATGATTCTAGACAGTGAAGAACTATGACAAGCTGAAGACCCAGGCCAGAGTGTACTTCAACTCTAACTTTCTTAGTGGATTAGAACTAGCTAGTGTGTGTGTGTGGGGAGGGGGGAGTTCTTTCATTTCAATTTAGTAACCTATTTGACTGTTTTCACTTGCCAGGACTTGCATCTAATTTTTGTACTTAATAAAAACAGTTTTGTTTCTCATCAAGCCCAGTGTAAATAATTTTTACTGTAGGGGGGATATGGAGTAACCACTGTGTTGTTTTCCTGAGTGATGAGCCTTCTCAGACCTGAACTGTGTTACTCTGCGGTGGGGTGATAACCAATGTTCCCTCTACGCTAGGCGGCAGCACAGCTTCACAGGTGATTAATCAGCACTACCCAGTCAGACGCTCAGAGTTTCATGCAGGCAGCTGACTGACAGGGCGGGGCTGATTAATCACCAACTCTGTGCCTTGTCTGGAGGAGACAAGAGGATCTGGCCCAGCAGAACAGGATGGTGGGGAGTCCCAGAGGGTAAGAAGGTGAGTGCCCTCGGCATGATCGGCACACTAGGGGACTTTTGTGATTCAACCTGTCATGTTTCCCTTTTAGACAGCACTGGTGGTGGAAATCAGAGGAGCAGGTTTTTCAGAGGCTGGGTTGAGGATGAAGCCCATTATCTTCCTTAGAGTCTCAGTCATAGATAAAATCTGTTATTTCTTGTGTTTTCACTGTGCTTTAGAATAGAGAAATCCATCACTATTGAAACCCCATAATACTTACTGACAAGAGAGTAAATGGGCTTTATTCTTACCTCAGTAGAGATCCATAGTAATGCCCCAGAAATCGGGGATTTGCACTGCTCTAACTGGGGACAGAATTCAGCCAAGTATATTCAGCCCTGGAAATGTCCAAAGAATTTAAGTACCATGCTATTTTAATGCATTATTTTTTTAGCCCTAGATCAGGTGACACTTAAGTGTTTTTTAAAAAAACTAAAAAGTCATACAACTGGAAAGGCAGAGATACCAGGACATTTGCACATTTGTAACATTTGGCAATAGATGCACTGCACTAGTGATATCATCTGGATGGTACTTCCAATATTTTCAATGCATAGGAATGCATCATTTTCCATGTAAACACTTGGTCTGACATTTAGTATGCTATTTGTTTTAATGGTTGCCTCAGTAACCAGTAAATAGTTTGTGCTGAGTGCTTTAACAGCCAGTCATTTTGTAGAAATGAGCATGGTCAAATCCTTGTGCAACCCCTCGACTGCTGCCTCATGGTTTAAGTGGCCACTTTCCTGGTGCTGTTGTTAAAGTAGTATTGGCTGAGCTTCCAGGATAAACTCCCACATGTTGGGTTGTTTTGTTGGTTTTTTTTTCCTCCCAGAAGTTTACAGCCCAGGAGGAAAACGTTGTACTTGTATGAAACATGGTTTCATCAACTTGCCCTGGAGCACTTTGTCCTTAAAAGTTTTCATAACCCATTTTTGAAAATGATTGATCTCAATCAAGAAATGTGTGGAATTTCACATGGAATACACACATCAAGCAGAACTGACCAATTTATCTTGTCCATTTGGCTACCATTTTACCACATTCTGCAGCACCTAGAAATGCATAACATTGGACCCATGGGTCTTGGAAAATATTTGCAATATGTATTCCATTCATTTTACCTCCTTTCCTCATTTGTCTTCAGGTGTCCTTCTCACAAGAGATTACTACAGCAAGAAATAAATCATCTGTTCCAGCTCGAAGCCATAGAGTCAGGACAAAGGCTTTTACTCCTGTTATTTCCCATAAAAGGAAGGGAAGTTGGAGACTCATACTAGACCTCTGAGCACGCAACAAGTTTGTGAAAGTTCCAAAATTTAAGATGATCATTCTAGCAACAGTCATTCCAGCACTGAAACAGGAGGACTGATTTTTGGTCCTTAACCTTCAGGACACTTATTTTCATATCTCAATTCTACCTTCCCACAGACTGTTCCGCAGATTTACACTAGAATAAGACCACTACCAGTACAAAGTACTCCCTGTCAGGGCTTAATTGGCTCTAGCAGCATATTCTCCAAGATTCCCAAGGGAGCATCCTCTTCCCTTACTTGGATGATTGCCTCCTCAGAGCCTGCTCTTTCACAAAGGCTTGATTGGTTACTGAAACCACAATAGGCTTTTTTAAAAGAACTTGGGTACAGACCAGTACCCAGAAAACAATTCCCATTCCTGTGCAGAACCTGGCGTATTACAGGCCAGAGCACTCCAACCTTGTTCCTCTCTTTGGCCACACTCAGAGAGACTGTACAAATCAGCACTCAGATATCAGTCAAACATTGATGTACCTTTCCTCCATGAATGTATCTAATTCTTTTTAAACACAGTTATATTCTTGGCCTTCAAACATCCCCTGGCAATGAGTTCTACCAGCTGACTGTGTGTTGTATGAATCTCCTTATGTTTGTTTTAAACCTGATGCCTGTTCATTTCATTGGGTGACTTCCTAATTTGTGTGTCATGACAAGGGATAAAACTTCCTTATTCACTTTTTTAACATCATTCATGATTCTATAGACCTCTATCATATCCCCCCTTAGACGTCTCTTTTCCAGTTTTATTCATCTCTCCTTATAATGCAGCCATTCCATACCACTAATCATTTTTGTTTCCCTTCTCTGTTCTTTTTCCAGTTCCGATATATCTTTTTGTTGATATGTGATAACCAAAACTATTTCCAGTACTCAAGGTGTGGGCATACCATGGATTTGAATTGTCATTATGGTAGTTCCTGTCTTTAATCTCTGGCCCTTTCCTTTCATTGTTAGCTTTTTTTGAGTGCTGCTGAACACTGAGCAGATGATCCCACACAACTAGCCATAATGAGTGCAAGATCCCTTTCTGCTAACAATTAATTTAGGCCCTATCGTTTTGTATGTGTAGTTAAGTTTATGCTTTCCAATGTGTATTACTTTGTATTTATCAGCAGTGAATTTCATCTGCCATTTGTTGCCCAGTCTTCCAGTTTAGTGAGATTCCCCAGGGCTGCCGATGGGTTGGAGGGGAGCCAGCAAAAGATGCAGCTGCCCCAAGGCCTCATGATTTAAAAGAACCCAGGGCTCCTGGCCACTGCCCCCACTACCTGGGCAGTGGCTGGAGCTCTAGGCCCTTTAAATCACCACTGGAGGCCCAGGAGGCTTGGGCCAGGCTGCACTGAATGGCTGGCTGGGGAGGCTAGTCCCCAGCTCCCTCTTTCCATCTAAGGCCCAGCACCCTCTAAGGGCCCAGAGTCACCTTGCCCAGGGGCCCAGCGATTCTCTCACCAGCCATGGAGACCCTTTGTCATTCTTTATTGTCAGCTTTGGACTTGCTTATGTTGAGGAATTTTGTATCACCTGCAGACCTTATCGCCTCATTGTTCACCCCCTTTTCTCCATCCATGTTGACTATGTTGAACAGCACTGGTTTTCATACAGATCCCTGGCGGGACCTTGCTGTATACATCTCTGAGCCATGAAAACTGACAGTTTATTCCTACTTTTGTTTCCTATCATTTAACAAGTTATTGATCCTCTGGCATTCCTCCTTATCCCATGGTCCCTACTTTGCATAAGAGTCTTTGATGAGGCTTCTGCCAAAGGCTTTCTGAAAATCCAAGTACACTATATCCAGTGGATAACCCTTAAGCCACGTCTACACTGGCGGGTTCTTGCGCAAGAACCCGCAGAGCGTCCACTCTGCCCTTCGGCTCTTGTGCAAAAGATTTCCAGTAAAGAGTGGGAAGAGAGGACTTCTTGCACAAGCGCTACGCTCTTTCCTAACAAGTGTAAGCCCTCTTGCGCAAGAGTTCTGTGGACGCGCGGCAGGGGTTTCTTGCGCAAGAAAGCCCTATGGCTAAAATGGCCATCAGAGCTTTCTTGTACAAGAGAGCGTCCACAGTGCCATGGATGCTCTTGCGCAAAAGCACATGGCACTGTGGACGTGTTCTTGCGCAAGAGTTCTTGCACAAGAACCCGCCAGTGTAGACATAGCCTTAGAGTTATTGTTTGGCCCTCTGAAAGAATTCTAGTAAATTGGTGAGGCGTGATTTCCCTTTACAAAAGCCTTTTTGACCCTTCCCCAACATATTGTGTTCAACTATGTGTCACAGTCTAATTATTCTGTTCTTTACCCATTCTCAATCAGTTTGCCTGGTACTGAAGTTAATCTTGTAATTGCCAACAACCTCTCTGGTGCCCTTTTAAAAAAATTGTGTTATTGTAGCTCCTGCCAGTCATTTGGTAAAAGGTTACTTTAAGCAGTAGGTTACATACCACAGTTACATACCCTATCCCCTAGGCCACGCGGGAACCTGCCCCACCACCTTATCGTCAGGGTGCCCCTTATCCCTCCACCCCGGGGGCTGACGGGTTTTGGCTGACCCAGCTCGACCTGACCCGGGACTAGAACCCACAACCCTGTCCTTCCTAGGTGAGCGCCCTAGGCCATGCGGGAACGCGCCCCACCACCTTACCGTCAGTTCATACTTTGAGTTCCTTCAGAATGTTAGGGTGGATACCAGCTGCTACTTACGACTTTTTTTTATCTGTTTGTTCGAACAGCTCCTCTATTGACATCTGTTTGGACTGTTTCTCAGATTTATCACCTAAAAAGAATGGCTCAGGCATGAGACTCTCCCTCACACCATCTGCAGACAAGGCCAATAAACAAAATTCATTTGTTTTTCTTCTATGGCTTTGTCTTCCTTGAGCATTCCTTTAGCAACTCAATCATCCAGTTGCTCCCTTGACTGGTTGACAGACTTTCTGCTTCTGATGTACTTAAAAAATGCTATTAGTTTTTGTGTCCTTTGCTAGTTGCTCTTCAAGTTTTTAGACTGCCTAATTATTCTTTTTCACTTGACTTGCCAGAATGTATGTTCCTCTCCATAGTCCTCAGTAGGATTGGCTTCAAATTTTTCAAAGATGTCTTTTGGTCTCTATGCACCTTTATTACTTTGGCTGTAAGTTTCTTTTTAGCCTTTTTACTCTTGTTTTGGGCAGGTGGAGGGTATACATATAGTTTGAGCCTATTTTATGGTGTTATTAAAAAGTTTCCATGAAGTTTACAGGCCATTATGCCCTTGTGATTATGTCTTTTAATTTGTATCAAATTGTTCTACTTATTTTTGAGTAGTTAAATACTCTGGTGGTGGAGGGATTTTGGTATCTCCCCTCCCCCAATTGAGGATGTTAAATTTAATTAGATTATAGTACCTATTACCAAGTGATTCAGCAATATGCACCTCTTGGACTAGATTCTGTATGCTACTTACAACTAAATCAAAAATTGCCTCTCCCATGTGGGTTCCAGGACTAACTTCTTAATAGTCATTAATGGAATCTAAACATTGATCCCTGCATCCAATCCTAAGGTGGCATGTTCCTAGTCCATATGTGGATAGATGAAATCCTCCATTGTCACTGGGTTTTGTTAGCCTCTCTAATCACCATGAGCATTTCACAATCACTGACACCCTGTTGGTCAAGTGATTGTTAGCATATTCCTACTGCTATACTCTTATTTTGGACAGTGGGAAGACCTGATGGAAGACTGAAACATTCCTAACCTCCATGAATCATACCTTGAGTAAGACAAAGTAGCTGTTAAACCTCCCTGGCCAAGGTCACTGCAAAGTCTTCATGGGCTGATGATGATGTGGAAGTACATATTAGTGTCAGTAGAGAGAATGGCAATGAAGCATATGCCTTGAGATGATATATAAGGGTAAATTTCATTCTATACACAGTCATTGGACAACACTTCATCCATAGGCAGATTACTCATTTTAGACATTTTTTAAAATTAGGAAATGCTAGAGATAGACACATCAAAACTGGAGGTGCTAAATCAAAGACTTTAATTAGCACTAAGTCCTTGCACCTTCTTCTGAAGTACTTAGGACTAGCCACTATCTGAGAGAGAGTTACCAAGTTAGAGGGACTAGTTGTCAGTCTATGGCAGTGTTTCTCAACCAGTGGTTTGAGTATCCTTAGGGGTACTCAAGAGAAGTTTGGGGGATACATCAACACAACTGAAATTTGGAGAAAACTGAATTTTTGTTTTAAGTTTTACAGCACTTCATTATTTTTGTACTTTTTACACCTAAACATTTATTGTCTGCCTAGCTACAATTGAGTTGTTTAAACAAATGTGTTGCAATGGTAGAAAAAAAATGAGTGCGTCTGAAAACTGTAGGTACTCAGGATACTTATATATATATTAAGGGGTACTTTATAAAAAAAGTTGAGAAACACTGCTCTATGGCAATTACTAAACCTAAAAGAAAAAAAGTAACATTTCCAACTGATTTACAGCTTTTGTTTTGAAGATACTATGCTTTTTATCCTATATTCCTCCTGAACAATTCCACCGATCAGAGCAAATATCACCACCTTTATTCCCTGCACATCATTGACATAAGATTAAAAAAATACTTCCATTCATCAAATTGAGACTGAGACTGCTGTCTTCAGCACACTGTCTAGTTTTTCCAACCATCACTAAACATGTCATGGATTGTTCACATACTATTCTATAGGATAAATGAGACAAGATGAGACTGACCAAAGATGACATTTTATTTTACAAAATTTGTAAGAGCATCTTAGTTTTGTGTGTAGAAGGCAGGAGGCATAATTTACTGATGCTATTTATGTATGTTGTATATATTAGAAGGATTTGGTAGGATTTTAGAAAATACTAAAAGAAGGAAAAACTAATCTTTTAAATATTTTCCACCAGTCAGATAGATTTCTTCTTTGAAGTTCTTACTTGTAGCCTATTTGTAGGTAGTTATTTTATTTGAAAGTTTCAACTGTAGCTCTAACTTACAAGTTCCTACTGGCAAGTTTTTCCTAAGCTCCTGTGGCTTTGAATGTCAACAGTAAGTTTTAGCAAGCAGAGTTGGTAAATATCAGTTTTATTTCTTGCACACACATCCACAGACACATGCAGACACATGTGGTCTCTAAAATAAAAGAAGTTATAGTTCATTAATTTTTCCCTAAAACAAAAATCAACAAATAAATTAATAGAAAATATACAGAGAGGTGCATAAAAGTTGAGACTTCCTTGAAAGTCTCTGGCATTCTTTCTTTTATCCTAGTTTGTGGTAGTCTGTGTAGCTCGCCCTTTCATACTGTCTTTATTTTCTACTAGTTTATTTGTTGATGTTTTTAAGGAGAAAATTAACAGACTAACTTTTTTTTTACTCTAGAGACTGTATGTGTTCGTGTGTTTTAATATAAGGCTGTAAAATAAACTTTCATTTATAACATTTGGAAGATAGTTCATGGAAAAATTATGCAAAGGAAAAAGCAGTATAATCCTCTGGGATATTAAAGATACATGGTAATTTTTTCCAAATACTCTTGCCACAGTTCTCTAAACAGCAGTCATCACATTCTACTGTTTGTCTCAAATTACCCAATGTAAACAGTTTTTTAATAATGTTTTCATATTATTATACATTATTTTCTTGTACATGTCAGCAGAGTCTTGACAATGATGTTGAGAAATAATGAAAACCAAATTTGCCTTTCTCCATGCCAGTTGACTGGAAAATCCTGCTAAAAGTGCTTTGTCTTCCTGAAAGCTGTACTGATAGAATAGCAATCATGGTAACAGTATGCACTAGGATAGCAGCCAAGGAGAATAAATAGGAGAGTTTTCAGTAGCAGATGATCTCATTTCATGGAAAAAAGAACCAAAAATCACTTGATCTTAACTGAATTTAAGGACTGGAACTTTACTGTTGAGCTACAAGGCTAGGGATTTGCAGCACACTGAGCAGGGTCTGGGATAGCAGTCTACACTCTGGAATAAATTGTAATAAATAATATGAGCTTTATCCTTGTTTATAGAAGCAGCTTTGTTGTAGAGCTCTTAAATGACATTTTGAAAAGCAGCCATGTTGTCAGTTTCAGAAAAACATCTCTTTACTAGCACGGCAGGGTTGGGACTACTACTGCAGTACAGATAAACAATAGTGGATTGATCTGGATGTAAAATTCAGAGGTAAAGCCCTTCAAATCCATTTTGAGCCAGGGATATCCATAAACTATGTATGCAGATTGCAGATCAGATGCAGATACAAATTTTTTATCTGTGCCGGCTCTATTCCTAGGCATTCATCACTACACATACATAAAATCAGCAGCTATATTGCAGAATTCACTGTGAAAGCACCCACATGTATAAGAATAGAGTTGGGCCAATGGGCTCTGTTTTCAAAGTGTAACTTAAGTCCCTCATTACTATCCAGCCAAATCCTTTAGTGCACCTTTACAGAACAAGTCACTCCTCATGTTCAGCGTTAGGGGACAGAGACTCTTAATACTCATACAAGTCTGATAGCTCTCTCCTCCGTGCAGATATTATTATAGCTGGAGCACTATCGACTGCATGAGCATTATCATTATAACCAGCTGCTTTCATTCTCTTGCAACTTTTGTTAACTGTTGCGGCTTTGTGTCTGCCTGAAGGGGAAATTTTTTTTAGGTTAGAGCAAATACAAATATTTCCTCCTTTTAGGGGGAAAAAGAATGAAATGTGTATTGTCCACATTATAGAAACATCGTTGCCATTTTTAAAAAATAGCACTAAAACCAATAACTGAAATTAGAAAGCTGGAATTCAGCAGCAGTATAATATTAACTGATGCAAAGTGGCTTTGAGTCTTCCAGTTGTAACCCCTCCTGTTCACTAGCCCAGTATGAGGTTATTCTGCATAGAAAAGCCAAAAAGAGTTTGAAGAACAGCTAGCCAAAAACTTGAAAAGTAATAGCAAAATGTTTTTTAAGTACATCAGAAGCAGGAAGCCAGCTAAACAGCCAGTGAGGCCCTTGGATGATCGAGATACCATGAAGTGCACCCTAAGGAGGGGCACTCGGCTTTGAAGGTGCACGGAGAGGCCTTGGTATCAGCAAGGCACTGGTAGAGCCCGATGCAGAGGGAGAGTCCAGTGCTGGAGGTGGTAATTGAGGAACTCCGGCATTCGTCGACCCCAGAGACATTTGACGCAGCATGGGAGATCATTGAATTGACTTTGTCCCCTCACGCCAAGACCTCTGCAGCGTGTCATCAGGCGCATCCTAAGCCCCGGGCACCAAGCTTGGCACTGGTGTGGTTACTGGCACCAGGACACTCATGAGGGCCGCTGCTAGCACCCATGCCTACCCCAATGGCACCGGGAACTCTGGCACCGCAACACTTACTGGCGCTGTTGGCACACGGTAGTTTCCAGTCTGGGCCCCCAGTACTGCCTTACAGTGTCCTAGTGGCACCATATCAGTTAGTGCCTCCGGATCAGCTTCCTCATGTGATCACCATGATGCAGATGATTCCGCTGCTGACACTGGGCCCAGTGCACAGGGGGAAACCTGTGGCCATGGCCCAGCACCAGTGATCACATAGATCACCAGCACCACCATGGTTGGCATCCAGTTATTCTTCGGAGGTGGAGACGGTGCATTCTAAGACATCTTCATATAGGTCCAGATCTTGGCACCTCTCCCACTCTGGGCATAGGCCTCAATACTGAAGTCTGTAGGTTAGCCAGACTTGGCCACCCTAGTGGCAGCCGCAAACCTCCATGGCCATTCTGGATGCCTTGGGCCTACCACCAGGCCCAGGGCCCACCACCAGCTAGGTCGCTATCAGTGGCCTCATACCCGGAAAGTGCCCCCTCAGCTACCATTCTCCTGAGGGCCCCCACTTTGGGAATCAGCCCAGTCCTACAATAAGGATGTGGTGAGACCTCCTGTGGCAGAGGAGGGCTCTATGCCTTTATCAGCAATGTTGGTGCCAGGTCAGGATGCCCTTTCTGGCATAGTCATGGACAGCTGGTGGAACTGGCAGAGGAACAGCTAGGGGTCAGGGAGTCATTGTCCTCTTTGCCTGACGAAGCCTTGATGAACCTTGATCCGCTGCTTCCATCTATGGATGCCAGGGCCCACCAAGACCTGCTTAGAAGGCTGGCAGCCAATCTGGGGGTGCAGGCAGAGGAGGTCCAAGAGGAGTCTGAACCAATGGTGGACATCCTCACAGCAAAAACCCAGGTAGAGTGGCACTACCACTTAATAAAACAGTGGATAAGATATCCAGAACTTTATGGCATACTCCTGCCTCTATTCTCACCTCACAAAAGGGAGTCGAGAGGCCCTTGGCAGCAGTGGTTTACCACCCTGATAGACCTGAAAGTGGATACCACCCTGTTAAACCTGAAAGTGGAAGACCCAATGATACTGCTGCTGGTTCCAGACCTGATTATTCAGGACCTAGGAGAGGGGAGGCTATGCCACCCGTACCTGTCAGTCCTCCACCTCATAGCATGGAACCAGTGTGGTTAACGGGGGTGGAGCAACTCTGCTCGGAGGAGGTGCAGAAGGTCCTCCTGGAGAGTAGAACGCCTTCCACCAGGGTGGTGTATGAGGCCAAGTGGATACACTTCACCTTGTGGGGGGAGTAGGCAGGGGCGACCCAATGGGTGCCTCGGTCCCTCTTATTTTGGATTACCTCCTACACCTCAGACACCAAGACTTTGCTACATCTTCCCTGAGGGTTCAGTTGGCTGCAATTGCAGCTTTTCTCCCGGGGAGGGAGATAGGACTATCTTCACGAATGTGATGGTAAAGCACTTCCTGAAGGGTGTGGACAAGGTGTTCTCCTATATGCGCCCAACTGTACCCCTTTGGGATCTGAATTTAGTCCTGACAGGTCTCATGAAGGCCCCCCTTTGAGCCCTTAGGCACCTGCTCACTGAAGCACCTATTATGGAAGGTGGCGTTCTTGATTCCAATCACCTCAGCCAGGAGAGTTTTGGTGTTGAGGACCCTCACATTGGAGCCCCCATACAGTTTTCTTTAAGAACAAGCTTAGGCTACGTCCCCATCCGGCTTTCCTCCTTGAGGGTATGTCTACACTACCCCGCTAGTTCGAACTAGCGGGGTAATGTATGCATACCGAAAGTGCAAATGAAGCCCGGGATTTGAATTTCCCGGGCTTTATTTGCATAAGCCGGCTGGCGCCATTTTTAAATGCCGGCTTGTTCGAACCCCGTGCCGCGCGGCTACACGCAGCACGGGCTAGATAGTTCGAACTAGCTAGCCATTCCGAACTATCTGTACACCTCATGGCCGGCCGGCCGGCTTATGCAAATAAAGCCCGGGAAATTCAAATCCCGGGCTTCATTTGCACGTTCGGTATGCATACATTACCCGCTAGTTCGAACTAGCGGGGTAGTGTAGACATACCCTAAGGTAGTCTCACATTTTTATATGTCCCAGGACATTTACCTCCCTGTTTTCTTCCCGAAACCTCACTACGCCTAGCGAGCAGGCTCTACACTCTCTAGATGTTAGACAGGCTCTAGAGTTTTATATAGAGAGGACAAGAGAGTTCCGTAGCTCTTCACAACTTTTTATTTCCATTGCAGAGAGGATGAAGGGTTCACCAGTATTAGCCTAGTGCTTATCCTCCTGGATCACTTCCTGGATTAGAGCTTGTTATGACCTTGTGAGTAGGTCCGTGCCCCTGCTGATGGCTCATTCCATGAGGGCACATGCGTTGTCCACGGCATTTGTTGCATAGGTGCCTATTCTTGAGATTTGTAGAGCAGCTCCGTGTTCCGCTGTGCACACATTTTCCAGTCACTACGCAATTGCTCAGCAGGTCAGGGGAGACGTGGCCTTTGGGAGGGCTGTGCTGCAATCCATTGTAAAGTAGGTGTTGATAGACTCCAACCCCACCTCCTCGGACACTGCTAGAGAGTCACCTAATTGTAATGGACATGAGCAAGCACTCAAAGAAGAAAAAACAGTTATTTACCTCATAACTGTTGTTCTTTGAGATGTGTTGCTCATGTCCATTCCAAATCCCGCTTACCTCCCCTTCGTTGGAGGACTCCAGAAAGACGGAACTGAGGTGGTGGAGGGCCAGCAGGGGTGTATATGCGCCGATATAGCGGTGCCACTCCACGGGACTCCGTGGCTGGTCCAACGGGTACTGCTAAGGGAAAAAAGCTCCAGAATCCGTGCATGTGGCACACACATGCCTAATTGGAATGGACATGAGCACCACATCTCAAAGATCAACAGTTATGAGGTAAATAACTGTTTTTTTTAATTTCAGCACACTCATTGAGTTGTGTCGGTAGGACTATTTCTTTGCACTAATTTATTGTTTCCTTTTCATACCGTCTCCCATTAACGTTTGTAGTTATAGGTTATTGTGACATTTTAAGAACTTTCACATACTCTTTACAGTTAAATTTACAGTTAGAGTAAATAGGTAGGCCCAATTATTACAACATATGACTTTTATTGATTTTATTAGCCATGATACAGATAAAACCTGTGCATCACTTAAAAGTGTAATTGGAACCCTACAATGTGCAGTCAAAGATTGGAGAAGCAGATGCCATAATCTCTATAACTGGGTCTGCAACTTCCTTCTGGTATTTCATCTATCTCACAAGTATAAACCAAGTTAGGCCTCACATAGAAAAACTCCAAGGAAAAGCCAGATTCAGAAGAATTGTATGTTAGTGGTTCAGTAGGGAATAACTTTTCTTCCACGTCAATACTGACATCAGAGCACCAGCATTGTGCTAGCATGTACTGTGTTGCTGTGGGGGTCATCTCTAAAATAGGATAGAAAATGAAGTTCCTAGCTATTTATGGATGAAAACTAAGGATGATTGTTTACAAGTTCTCTGCCAAATTTAATGAACATTAGTAGCAATTTTAAATTAATTCATAACACATATTCCTTTCTCCTTTCAAAAACTAGTTCTAATGATTTATTGAAAAATAAACAAATCAAATGAAGAGTCTGCTCAAAAACAAGTTCCCAATCAGTCATTACTTTCTCATCTAAATGCTTGTACTGTATAAGTAGCTTTTTATGGGTACACTGAGAAGCATTAGACAATTTAATTGCAGTATGCCAACTTTGTGTGTAGAAGATCAGAATGATTGACAAAATGGATCATATTACTATTGGCTAACTATATTCAGTTACAATTAGAAACTCAGATACTTGATAGGTACAAGAATCCTGAAATTAGATCTAGTTGATTATGACCGGTTGAGGGATTAGAATACAGTGAATAGCGCTGTCAGGGGCTGTTCCCCACTCTGACACGCCAAGTGCAGAAGGTGGGGGCCCGCAAAAGACCTTAAGTACCTTGCCTCTATAGGCTCTGCTTAAAAAAAAAACCTCCCCAGAGTCACAGATGCACTGGCCCTGGAAAATAGACTTCCACTCTCAAGTGATTTAAACCCTGAAAAAAATAGGAAGGAATACTTGAATTCTTCCCTCAGTGGTACCCCAAGTTCTTTAGCCACAAGAGAGCTTAAAAAGAAACAAAAAGCAGAGAAACAAACTATATCTCTGATAGCTGACTTCTCAGGCTAGGCAGACACACACAAGAATCAAATTACCTCCTTAAAAAGGGGGATTTTAACAACAAAACAAAAAGATATACTTGATAAAGCATACTTGGTTGCTAGCTGTTACAGAGCATCTAAGAAAAGAACAGCTCAAAATACGAACAATATCTTTGGGATATAGCTTAAATATGAAGCAAAATGCAGGACAATGTAGCACTTTAAATATGTAGCTTAAATATGGTGTGTGGAGAAGGAAGGCACATGGAATTCACACACAGAGAAGTTTAACCAAACAACCAAAACAAAGAAAAATACCCTGATCACTAATAAATGGACATTTCCCCCTTATTTACTAATACTCCCTTCATGGGTTCAATCCACTTCCACGCCCCATATTCCTTGGAGGCATGGTAGTCCTGCCTGGGTTTAAATCATTGTCTGTCTCCCAACTCCTGGCTTAAACTCACACACAGAAAAAGAGCAGGGAAGGTATCTATATACAATTCAGATTTCAGCACTGAATCTCATTGGTTCATCTGATCCCCTGCCAACACCCTTAGTTACCTGGGTTTAACCCTTTAGTCACGGAGTGATGGCCAGAAATCCTCCTATCCATCACAAGCACACATGTAATTCAGCAAATATTCACAATCATCTTCATTATAGAGGTTATTTGTAACCAGGCAATAAAGCAGGCCTACAATATAACTTTTGCTGGATATTTCTAGTGAAGCATCCTTAAGTTATTTTTGTCAATAATGGAATGTAGTAGGATTCTGTAATATTAGGAGAAAGCATTCCTCAAAGCATTATTTCTAAATAACAACAGAAAAGTTGTTATTCATATTTAGACAGGGAAATTCATAGTTAGGGAATTTATACTATTGTTTGGTAAATTTAAATTATTTTGGCTTTGTAGCTTTTATTACATACAGTCTGTACATTGTGAATGATTGCAGAAATTAATAACAGTACTTCTATGGGTTTTATTTGGAAATCTAATGTTTCCTATTTTTTCTGTATGCAAATAGAATAAAATACCAGAAGACAAGTCACTATGGGTATGTCTACACTACAGCGCTAATTCGAACTAACTTAGTTCGAATTAGTTAATTCGAACTAAGCTAATTTGAACTAATGGATCCAGACTAAAAAACTAGTTCGAATTAGCGTTTTGCTAATTCGAACTAGCATGTCCACATTAAGTGGACCCTGAACCGGGGTTAAGGATGGCCGGAAGCAGTGCCGGCAGGGCATCAGATGAGGACTTAGAGCGTGGAGCTGCTGCCTCAGGCCATTCCTCCCTCACCTCCTTCCACTTACCCTTCCCTAACCCCCCTTCCTGATGTACAAAATAAAGAAAACGTGTGGTCAAAAATAGAATCTCTCTCTATTGAACAAAACTCGGGGAGACTGGGAAAAGGAGGTGGGAAAGGGAAAGAGAGAGGGTGGGAGAGGGGCGGGCAACTAAAATGATCAGAGGTTTGGAAGAGGTCCCATATGAAGAGAGGCTAAAGAGACTGGGACTTCTCAGCTTAGAAAAGAGGAGACTGAGGGGGGCTAGGATAGAGGTCTATAAAAGCATGAGTGGGGTGGAGAGGGTGCATCAAGAAAAGTTCTTCATTAGTTCCCATAATAGAAGGACCAGAGGACACCAAAGGAAAGGAATGGGTAGCAGGCTTCAAACTAGTAACAGAAAGTTGTTCTTCACAAAGCAAAGAGTCAGCCTGTGGAACTCCTTGCTGCAGGAGGCTGTGAAGGCTAGAACTAGAACAGAGTTTAAAGAGAAGTGAGATAAAGTCATGGAGGTTGGGTCCATGGAGTGGTATTAGCCAGGGGGTAGGAGTGGTGTCCCTGCCCAAAGTTTGTGGAAGGCTGGAGATGGATGGCACGAGACAAATGGCTTGGTCACTGTCTTTGGTCCATCTCCTCCAGTGTCCCTAGGTTTGGCCACTGTCGGCAGACAGGCTACTGGGCTAGATGGACCTTTGGTCTGACCCAGTACGGCCATTGGAAGCTCAGGGTCGGGGGTCTCAGTGGACCACCTTGATTTTCATGCACACCTGCTCCTGGGTGGCCAGGCTGGCAGCTCTCCTGCCCTAGACGGCTGCTTTCCTGTGCCTAGTGCGGAGGTCGTGGACGAGGTCCACGATGTCCACACTAGACCAGGCGGGTGCCCGCCTCTTGTGGTCCCGGGCAAGCTCCCGGGAGCCGCCAGCCTGGTCCCAGGAAGAGGGGGAGGGCTGGGGGGCATCGGGTGGCTGGCTCGAGCCGTGCCAGGTGCAGGGTCTGCTAGCTGGGTGCTGGCAGGCTTGCACCTGGCACGGGCACCGTAGCCAGCCCGTGCCCCTTTAAGGGGTCCGGGGCCGGGAGGGGGGCAATAGAGTTTCCCTGGTGTTGGCCAGAGTGGCCACCAGGGAAAGCTGGGGAGGGCTAGCCTCCCACTAGTTAGAAATAAGGGGCTACACACCCCTTAATTCGAACTAGTAAGTTCGAACTAGGCTAAGTCCTCGTAGAATGAGGTTTACCTAGTTCAAGCTAAGCGCTCCGCTAGTTCGAATTAAGTTCGAACTAGCGGAGCGCTAGTGTAGCGTCTATCAAAGTTAATTCGAACTAACGTCCATTATTTCGAATTAACTTTGTTGTGTAGACATATCCTGAGTGTGTTTGATACTCAGTTTTTGCCTTTTTAGCCTCAGAATAAAGGAAGAAACGTGGCAATATGAGCATGTGTCTTGTAGAGTAATAGTGCTCTGACCCTACAGCAGTAGTTACAGCAAATGAAAGAAAGCAGTAGTTTCTGTGTTTCATTTAAAATGAATCACTTCCACTATTCCTCCTCCCCACAATAGAGACTATAAATAATCTACCATCAAGGTGTCAGTCCATGGTAAAAGAAGAGCAGGAATTTCCTGTGGGAGCAGAAACAGAACCTTCTGGGTTCCGTCTCTGCTTAGCATCCTAGTCAGCTTAATGAAATATACATTACCTTCTTTTAACTATGGCAGAATTTAGTACTAGTGCGTGAAATACTCTCTTCTTTCATAGAATAGTTAAAGCACTGGCAGCAGCTGTGAAGGCATCCCCACTCATATCTTATCTCCCAGGATGACCTGTTCTTCTCACACTGAGTTCATCAGAAACAGGAATTAGACTGTAACTCATTGTGCAAAATTGATGAAATAGTAACAACTGTCAGTCACTACCAGACAGTAAAATTTGAACTGGTGCCTAAGGTGAAAGCTGCCATATGCCCCTTCCACTGTCACCCTTTCAGCCTAGCAAGTCCCTCAGCCTGAGCCTAATTGGAACAAAAGCTGTAGAGGTGAAAGACTCCAGAACCTATCCCCAACCTGAGTTATCCAGTCCTTTTGCCTACATTAAAAAGGGTTTCAACATTTTTTTAAAACAGTCTTTTTTTTTTTTTTTTAGTATTTTTGGATCACGATATCTGCTCCATTTGAAAGCTCTTCTAGTCTTCTTAAAAGGAATTATAATTATTGCAACTTTATATCTTAATTTTTTTTGTTGAAGAGTTTCTGTATAGTCAGAGTCATGTGAACTACACTCTCTGCTGCCATAAAAGGGTACAATTTCCAAGAGCGCAACAATATGGAAGAAACTCTTAATGAAATACATTTACTAATAAATAATCTCTCTCTCCTTGTTTAGATAGGCATAGCACTTGAACCTATAAATTATTTTTAAAATTTTGAGCCACATCCTGCCTGATGTAATAATGCACAACTTTGATTAACTTCACTAAACTTATTCATTACTATCTCAGGACAAAATCTTCCCTTGTTCATTTTCTGAAGGAAGTTGGTTTGGGGTTTTTGGTTGGTGGTTTTGGGGTTGGTTGTTTTTCTGGGGTGGGTTTTTTTTGGGGGGGGGGGGGGGGTTCCGTGGAGTGCTACAGATTTTAAGACATTTACTTGCTTTGAGGTAACTGACTTTTCAAGTTAGAAAACAAAGAAATGTTTTGAAGAACTTAAGCCCTCAGAACACACAAAGTATCTATCTCCAGAATGGAAGTTGGATTCCCATTTGTGTTAAACTACCATGAACAAGAATGAAGTATCATATTTTCACTTTATAATAAAATGAAAGCTGAGAGAGAGATTTCCTTGACCAAAGTTAAGTTATGTTATCTACAAGAGGTTGAGAGAAATAGAAGCTTTGATTGCACTTTGTGTCAAATAAAGTGATGATTTTAATCATTTTCATCTTGTCGAGATCTTTCCAGAGAGCAGCCACCATTTTTTCAAGGTTTCTTTAAAAAGTGTTATTGTTCCATTACATTTAGTTTGCATAGCCTGTGAGTAGCAAGTTTTTGTTATACACTTGAACCTCTGTATTCCGGATGATTCTGTGATATATACTATCACATTTATACTGTGATATATACAGGCAGTCCCCAGGTTACGTACAAGATAAGAACTGTAGGTTTGTTCTTAAGTTGAATTTGTATGTAAGTCGGAACTGGTACATATTGTAGGGGAAACTCTAGCCAAACATTTCTCCAGGGCTCAGTTTTATTCTCCCACAACTCACTTCCCTCAGTCCTTTATTCTCAAGCTAAGGTGTCTGCTGAGAAAAGCCGCTTCGCGTCTCCCTGGTCTGCTGGGGGGGCGCTAGCTTCGCGTCTCCCTGGTCTACTGGGGGGAAGCAGCTAGTGCGGGGTTGCCTCACCCCGTTTGTAAGTAGGGATCCGATGTAAGTCGGATCCATGTAACCCGGGGACTGCCTGTACTCACACCTTTTTAATATCCTATGACAGGAATCAGATTTTCTCAACTCCTGTTACCAAGGAAAAAGGTTTGTGAATGAGACAATAGGAGACATTAGAAAACTGAACTGCTGCTGCAAGCAAACCTGCAAAGCCGTGTGCATGGGGCAGTGAGGATTTTAGCTCATCACAAGCCATGATAATAACCCAATGAAGCCAGGTGAAGCCATGTTAAGCTTTAAGTCTACAGTTAGTGTAATCCTCCCATTTTCATATGCTAATAACTTTTAGATAAATTCTCCTTTGGGGCTAAAAGGCTCCATGCTGGGTCTCAGCCCAGAGATATATATGTTTTAAGTTATTACAGAGGCGGAAAAATACTGTTCTTCGGCATCATCAGGCATGTTATTGTTCACAAGTAACTCAAAAACATGTGGTGGAAGATCATGGGAAAATGTGAAAACAGTTGCCTCTGAGGAGCTGGTCCTTTGATCAGGTTTGGGGGAGACTTCAAGTCAAAAAAATTCTTGACCCCTTAAATGGAGCAGCTGCTTCTAGAACCCACAAGAGGAAAGGAAATTCTTGATATATCCTAAGTAAAGCGTAAGATCTGGTCCATGAGGTGAATATAGCTGGTCCGTCGAGAAAGAGTGACCATATGTCAGTCGATGGTCAGGGCTGTGTGTGTGTGTGTGTGTGTGTGTGTGTGTGTTACACCCGAGTCTTCAACTGCTGGGACACAAGGCCCCGTTGCAGTGGGTAGTCTAGGAGAGTATGTCTACACTACCACCCTAGTTCGAACTAGGGTGGTTAATGTAGTCAATCGAAGTTGCAAGTGAAGCCCAAGATTTAAATATCCCGGGCTTCATTTGCATCTTGCCGGGCGCCGCCATTTTTAAATCCCCGGTAGTTCGGACTCCGTGCCCGTGGCTACACGTGGCACGGAGTAGGTAGTTCAAATTAGGCTTTCTAATTCGAACTACCGTTACACCTCGTTCCACGTGCCCGCAGTTACACGCGGCATGGAGTAGGTAGTTTGAATTAGGCTTTCTAATTCGAACTACCGTTACACCTCGTACTACGAGGAGTAACGGTAGTTCGAATTAGAAAGCCTAATTCGAACTACCTACTCCGTGCCGCATGTAGCCGCGGGCACGGAGTCCGAACTACCGGGGATTTAAAAATGGCGGCGCCCGGCAAGATGCAAATGAAGCCCGGGATATTTAAATCTCGGGCTTCATTTGCAACTTCGATTGACTACATTAACCACCCTAGTTCGAACTAGGGTGGTAGTGTAGACATACCCGGAGAGACTGACCCCAGGGAGTTTAACGTCCGTGTCTTTGTCCGCTAGGATCGGGATCCCTTCACAGAGGGCAGCCAAAAGGCTGACAGACACCCCAGAGTTTATAGGAAGAGCTTATTACATCTCAGATTTAACTGCTAGGATGCAGGATCCCTTCTCAGCAGGCAGCCTAGGGAAGACTGAGAGATGCCCCTACTGATCTGGAAGTGACACGATCCAAATGCCCCAGCTCTTCCTATATCTGTCCCTTATGACCAGCTGAAGTTCTTTTAAATTGTGCTTGGTTCTGTTACAGAAACTGAAGGAGTCAGGTTAAAGCTTATTCAGTTACAGGTTTATTAAAGAAGCTTATAAATCATATGGTTACAATAGCTATTGCTCTATTTCTTAATTACTAGCAAATATAGATCTTAAAAATGGTTACAAAGAAAATAAAAATAGAATTAATGGTACCAAGTGACAGCTTAATCTTTAAAGAGCTCTAAGTCTATGTGTGCACTTAAGACAAAGGACACATCCAGGGACAATTTTTACCCGCTTCTGTGCCTCTCGACTCCAGCATATCAGGCATATCAGGCCAGGGCCAGTCCCTCAATTCCTAGGAAAGAGGTCCCTGTGGAACCTCGGGAGGCCAATCACCTAACCCGACCAGCAGATAGATGGTAGATTGACACTCAGAGTAAGTGTGTTGCTGGACCCATCTTTATACCCATAGGAGCCCGTATCCTCTTTCTTATCTAAGATGCCAAATTGTGTTGGTCCGTCTTTGTGGCGCCAGTTCTTACAAGGAAGTTTCAACTTAATTTACACTTGCGAAAGAGATAACTAAATTGTGAGTACTGGACATTTTTTTTTTACTGGGCGGGAGATTCACAGTGTGTGTTTGTATCAATATAGGTTTCAGTCAAGGGCACGCCTCTGCAGCCTCTTGGTCAGCAATTGGCGAATCTCTGTTTACAGCCATCCAGGGTCACAGCAGCCTGCATATCCGAGCCTTCTGTCAAGGATCTTACTGCTCTGTGTGCCCTGTATGCTTCCAGGCAAGCAAAGATGGATGTTACAGGGGGGTTCCTGTCTGGCTACACCATAATATAATCAATATTAACATTGTTGTGGCTGGTAAAACACCACTGAAGCCCAATACTGTGGTATTTAGTTTCATAAAGGGGGACTACACACAAAAATGAGGAGGTTTGTTAAATAGAAGTTAAAAAGTATAGTGTCAAAAGTGAAATCCCTGCAAACTGCATGGATACTTACTAAAGACACCATAATAGAAGTTCAAATTAAATATATACCCCAAATAAAAATAGATAGAGAACCAAAAAAATCCCACCAAGGCTTAACAACCAAGTAAAAAATGTTGAAGAACAGCTAGCCAAAAACTTATTAAAATAATAGCAAAAAAATGTCAGTACATCAGAAGCAAGAGCTGTTCTAAACAATTTGGGGGGCACTGGGCGATCGAGATGCTAAAGGAGCAATCAGGGTCAATAAGGTCATTGCAGAGAAACTAAATTAATTCCTGGCATTGGTCTTCACCGCTGAGGACATGAGGGAGATTCCCAAACCTCAGCCATTCTGAGGAACTGTCCCAAGTTGAAGTATCATTAGAGCTGGTTTTGGAACAAATTGATATACCAAATAGTAATAAGTCACCAGAACCAGATGTATTCATATGAAAGAACTCAAATCTGAAATTGTGGAACCATGAACTATGGTTTGTAACCTTTCTCTTAAATCAGTTTCTGTACCAAATGATTGGAGGATAGCTAATATGATGCAGTTTTTAAAAAGGTGATCCTGTCAATTACAGGCCAGTAAGT